>NC_090022.1:198440116-198776366 GCF_037176765.1 Anolis sagrei
TTGTATATTCCGCCCTTCTCACCCCACAGGAGACTCAGGGCAGATTACAATGTACACATACATGGCAAACATTCAATGCCATAGACACACAACACATATAGACAGTCAGAGGCTATTTAACATTCCAATTTTCTAGCCACCAGGGGAGCTGTTGTTTCACTGTCCATCTGCGACACTGATGAAGTACTTTCTGCATTCCACGCATGCTTTGCTGGAGATGTTTATGGCCTCATAAATTTGTTAAATTAGCCTTCCCTTCCCACACATAGGTGGTACTAAAATTTCCTACTTGACAGATGCAACTGTCTTTCAGGTTGCAAAGGTCGACAACAAGCTACACAAATTGGCTGGAAGCTCATTCCGATCCGGGCTGGCTTCGAACTCATGATCTTTCAGTCAGTAGTGATCTTAATGCTGCTGACATCCAGCCAGCTGCGCCACAGTCCTGGTGCATCTAGGACCTAATAATTATTCTTCAGTTATTATTATTATTATTATTATTATTATTATTATCATCATTATTATTTTACTGACACAAAAACACAGTATGTCACAGCAAACAAGATATATATGCTGGATTTCGTATCACAAAATCACAGGTCGAACACTTCCCAAACGTTTAGGACTGTGTGATGTATTTTTGAATTATGCCCATAGATTCAAGTAAGGTAGCCTTTTGCAGTTGACAGATCAAGATTTTGTCAATGTTTATTGTTTCCAAATACCGGCTCAGATCTTTTGGCACGACACCCAGTGTGCTGATTACCACTGGGACCACCTAGTTTATGCCAGAGCCTTTGCAGTTGGATTTTGAGGTCCTGATAATGGCTGAGTTGCATCATTATCACCATCATCATCATCATTAGAAACACAACAAGATGAGTCCACATCAAACAAAATCACTCTGCTGGCTGTTGTATTGGGTCACACGTCAGACACTTCCCAAGTGTCTAGGACTGTGTGATGTATCGGCGAATAATGCGTGCAGATCCCAGTAAGGTGGATCTGCCTTTTGCAGCTATATGATGTATCTGCGAGTGGCCCTTTGCACTGACATATGGTAATTTAGTCAGCGCCTATTGTGTTTAAGTGCAGGCCAAGGTCTTTAGGCACTGCACCCAGTGTGTCGATCACCACTGGGACCACCTTGACTGGCTTGTGCCAGTCTTTAAATCCTCATATCGTGTCAGCTTTTCCAGTTGTTTCTCTTCAATCCTGCTGTTGCCTGGGATTGCAACACTGATGAGCCATATTTTGTTTTTTTAACACAATTGTGAGGTCAGGAGTATTGTGCTCCTGTCAGTCTGAATTTGGAAGTCCCAGAGTAGTTTGATGTGTTCATTTTGCATAACTTTTTCGGGTTTGTGATCCCATCAGTTCTTTGTTGCAGGCAGATAGTATTTGTGGCACAAGTTCCAATGAATCAGCTGAGCAACGGTGTTATGCCTCTGCTTGTAATCTGTCTGCGTGATCTTCTTGCAGCAGCTGAGGATGTGATCTGTTGTTTCATCTGCTTCCTTGCAGAGTCTACATTTGGGATCTGTTGTTGACTTTTCAATTTTGGCTTTGATTGCATTTGTTCTAATGGCTTGTGCTTGGACTGCCAGAATCAGGCATTATTATTATTATTATTATTAGTAGTAGTAGTAGTAGTATCCCACCCCCTCTTCTCAAAGGGACTCAGAGTAACTCACATCAATATAAAACTAACAAAATATGTGGCACACTGGGTGCAGCGCCTAAAGACCTTGGCTCTGATCTCCAGGTTGTGAGCAGCCACAGAGGCCACTAGACAGAGCTTGTGCTTCTCTTCCCTGCAGTGGTCCCCAGCGCTGCTACTGTGATCATTGTGGTGTGTGTCAGCTTCCTGGCCCTGATGGTCATCCTGGGCATCCTACGCATCCACTCCTTGCACAGGCGAGGGGGCGAGCGGGAGTGTACAAGCGAATCTGCTGGGAGCCAAGGAGGGGCCCATGCCAAGGAGAGCGAGATGTTCTGGGACGACTCTGCTCTCACCATCATCGTCAACCCCATGGAGGTGAGTGGGGGGAGAAGCGGAGGGCTCATGGTGGGACGGGGCCTTTTGGGGCAGAGATGGAGAGCTGAGGGTCACTGTGCCTACCTCTTCTGTCTCTTCCACAGTCATATCAGAACTGCCAGGAGAGGGCGGCGGAAAGCACAGAGTCAAAGGCCCGAGAGGCAGCTGAAGAGGAGGACAGCAGTGGCTCTGACTCACCAGACAGCCCTGGCAGTGATGCTGCTGAGAGCCAGCGCATTGTGGGCAAGCATGATGCCCCTTGCTGCTACTAGAGGCATGCAGTGGAGGGTGGGGTGGGGGGAGAGGAAGTGGAATGCCAACAAGAGGGAGGTTCTGATGTTGTTTAGTATTTGAGGGGGGCGGGGGACATAACCGAACCCCTTACCGTCTTTCTCGTCTTTCTCTTCCTACTCTCTGTCCTGCCCTTCTGTTTTCTCCAGACCTCCTCTGTTTGCACACTGGAAGTATAACATTTTGATGCATGAGGCAGAAAATCTAATTGGCATTTTCCCTGCCCTGAGTAAATACGGGACACAATCTGCCGGCAGTTCTCCAGTGCAAGCCAAACAAATTGAAGGGGGAGTTATGTGTGGATTAGGTCCTATGGCTCAGGTTTCTTTCTCTCCAATCCTGCTGCCCTGTAATTTGCTTCCTGGGGTGGTTGCTTTGGCCTACTGCATCACAGACCCACTTCCATCTCCTGTCCCAACCTCCTTTTCAAGAGCAATGCCCGAGAAAAGGATAATCTTTCTTCCTAGGCTCCTCCCGTCTTGCTGAAACTCAAGTGGGACACTTCTGACCTCCTTCTCTAGCAGAAGGACCTCCAATTCCCACCCCACCAGGTTAGGATGACCTTGGTTGTCATCCTATGCAGCAGGAATGCAGAGAAATGAGAAGGGAGCTCGGGCGAGGTGACACATGGGGTTAATCGGACACCCCGAGATACTATATATATATATTGTATATTTTTTCAATGTTGTTGTTTGAGGTTTATTCTCGTTTTCTTGTTTGATGCAAACAAACAAAAAACTGCTGCTTGTGTTGCTTTGTAAAATTGTCAATAATATTCAAACAAGTGAAGAAAAACAATGTGGAGAAGGGAATGGAACAGATTTTAAAATAAAAAGAATTTTAAAAAGTCAAGATCCTGCATGCTAGAGACTTTTCCTTCAAAAACTAGGACATTTATTCTAATTTATACCCCCTCAAGCTAGAGCAACAAGAGTTGGGTAGAAATCACCACCGGCTCGTGTTCTTGATCACATCACTTCAGAGGATCCACAGCCATGGCATGTGTGATACAGGCTGTAAAACACCTGTATACACACCATGGACTACAACATATCCTGAGGAGACATTGAAGTGAACTTAGGTCAAGGGAACTAGGGATATGATTAGAAGAACTAAGAGTCCTCAGGCTAGGGAGTTGAGACTCTAGTGTTGATGTTTTACCAGGACACTTCCCTGAGGACTACCATGTTCCTGGAGAGAGGGAGAATCACATTATCTACTGGCTCCAGAGGTGGTAATTTCACAGGGGCATGTTATGTTGTCTAGGCATGGTAGGGCTTCCAGTGTCTCCTATGCCCTTTGCGACTGATCAGGTTGTGAAAGCATGCTTCCCAGGGAGGCAAGGGGGCTTGGGTTGAGTTGCTGGCACCTGAGATGGCCAGAGAAACATGTGTGGCATTCTTCCACTTTCAAGGTGTTGTCAAAGGCATTCATGGCCTTGCAGAATGGCCTTGCAGCTTCAAAGCCTGGCTGCTTCCTGCCTGTAGGAATACTTTGTTGGGAGGTGTCAGTTGGCCCTGGTTGTTTCCTATCTGGAATACCCCTGTTTTTCTTAGTATTGCTCTTTAGTTAGTGTCCTGGTTTTAGAGATTTTTTAAAATACTGGTAGCCAGTTTTTTGAAATTGTCTGCATGCTTGTAGACTTTCCTCACCAACTTCTATGTGGCAGGCATCCTCAGAGATTGTGAGGTTTATTGGAATAGCAGAGGTATATCAGCTCTAGAGCACTAGAGGAACCAAACTGGAGACAGCATATTATTTGAGAAGTGCTGGACCACTCTAACAAGCACCATGTCAGACTACACAGAGAAGCCATTGAAATTCACAAGCATGTGGACAATTTTGAAGAACGGTGGCAACTATGAAAATGAACAAAATGTGGCTACCAGTATTAAAAAACTCAAAAAAAAATTAGGACAGTAAATAAAGAAAAAACAATCTGAAAATGGGAATTCCAGACATCAAACTATCAGGGTCAGCTAACACCTCCCAACAAAGGATTGCCCCAGGCAACAACCAGCCAGACTTTGCAGCTGCAAGGCCATTAAATACTAATTAAGGTGGGCAATTGCAACATTCACACTTGCATCAAACAGACAAGAGTTCTTTCTCTCAACCTGGACATTCCACAGATATATAAACCACCCTTGTCTAATTTCCAATGTACCTCTGAGGATGCTTGCCATAGATGTGGGCAAAACGTCAGGAGATAATGCTTCTGGAACATCTTCCACTTTCCTCTATCTGTCCATACTCTAAAAGGTGGTTCCTGAGGCCATATAGGCAGAAAATCCCCTGCCTTTCCTTAGTTCAAGATTATTTCACTAATGTAGAGGTGCCTAGATCCAAATTCTGGGCAACAATACGATGTGTTGTGAGAAAAGAACCATGTTGCAGCTTTGCAGTTTTATTAATAAAATATGAACATTTTATGAACTTGGAAACAAAGAGTTACATTATATTTGTTGCATCCTTTCTTCGGCACGTCAGAGCCAGAGGTCCATCTACAAAGCTTTGCACTGGAAGGCACAGCGGTTGCTTTTCACATCACTGCAGCCTTCCTTCCTCTTGGAAGATATCCCCGTATTAGCTGCCTGTATATTATACTCTCACCCCTTCCAAACTCTCTTTGGATCCTGTTTTCCTCTTAAGAAGGCAAAATGTGCATGTGAAATCTATATAGAAGCCTACAAAAGGTAACTGCAACTTTTACTCACAAGTTTCTCTCCCTCTCCAACTGCGACCACAATTTCCAGTACTCAGCTTCACCACCCGCCCTTATTTTTGTGTATTAGCTAAACTGATACCCCATCTTTCCTCACTTTATACCGCCCTCCTTCTCTCCACACGTATTCTCATAATAACTGTATGAGGTTGGTCGATGACTGGCTTATCATCCATGGCTTAGTGATGAAATGAACTCAATGCTCCTACATCCCAGGACATACTAATCTCATGTTCCCATGACACTCTAGTTCTCTGGTGGTGCAATGGGTTAAACCCTTGTGCCAGCAGGACTGCTGACTGATAGGTCAGCAGTTCGAATCCAGGAAGAGCAGGTTGAGCTCCCTCTGTCAGCTCCAGCTCCCCATGCGGGGACATGAGAGAATCCTCACACAGGGATGGTAAGACATCAAAACATCTAGGCGTCGCCTAGGCAATGTCTTTGCAGACGGCCAATTCTCTCACACCAGAAGTGACTTGCAGTTTCTCAAGTCGCTCCTGACATAAAAAAAAAGCAAATAACAGGGGATCTGTATACACTGTAAACGTGTAGACATCCTGCATATCTTCTTGTTGTTGTGTGCCTTGAAGTTGTTTGGGGAGGAGCAGGGGAAACTCACTGGGTCGGACTCTGGTTGCAAGTATTGCCAGTGGAGGACAAACAAAAATATTCACTACTTCACACCCCACAGAATCTCCCATTGTTTTCCTTATAACAGCATCTTCTCAGCCAATTTGCCAGCCTAGCTCAAGCCACAGGAGAAGTAGAGCAGAACATTTTTCTCTGCCTGAAATGACACAACCAGTATGCCTAGCATGCCAGAGACACTGAAAAGTCTCTCTGCCTGTAAACAGGACTTTTGGCAGATACATTTCTGTAGTGTTGCTTCTCCTTGATGAGCTATGCGTCTTTCCACCTGTATCTCTCATCCATGTGTATGTCTTCGTCTGTGGATGCTTTCTGGGACTGACAGAGAACCAGGAAAAAGATCTTCAGGAATTATTAAGTCTGGCAAGGAAAGTGTTACTGAGAGGCTGCCAGACTTCAGGGTTTTCTAGCAGAGTATTGCTCAGCTATACAACAGGGAAACAATGCATTACATTAAGGCACAATATAAATAACAGGGAAGCAATGCATTACATTAAGGTACAGTATAAATACTAGATTTGGGTCCAAATAACTGTTAACTAAAAGATTTGTAATTTTTGGAAGGCCGTTTTCGTTAAATTTCCAAAAACAGAAAGGGAAAGAGAGAGACGAAAAGGCCAATGTAACAGATTCAGAGAGACTATATTTTCGGAAAGAGATAAGTTCACAAAATGAGGCAGGAGAATATGTGGCATCTTTTTCTCTCCTCAGAAGAAGTTGCCTCCAGAAGGGCCGGGCTGGTAGCACAACTGGTTAATCAGCTGCAATAAATCACTGCCGACTGAAAGGTGGCAAGTTTGAAGCCCGAGTCTGGGTTGAGTGCCCGACTGTTAATAGCTGTTAAAAAAATAGCTGTTAAAAATGCCCAGCTCACTGTTGACCTAAGCAGTCCGAAAACAGCTGTGAGCTGTGAATAGAGGAATTAGGGACCGCTGAAAGCAGGGAGGCTAATTTATGACACCATAAAAATGCTAGAGAGCAAGGAGGAAATACTACGATCAAAAAGGCTCGGCGTCATAGTTGATGAAGTGACAGGTCCCCCATGGCCGAATCGAGCAACCTCCAGGATCCGAAATGGAAGAGCTGCTGAAAGGCCTCTATCTGCCTGTATGTCTTGTATGTCAAAAACGGCATTTAATGTTTGCTGTGTATATGTACATTGTGATCTGCCCTGAGTCCCCTTCGGGGTGAGAAGGGAAGAATATAAATACTGTAAATAATAAAATAATAATTTATTGGAAATTTTCCTCCTCTTCCAGAGAAGGTCCTGGAAACTCACTTTTCAATTGGCACTTGCATAGGGTGGCCTTAGGGAGTATGACGGGAGTGGAAGTTTTTCTCTCTGTGTGTGTCTCCCAGCCAATAAAAAGCCTGGTGATGTCCATGCTCTGATTGGCTGAGAATGGACACAAGCGACGACTACAATTCTTGCAGTATGTCTTATTTTAGAAAACAATTCTTGAAAAATCACTAGATTGGTGAATTGTTTTGAAACTTGGCAGGCCTGCAGTTGTAAATTGGGTCTCCAACTGAGGTAGATTTCATGTACATAGACCTTAAAATGGCTGAGGATTGAGCTCTTAAAGTTTCCCATTGTAGCCAATCTGTACCGAATGAAAACGGAAACATACCTCCCCTTTCGAGTCAGGGTCAGACAAAAACAGACCCAAAACAGCGTGCCTTTTGGCCCCAATGCACATGCTTAATAAATACTGTGAATCACCTTAACCAAATGTTAGAAAGGGGGGAGAGAGAGTCACGTTCCTCTTGCCAAGTAAATGATCAGTTCATAGGTGACCATGACGATAGCAGCATTGGGGATCTGGCGCATCAGATGGGGCAGGAGCCCACGGTAAAGAGCTGGGAAACCTTCTTCTCTGACAACAAGTTGCATGGTTTGCACAAAGGAGCGATAGCGTGAGCCCTCCTCTCTCAGCCTTGTTCGGATGACCTCTGCGGAGAACAGACAGGTGAAAAAAAAGCAGAGGTGAGCAAACATAACTTCTTATTTTCTAGGGGAAAGGCAGCTGCCAGGAAACTCTCCACTCCCCCCCATCCAGGGCAGACAGATCTTGAGGAAAGCATGGAATGAGAGCAACTCACCGTGTGGGTAGGCAATGCATGAGGCACACGTTTTAGAGATGGCGGCTGCAGCCATCAGCCTACAGAAGTCCTGGCTGTTGTGTGAAAGGGGGAGGGATGGGGCCAGGAAAGCCTGATCCTCTCTAAGCCGTTGCTTCAGCGCTTCATAGATCACAAAATGGATTATAGTTTCTGAGACGCCAGCATATGAGGCAGTAATCCCACGGTAAAAGCCTCGCAAGCCTTCAGTGTAGTAAACTCGCATCGCGCACTGAAGGCCATTGGCACGACTCTCACCTCTGGCCCTGCAAGAAGAGTGGGGGGAAAGGGGCTTAGGAACCCACATCCATCAACAACCATAAGTTCAGTACCCTCACATTGCTAACAAATATGTTTTCCCTTGATATTAAGTCTAGTTGTGTCCAACTCTGGGGGTTGGTGCTCATCTCCATTTCTAAGCTGATGAGCTGGCGTTGTTCATAGATGCCTCCAAGGTCATGTAGCCATGACTGCATGGAGCACCATTACCTTCCTGCCATAGCGGTACCTATTGATCTACTCAGATTTGCATGTTTTTGAACTGCTAGGTTGGCAGAAGCTGGGACTAACAGCGGGAGCTCACCCCACTCCTTGGATTCAAACCACCGATCTTTCAGTCAGTAAGTTCATCAGCTCAGTGGTTTAACCCGCTGCACCACCGCGGGCTCTGTACTAACGAATACAATCAACAATATGTGCCCCAAATTTGATTTATTTGCACCCAAAATTCTGTAGCTTGTAGTTTTGTATAATTCCTCATTTTGCAGTGTTAGCAAATTTTTACAATTTCTTCTGATTCTAGTTATCAGTAGTCACAGAAAATTATATGAGCAAATGCAGCCCTATTCCTTAGCTCTGCAAAAATTTACCCAGGACATGTTTATCTGTGGAGAGCTGAGGGACTTCGGAAGAAGCAAAACCAAGTTTCTTCTGCATCCTGTACCCCGGGCTTCCCATGCCTATGAAGAGCTGAATGATGTGGTCACCCTACCAATTACTTTTATCTTCACAAGGCCTTGTCTTCCTAATGGCACCCAGGAAAAAATTCTGTCCAAAAGGAACTGAAAAGTTATGATTTCCTTACCTGGCCTCCAGTTGCATCCTGGTCTTTACCAGCCAGATGGGGTTGGTCAAAGTGGCAGAAGTAACCCCTGCAAAGAGGAGATACAAGCATGGAACTTGATGGTTTCTGGACGATCTCTAAGGTCTATTAGAGACAAATCCAGCCAGAGTTTAATCGTTTTATACTCATCTGATTGTAATAGGAGAATATCATAAACTTAAAAAACTCTTTCATGGATGCCAGTGGCACCTTAAAGTGTTTAAAGTAAGCTTAATGGTGCCTCATTTTAGCTGTGTCTTCAGTTTGCTAGAAATGTCACACCCTCCTTTTCCTAACTCTCTTTTCTTTGGAAACGGCAACCTTCTCAAACCTCCACTAGTTATTTGTTATGTATATAATTGCTTACTGTACTGTATATGTGTATATGGGTCTGCAGTTTTAATCTCTTTGTTGTGGGAGGGGCTGCAGACTACGTGATCAAGTCTGGGCATGTTCCAGACTCAGACTCTGTTTTAGATACAGTTTGCTTCAGACTTCAATGTAGAGACTATATGCTTAGAGACTTAGACTTTCAGACTAGACAGAGACTCTATTACGCTCTCAAAACAGAGAGATGCTTTAGATTATGGGCTATTGATTATAAGAAATAAGCCCCATGTTACCTACACAGAGAAACTACTTCAAATCCTATTGTAACTGGATTGATAAGCAAAGTACCTGTATGCTGAATACATGAAGTTTGTGGGTAAACTAACTGCTACTTTTAAAGAAGACTCTTGGTCTCTTGAGAGCATCATTTAAGGGCAAAGATATTTTAAGGGAGAGTCGATGTTTTTGGTCCACTTTGCTGAATATATATATGTTCGTGCATTGGCATATCTTTGTCCCTATGTTCGTGCATTGGCATATCTTTGTCCCTATGTTCGTGCATTGGCTTATCTTTGTCCCTATGTTCGTGCATTGGCATATCTTTGTTCAAAGACATACCTAGGTACATCTGTTTAACAGCTGAGAAACCTAGTTGCCTTACATGAATGCTGGTGAATACCTTTTTTTCCAAAGGGTTATAACTCTAACAGATCATGCTTTTTACCAAGAGGTTATGGCATCATTTTTCAAAGGGTTGTGACTTCTAACAAGGTATTCCTTTCTTAAAATCTCCAAAATGATTCTGGAGATTTTCATTTTCCAAAAGGTCGTGTGACCATTGGTTTTCCAATTTTTTTGGCATATCTTCCATGAAAACTTAAGATTACAGCACATTAAGTAATCTAAGAATACCACGACATGAGGCATAGACTGACCTGCACAAGCTGCTGAAAGCATGTGGACTTTCTTGGACTCTGGCACAAGTACTGTGTTCAATTTCTCCTTCGCTTCTGAATATGCAGCAAAATATATGGCTCTAGAAGAGGGGGAAAGAAGCAATTAATATATTTAAACTACTTTTACAACAGAAACCAAAACTATAAATTGAATTTTAATATCTTGTTCAGATCAAAAAGTCCTTGAAATGCTTCTTTTTATGATTGGCTTACACTGAGAATATGAAGTTTAAAGTTTTTTTTAATCGTGTCAGAAGCAAATTGAGAATATACTGCAAGTTACTTCTGGTGTGAGAGAATTGGCATGGGATGCCCAAATCTGTTATCATCCTGTGGGAGGCTTCTCTCATACCCTTGCATGACAAGCTGGGGCTGACAGATGGGAGCTCATCCCTTCTTGTGGATTTCAACCACCGACCTTCAGGTCTCTAGATCAGCAGTACAGCCAGCACAAGGGTTTAACCCAGTGAGCCACTGCGGCTCCTTAAGTCTAAAGTGGCCCAAATGCTCATTTGAGTCACAAATGCTTTGCTTTCTTCATTAACAAAGGAGTTAGCATAAATAGCATAAGAGACATTTTGTTCAAAATTACTTAATCTGCAAGTTTTTTGACAATTGTTGAAGAAGGAACTCAGCTGGATGCTGTATTTTCAATAATGCTGTTTTTAAATTGTTACTTTCACTACATCCTGAATTTAATTTTGATTCTATATTTAATCTTTTTGTTTGCTTTTTGTATTAATGTGAACGGCCTTAATTTCCACTTGGCTGGGGGAGAATGACATAACCATTACAATAAATAAATATACAGCTTGATGGTTTGGCCGTCATTCTGGGACAGAATTATTCCACAAGATCTTGGTGCAAACAATGCAACAGCCCTTCCTTTCCGTCAGGACACTGTTACATCTTTGTGTGTCAAGATGTGTGTGTGACCCTTTTTGCCCATTAGATGAGTTGCAAAGACAATGCCAACTAATGTTCCCTTGGGATGGGAATCAGGTGATTTTACCTGGAAGGAGCAACTCCGACAAGATTAGGTCCCAGGCCTCGAAACAGGGAACGAATGCCTTCCTTTTCTAGAATTGTTCTGTGAAATGAAATGAAGGGAAAACAAAGGAAAAGACAAGAAAAGGGGTTATTGTGTGCCCTTCCCTTTGGCTGAAGGAAAGAAGATCTGCCTTCTCTGCTGAAGTCAGGGAAGAAAGGCTCCTCTTTCACCTGAAGGCAATGCCTGATGCCCAACCTTTCTCACCTCAACAGGTGAAGGATGCCTCCAGAGGGGCCTCCAGGGCGGATCAGAGCCCCATTCAGCCCTTGCAGCTCCACTGCTGGGAAGCAGATAGGCCTCAGGGCCCAAGAGGAGGACTGCAGGCGGGTCTTCACTACCTCCAGCGGGCAAGTCAAGATGGCTCCAGCTGTGCCACCCAATCTGGAGAAGGAGAAAGAGAAGATCCAGAGTCAGTGTCTGTTTCCCCAATTGGTGTTCATAGGATATCTTGTGAGAACAACTCTGCTCTTAAAGAACATGCCTTTCCAGAATTTCCAAAGGTTCTTCACACACTGCATTTTAAAGCAGTTTGCTAAATATATGCAATATAATACAATGATACCGTGGGTTAAGAGTTTAATTTGTTTTGTGATTGAGCTCTTAATTCAAATTGATCTTATCTCAAAGCAAAATTTCACATTGAAATGCTATTAAGTCGTTCTGGGCCCCCTATTTCCATTTATGTTACATGTTTTTGAATAAAAATATGTACTTTGTCTATATAAATAAAAATGTAATGTTTGTTTGTGGGATTAACATAACTCAAAAACTACTGAGGGAATTGACACCAAATTTGGACACAATACACCTATCAGGCCAATGAGTGACCATCACTCATAAAAAAAACCCTGAAAAACAGAGTGGAAGAGACTTAAAAAAGCCAAAAAAAAATTTACAAAACATGCACAAAACCACATATATACACAGATACACAAATATATACACACACAGACTGGGCCACAACAATGCGTGGCAGGGGATGGTTAGTAAATAACATATAATGTACATAAATGCATATTTACATGGAACAATAAAAAGAAAGATCAACTTTAAAATGATAGAAGCACAAAGTTGTGACAAGGAGGCACATAGTACAAAGTGAAGAGGTGGAAATATCTTTTTTTTTTCATTCTGTACTCCATCCCTCTCTTGTTCTCTCCCTCTCTCTCTTCATGAAGCCAAACATGCCAGGAATAAAAACCACACAATATCAACTAATTCAAAGTTCCTCAAAGCGGACAAGAAAAAAGCAGACAGCAATCTCGCAAAAACGGAAAAGAACACGAGGAATAAGGGCACAGACGAACAGGGCACAAATGCTGCTCCCTTAAAGCTTTAAAACCCTGTACTCTCATGCTAGCACTCCCTCTGGCACTAGCTCTTAACTCAAAAATATCGCTTGCATGTCAAAAAAGCCAGGTGATGACTCTTAATTCAAATAACTCTTAAGTCAGGATTCTCTTAAGTCAAGGTTCTAGTATATGTGGCAAAATGTGATTGAAGTAAGAAAATCTACACTGCTCAGAGAACCAGTGCAACAGACATTCGGTGGCAAAAATGTGCTTGCTGTGCAGATGACTGCAACAGATGCATACATGCCAACTATCTTGGATCTTGCGAAGGACTGTTTCCCAATGGAATAGTAAATGTCACCAGCCAAGGACAGTGTGCTCTACACGACTAAGGATTTACAGCTGGCAAGACTGATGAATCAAAGCATTTTAATCTTGCTATATATAGAGTGTGAACTTGACAAATTGTATTTTCAAATTTAATCCTAAAAATGGGTGGGGACATAGACTCATAGAGTTAGAAAAGACCACAAAGGCCATCTAGTCCAACCCTCTGCCATGCAGGAAACACATAAACAAAGCACCCCAACGGATGGTCATCCAGCCTCTATTTAAAAGACTCTAATAAAGGAGCCTCCATGACACTCAGAGGCAGAGAGTTCCACTGTTGAACAGGAAGTTCTTCCTAGGGTCCAGGTGGAATCTCTGTTCCTGTTATTTGAACCCATTGCTCAGGATGCCATAAGGAAGAGTCTGCTTCCTCTTCCTTATGGCAACCTTTCACATATTTATACCTGGTAGTTATGTCTCCTTTCAGCCTTCTCTTGTGCAGGCTAAACATACCCACTCTTTAAGTTGCTCCTAACAGGGATTCATGGTTTCCAGACCTTTGAACGTTTGAGTCACCCTCCTCTGGCAATTAGTAGCCCATGGCTGTGTGGATGGGCCATGGAAATGCTCTTTTAGCAGGCCAAGATGGCAATAGCATATTGTGCTTCAAACATATTTAAGCAGAGGCTGCTTGCAGTTGAAGACTATTTGCAGGATAACTGGGGATCGTTCCACGCAGCCCTATATCATAGAATGCCAAGGCAGGAAATCCCACAATACCGGCTTTGAACTGGTTTATCTGAGTCCACACTGCCATATATTCCAGTTCAAAGCAGATAATGGGGGTTTTTATTCAACTGTGTGGAAGGGGCCTGGCTATGCGAACAAGAAATACTTGTATCCTATCCAAACTGAAACAGGCCCTCTCAACCTTGCTCCTCCGCACATACTGCTATTTCTGTATGGATGTGCGTCACAATTGCACCATCTGGGTTTGCAACTCAATGTCAGTTGCTGACGTCTTGGGCCCGATATGCGCAGAGCTGCCCAGTGTGCTAAAGTCCAGAGAGAAAGGGGGAGGAGGCCCGAGTATCATGAACACTGTTGCATAATGAAGTTGCTTCATGTGCTTCATTCCCCATATATTCTAGTGCAAGCCCTGCCCCAGAATAGAGATACCTAACTCAACAAGCCCCCTCTCCTAATGCTGGAGAGCATGCTTCCCTGAATGTGCTCCTTAGCCGAGCACATGGCTGACATTGTTGGTGTCCAGCCAGACAGGGACTGCTATATCTACCTTGCAATTCTTAGACTACTCTCACTCAAATTAATTTGGAGGAAAGGGGAACCATCTCAGCAGATGCCCAAAGATGATAATCCTCCTGAAGTGGCAGCACTGGGCAAGTGCCAAGGTCCGCAACTAAGGATCAAAGCCAAAGCCTCTTTCTTATGCCAAGGCTGATTTACCTTCTCTGCCCCTTGAGCATGAAGACAGCAACAAAAGCAAGAAAAACATGCAGAAGACCCCCGACACACACTCTTTAATATTTCCTACTTGAACAGGACAATGAAAAAAGTGATGGAGAGTAAGGCCATTTCTATACTGCCATATAATCCAGATTATCAAAGCAGATAATCCAAATTATATGCTTGGAACTGGATTACATGAGTCCACACTAACATATAATCCAGTTCAAAGCAGATAATCTGTATTTATATGCAGTGTAGAAGGGGCCTTTGGCAGAGCTTTCCAAACTGTGCGTCACAACATGTCAGCATGCCAGCTGCAGTGTGTATGTGTGGAATGTGAACATGACAAGAAATCTTAAAAAGTTTTGTCGCCTTACAAATCCGATATTTTTAAAAATAAATAAATTAAAGGTCATGGTCCCCCCTTTTTATTATTACAATTTATGTATTAATTCATTATCTCTTATATCTCTTATAGCCGCCCCGAGTCCCCTTGGGGAGATGGTGGCGGGATATAAATAAAGATGATGATGATGATGATGATGATGATGATTATTATTATTATTATTGGGTTGGTTTCATCTCCAGTTCGTTAGTAAAATTGAATTACAGTGCTGCAAAATAATGCATGTCTAAAGAGTATGTTACCAGCATGCAATGTTTGGAAAGCTCTGTTCTAAGATATTGTGATGGACAACTAATACGAGTGCTATCAGAGAAACAAAAAAGATTCCCCATTGAGCCAAGCACCTAAAGTAGTGTTCCTCAACCTGGGGATCCTGAAGGGGTGCCAGAGGGGTCCCCAAAGACCATAAGAAAACACAGTATTTTCTGTTAAACGCAAGCCAACAATGTGATGTGGCGACAAAAAAAGCCAATGGGATTTTGGCCTGCATCAATAGGAGCATAGTGCCTAGATCTAGGGAAGTAATGCTACCCCTGTATTATGCCTTGGTTAGACCACACCTGGAATATTGTGTCCAATTCTGGGCACCACAGTTGATGAGAGATGTTGACAAGCTGTAATGTGTCCAGAGGAGGGCGACTAAAATGATCAAGGGTCTGGAGAACAAGCCCTATGAGGAGCGGCTTAAAGAGCTGGGCATGTTTAGCCTGAAGAAGAGAAGGCTGAGAGGGGATATGATAGCCATGTACAAATATGTGAGATGAAGTCATAGGAAGGAGGGAGCAAGCTTGTTTTCTGCTGCCCTGGAGACTAGGACGCAGAACAATGGCTTCAAACTATGAGAAAAGAGATTCCATCTGAACATGAGGAAGAATTTCCTGACTGTGAGAGCCGTTCAGCAGTGGAACTCTCTGCCCCGGAATGTGGTGGAGGCTCCTTCTTTGGAAGCTTTTAAGCAGAGGCTGGATGGCCATCTGTCAAGGGTGCTCTGAATGCACTATTCCTGCTTCTTGGCAGGGGGTTGGACTGGATGGCCCATGAGGTCTCTTCCAACTCTATGATTCTATGACCCTGCAGATGTGTTTAGTGCTCCGTTTCCATGTGCTGTGGAAACGGAGCCTCACGGAGTCATACTGGAAGTGTCCTTACATCATGTGATGGCCTCCATAGGATTCCATTTCCAAAGCGCATGGTAATGGAGACTAGAACCTGTGGGATGAAATCCTAATAATAATAATTATTATTATTATTTATTTATTTATTTATTTATTTATATCCCGCCACCATCTCCCCAAGGGGACTCGGGGCGGCTTACATCAGGCCAAGCCCAATAGTACAGCATAGCAAAAATACAACATAAAATACTAACATGTAATAATAATAATAATATACAAAAACCATATAAATAAACACACCAACCAATATAAGGTCACAGTATTTGGGCAGGGTGAGTTCCAAGGATTAAAAGTTTAAAACACTGGGTGGGGAGTCAAACCCTGGTCTTCAAAGTCATAGGCCCCTTCTACGTTGCCACATAAAATCCAGAATATCTGCTTTGAACTGGATTATATGGCAGTGCAGATGGGGCCTGAGTTGGGAGTCAAACCCTGCTCTCCCTTCTATACTGCCATATAAAATCCAGATTACCTGTTTTGGTCATCTGGATTATAAGGCAGTGTGGAAGGGTTCCCATTCCAACGCCCAAACTACTACGTCAATACGCAAGGTGCATGAAGCAACTCCAGTGATAAGGAGATTGGCACAGGATGCTCTGAAAGCCATGTGGTTTCATTTGAAATACTGTGGAAATTTCCTGCAAAATTCTGGAGTTTGTAAAATTTAGTGAAGTCCAGGCTGGATCTACACTGCCCTATATCCCAGGATCTGATCTCAGATTATATGCTTTAAACTGGATTATAGGAGTCCCCATTGTCAGATAATCTGGGACAAGAAAAAATCAGGGTTCAGATCCTGGGATATAAGGACAGTGTAGAAAGGGTCCCAGTAAATTCTCTGGATGAGAATGGCAAATGCCAGGATTCCACAAGAGACAGCAGCCAAAATCAGATAGTCTTCCCAGACAGACCCTATATCTCAGGATCTGATCCCAGGTTTTCTGCTTTAAACCGGATTATATGAGTCCACACTACTAGATAATCTGGGATAAACAGAAACCCTGGGATCTGATCCTGGGATATAGAGCTTGTCTGGAAGGCCCCATAGCAACTCTTCCACAGTGTGCCAGTGTGAGAATCTCCCAGGACTGAGACCCCCATGTGACCTCTGCAGGAAAAGCCCCGTACGCGACCACATGCAGGCCCTTTGGGCTCCCTGCTGGTCTTTTGCAAAGGAAGGGGCTAAAATCCATCCCAAGACCCTCCCCATCTGCCCGGCTCCAAACTCACCCGCCCGCCACTAGGTCAAGCGCCCGGCTTCGTCTTGGAGGCATCCTTTGCAATCCTTTGCAAGACCCTGGAGTCTCTGTCCCGCGCGCGCAGGGCCCGGGCAGGCAGTGGTGGCACGCGGGGAAGGGGCGGCTCTGGAAAGCCACGCCCCCTCCTCGTGCGCCGGCTGGGCGGGGCCCGGAAGGAGTGCCCTCTCCTTCCCTCCCCCTGCTGCAGCCAAGAGTGGTCTTTGATTGGTCGCTGCCCAAGGCCGGCTGCCCTACCTTTGCCTCTGGCAGTGAAGTTGGTGGGACAGAAAGGAAAACCTACTCAAACTGTCTGAAAACCCATTCAGGTGGTCTGGATTCATGCATCTATTGGGCTTTCCAGACAGCCCTATATCCCAGAATATTAAGGCAGAAAATCCCACATTATCTGAGTGTAGACTCAAAAAAATGCAGTTCAAAGAGGATATTGTGGGATTTTTCTGTCTTAATATTCTGGGATAGAGGGGGCTGTGTGGAACCTCCCTAATTAATGTGTAACTTTACACTGACCTAGGGAAGCACCCTAAGGAATTTCTGCAGCCATGTGCAACTGGATCCCACTGGTGTAACTCTTGCCAACTGTCTGTTGCAGAACACTCCCAGATCAGTTAGTGCTTAGTATCCTTTTTGGAGATTTATCTCTCTGCTCATCTGGGAGGCCTTTCCACACAGCCCTATGTCCCAGAATATCAAGGCAGAAAATCCCACAATATCTGCTTTGAACTGGGTTATCGGAATCCACGCTGCCATATATCTGAGTTCAAACCAGAAAATGTAGGATTTTATTCAGCTGTGTGGAAGGGGCCTAGATTGATTACATTTTCACAGCTAGGGCTCCTTCTACACTGCCAGATCATCTGCTTTGAACTGGATTATATCGCAGTATAGACTCGTGTAATCCAGTTCAAAGGAGATAACGTGGATTATCTGCTTTGATCATCAATTGATTATATTTATTTATTTACAATATTTATATTCTGCCCTTCTCACCCCGCAGGGGACTCAGAGCGGATTACGATGCACATATACATGGCAAACATTCAACGCCATAGACACACAACATATATCGACAGACACATAGAGGTTATTTAACATTCCGGCTTCATGAGGGTTAGCTTGAATAACTGCCACTGGGGGAGCTGTTGCTTCACTTACTTGTGACACCAATGGGGTACTTCCTCATTCTTTTGCATGCTGCTGGAGATGTTTATGGCATTGTAAATTAGCCTCTCCGCATAAAGGAGTACCTAAATTTCCTAATTGACAGATGCAACTATCTTTCGGGCTGCAAAGGTCGACAGCAAGCTAGACAAATGTTCGGGAGCTTACTCTGACCTGAGCTGGCTTCGAACTCATGACCTTTCAGTCAGTAGTGATTTTAATGAAGTTGACTCCCAACCAGCTGCGTCACAGCCCGGTCCTGGCAGTGTAGTTAAGGAACAGAGTGAACTTGATCTTTTCTTCCAAAGCAACAGGTAGCATGGCCTTCCAAGTTCTCCTCCTTTCTCAGCTATTTTCCCAATGGAGGAGTTAGCATTGTGACTACCATTTCCACAGGGCTTTATTTTGGGCATCCTCAGGTCTCAGATTGGCAGCAAGCATGTCTTCATTGATGATCCATCTTTTCTTTGATTTTCTATATAACTTTTATATTTTATATTCTGTATCTATTTCATTTTATATATTTATACACACACATATTCGTATATACATATACTTATTTACCAAAATATAACCAGATAGACCCAGAGAATTCACTTCCCTGCAGAGAAATTTCCTGCACAAGAAGGGTGGGCAACACCTCCCCCGCCCCAGCATTTTCCAAGCCAAGGCACTTAACCAGATCTATTGTTAATGTGTGTATAGAGATAGGGGATTGCTTGCTAGCTCAGATAAATCAAAATGTTCCACAGATATATAAACCTCATTTGCCTAGTTTCTGACAGACCTCACGACCTCTGAGGATGCCTGCCATAAATGTGGGCAAAATGTCAGGGGAGAATGCCATACAGCCCAGAAAACTCACAGCAACCCAGTGATTCCAGCCAAGAAAGCGTTTGACAACACACCAAACCTATTTATATGGTTCACTTGAAGCTGAGATATTGTTGACTGCAAAAAGATCTATGATTGTTATACATTCATGTTGTTGTTGTTCATTCGTTCAGTCGTCTCCGACTCTTCGTGACCTCATGGACCAGCCCACGCCAGAGCTCCCTGTCGGCCGTTACCACCCCCAGCTCCCTCAAGGTCAGTCCAGTCACTTCAAGGATGCCATCCATCCATCTTGCCCTTGGTCGGCCCCTCTTCCTTTTGCCTTCCACTTTCCCCAGCATAATTGTCTTCTCTAGGCTTTCCTGTCTCCTCATGATGTGGCCAAAGTACTTCAACTTTGTCTCTAGTATCTTTCCCTCCAGTGAGCAGTCAGGCTTTATTTCCTGGAGGATGGACTGGTTGGATCTTCTCGCAGTCCAAGGCACTCTCAGAACTTTCCTCCAACACCACAGCTCAAAAGCATCGATCTTCCTTCGCTCAGCCTTCCCTAAGGTCCAGCTCTCACATCCGTAGGTTACTACAGGGAATACCATGGCTTTGACTAGGCGGATCTTTGTTGCCAGTCTGATGTCTCTACTCTTTACTATTTTATCGAGACTGGACATTGCTCTCCTCCCAAGAAGTAAGCGTCTTCTGATTTCCTGGCCACAGTCTGCATCTGCAGTAATCTTTGCACCTAGAAATACAAAGTCTGTCACGGCCTCCACGGTTTCTCCCTCTATTTTCCAGTTGTCAATCATTCTTGTTGCCATAATCTTGGTTTTTTTGACGTTTAGCTGCAACCCGGCTTTTGCGCTTTCTTCTTTCACCTTGATTAGAAGGCTCCTCAGCTCCTCCTCGCTTTCGGCCATCAGAGTGGTGTCATCTGCATATCTGAGGTTGTTAATGTTTCTTCCAGCAATTTTCACCCCAGATATGAATATACATTCATAGACCTCCTTTATTTTAGACTCAGACACTGACTCCAGAGATCATCACCCTTTGTCCCTTGAGTCTTGCACCTTTGTGTTTTAAAGCTCCTGTCTTTGTTTGGCACAGGACTAGACAGATATTTACCCTTTGTTTTCCAAGACTGTGCCCTCCCAAGGGACGGGGTGGCAGCTCTGCAGCTGATTGGTCCTTCACTTTGACCAATCCCCAGCTGCCATTCCCCCACTGCCAGCCAATCCTGACATGGATCCTAGCCAGCCTCTTTTCTGGCCAATCAGGGGAGAGGGCAGGAAGTCTGAACTGCATAAGACATCTTGCATTTCTCTGTATATTTATACTTGTACATTTTGAAGCAAATTTGCTGTACTCGTATCCTTTTTGGCCAAATTATAATAAATCCCTGTGGCTTGTCTTCAACTTGGTGAGTTGGTTTCTCTATATGCTTGCCAGGCATGGATCCGCTTTAATTGTGGTTCTAGTTAACCACAAGACCTTGACTTGATCTTTAAGAAAACCCTTCTTTAAAAACCTGCCTGAATAAAAAGCTTTAAGCCTTAAAGATCTTTTATTAGTGCTTCTGTACACAACTTTACAATTATGACCCTCATCTACTGATGCCATTAGTCTATATGTGGATAGAATAAGAAACCTATGAATAAGGGCCTATTCAACACTGGTAATATATAATTATTTGATGGGGAGATATTGGAAATATAGATATTTATACATATATTGTATATACATTACAAGCACTGAAATGTAAGAAAAATCAGGTTCTCTATTAGAAAGCCAAGCTGACAGACCACAAAGAATGCTGAAGGAGATCTGGGTGAAAGGGGGAGGAAAAGGGGGCATGTTATCTATACAGAGACTGGTACAGCATAGCACAGGCCATACCTTCTTACCTCTAAAAAGTAAGGAGTTATCCCCCTCCCTCCTGACAGGTCAAAAAGTAGACCCCTGATGGATGTAAGCTGTTCTTTAGGAAAAATACTGACACATACCTCTTGCATGGAAGATAGAATTTGATATTTCTATGATGCTTAAGGTGATATAGTGATTATGTTATGTATGTAGAAGCATGTTTCTTTGTTTGCCTGCATTTGGAGTTGCATAAAAAGGAAATATAATGCCTTTATCCTCACTCTGGTTGGCTTTGGATGTAATTCCACCCCAGGGTCTCAGCTGACAATAAACATACTTTTCTGCCTCCAGAAAGGATCGCTCTTGGTATTATCTCTCCTATCTGCTGCTACATATTTACATTTACAGTTGTCACTCCACATTTGTGCTTCTGATTTTTGCAGATTTAATTATTCAAGGATTTGATTAACATGTTCTTTTGAGGAATCTCTGTCCCTCCAGTGTGTCACTGTGGCGAGTTTCCTCCAATCAAAGCTGGAGCCTTTGTGAAGGTCATATCTCTAGGGCCCCTTCTACACTGCCATGTAATCTAGATTATCAAAGCAGATAATCTGCTTTGAACTGAATTATATGAGTCTACACTGACATATAATCCGATAAGCAGATAATCTGGATTTTATATGGCAGTGTAGAAGGGACCTAGGAATCCCTTGGTCCTTCAATGTGATTCCATGGTCAACTTCCAGTTGAAGTTGGCCACAAAGTGTGCAAGAATCATAGAGCTGGAAGAGACCTCATGGGCCATCCAGTCCAACCCCCTGCCAAGAAGCAGGAATATTGCATTCAAAGACCTAGAAATTACTAGAAAAGTGTTCTCTTGGGTAAAAATAACAATTTCTTTATTTGTGCTCTTTCACTGAAAGTCCTGTGCCAGTACGCCCAACAAATGTGGAGAGCTGACTGTATCTACAAAGTGATGGCGATTCTTATTTTTGCCCTCATGATTGGCTGTGTAGACTTTTGATGTAGAAGTGTGTGATGGCGGAGGGCCCCCGCCAACGATTGGCCTGCACTGCAGCGGAGAGTTCCGCAGTTCCTGGTTGTCACAATTGGAAGAAACTGATGAAATGTGCCCCAGCAGGCAGCTCAATAATAAGGATGCCTGCTGCCTTTCTTTGCTTTCCCCTCTCCCTACCTTGTAACCAGCCCTAATAAAAGTACTTGAAACTTGCAACATTTAATCTTTCCGCTTGATACTTTTGTATCTTTCCCTGCCTCAGACTAATTCAACATTAAAACAAACCTTTTTCCAGGCTCCGGAGAGCCGTGAGCCTGCTGGGGGGCGCCTACTGGCCCCCCCGGACCCCGGATCTGTGTTCGGAAAAATCACGGATACCGAAACCGCCATTTTGGACCCCAGTAACCACTAAAACAGTAAAATGGTGGATTGACGCCGTTCTAATTTTGTATTTTTCTGCTATCAATTCTAAGACTAACTGCCATCTCGCTTTCCTCATTTTGGACTCCTGCGCTCGGGGAATAATCATTTTGTTTAAAGTATTATTATTTGACAGCAAACAGCTGATTGTCAAAACTGTGCCGGCTCGGCAAAGGCAGCCTGCTTTCCTTTGCTGCCGCTCATTCCTGCTCGGTCCCGCCATCAGGGGCTTGCTGTGGACACCCATAGGGGGTTCCGGAGAAGCAGCCAGGCGGGGACCCCGGCCCCAGCGTGGGAGATCTAGTTCGCCAAGGGCCGGACAATGGATTCTGTTGCTGCCTGACCCAGCGCACATAACTGGGTTCCTGTTTCCTTTTGTGACTCTCTGACTTATGCACTGGACTATTTTATCATATCCATGACCACGAACTATCCTTTTCAAAGTTTATGAAGCCTCCAGCTTGTGCCTTAGTAAAGATCAATTATTGAAATAAACTTTGTGGGGTGGGAAGGGGTTCCTCTTCTTATGAACTAACTCTGTATCAGTGATGCCTATTACCTATGATTTTGATGTATGTAACCCTTATGAAATTCCCCTGTACCCTCGTCCCCTTGACCCTTGCCCCGCAAAAACTGCTGTGACCAGGAACTGCCTGAGGGAGGGCTCCAGCCTCTCCCTCAATCACCCTTGATTGATTCACTTGCATGGACCATACTGTTGATCCCCCAACCCTGGCCCTCGGAGCAGACCAGAAAGGGGAGGGGGTCAACAGAAACTCGGAAAGAAAAGATTGATTAAATCACCCAGGTATCGTTGACCCCCCCCCCCCCGAGGTCTGATGTCGACAAAGCCTTTTCATATTTCCCCCAAATCCCATCACAGACCAGGAAACCCATTATTCCCTTATCTCACACCCTGCCAGTGAGGACAAAAGCCTCACATTCCAGCTGGCGGATGCCCCTAAGCTCATCATTTCCTCAGCCATTGTCAAGCTTCGTCCCGCCTCCTAACTGCTGATTGGCCCATCTTCAGAAGCGCTAGGAAGGCACTGATTGGCCCCCCAGAGGCGGCGGAGCCCGCTGATTGGTCCGGGGGCAAGGCGTGCCGCCAAGCCTCCTCCCAGCTGTTCCGCGGCCAGCCAATCAGCACGAAGCCGGCCGGCAGAGGGCGGGCGGGAATTTTGAAACTGTTTCCCTTTGTCTGCATGCTATAAATATGCCTGTATTCTTTGTACTGGTATGCTTGCAGCGGAATGATTCCTGCAATGCATCTGATCTCAGCTGAATCACAAATAAACCTCGGTTGCTGGAAACTTCTTCCACTTTGATGAGGCATTATTATTTGTAATATTTTTACTCTTTGGATTGGTTTTCGCTGGCCTCACCAAGGTTCCAGGGCTCTTTTGAGTGGTCCTCAGGGATCTCCTCCGCCGGGAGATCCTACTAAAAGTAGCTCGATATCATGTGTTTATTAAAGGAAACCAACACTGAAGTAGGAACTTTAATTAATTTGATCTCTCTCAATTCCCACAACTTTACCTATAGCTCCTGGAATTTTAACTAGTGAAGGAAGGCAGTGCACCACTATTCAAAGCTCAGAAAGTCTGGTCCAAGGAGAGTAGGAACCAGGAGCTCAAAAGGGTTTTAAAGATACAGTGGAAGTGACTTAAAGACCTTACGTGGCTACAATATCCATGTACTCACATGCAAAAAAATCTGTTCCACTCTTCTCATTGAGCATCCATGCACTATTAATGATTCTTTCAACTGCCCTGCAAGGCAGGCAAAAATTATTAAGTTTTTATTAACTTTTTGTCACAGATGGATTAACAAGAAATCTGCCTCATTGGACAAAATGGTCAACCTTCACAGTAACAAAGAGGCTAACCCAAGACTCCTAACTTTTGAAACTGCTTGATTTTTGAACAGTTAGTGACTCGCAATCATCTTGTGTTTCCTCTTTCTTAAAAGAAGGGCTTTTTTAGTGAACAGGGAGGTGGGAGGGGGATAATTCCTTGTTTTTGCCTTTCTACCTAAGGCCCCTTCCACACAGCTGCATAAAATCCCACATTATCTGCTTTGAACTGGAATATATGCAGTGTGGACTCAGATAACCCAGTTCAAATAAGATATTGTTGTATTTTCTGACTTGATATTCTGGGTTATATGGATGTGTGGAAGGGCCCTAGGTCTCCAATGGCACTACCATTCCATTGTGAAAAACTCCATGCTGCTATGAAGTAAGACGCTATGCTGATAGTACCAGTGCTGCTGATAAGAGTCTCCCATACCAGGCAGGCTTTTTGCTAAAGAGCCAGATTAACAGCAAATGCAGCATAGGTAATGCTTGTTTGTGCTGCAAGGATAGAGATAATAGTGTATCATTTTTGAAGCTTTCAACCTTCCAAATCGTATGATGATACTGGTCAAAATAAAATTAGGAGATAGTTCCAAAAGATGAGGTTTCCAGATTGGAAGGGACTCAACAAGCTACTAGGGATGAGCAGAGAATAAATGTGAATAGTATTGTAGTTACTAATGCAATGGGACTCTAATCAAATTAACATTCAGCTACTGATATCCTTAGAGGTGAAAGGACAGCTAAAGAACACATATTATAGGAACATGAAATGTGAGAGACATAAATCAGGGGAAACCAAGCATTGTAAAAGATGAAATGGTGCACATAAATATTGCAGTACTTGGCATGGATTAGGTAAACTAGATAGGAATGGCACACTTTGAGTCAGATAACTGCAAAGTGTTTTATTCTATGAAGAAATACAGTGGCATTAATAATGAGAAGAGATGTAGCAAAAGCAGTCAAGGGATTTAATACAAAGCCTAAGGGCAAGCTGATCCATTTAATCATAACCAAAATAGACATGTTGTAATTATAAGTGACTGGAATGTAAAAGCAACTGTTCAATGACTTGTGTGCAAGGACAAGAATTACTGCCTCTCATCGCATAATAGTCACACCTCCGTTTTTAGGGATGACAAAATTGTATTTTTGTTTTCCTCACATAATAGTCGCACTTGCATTTGGGACTGATTCCCTCTTCCAAGTTTCTGGAACTTAGATCATCCTCCATCTTCCTTTCTCTAGGTTTTGTGAACTGCCTCACCTCAGAAGAAAAAGAGAAGATGGAGAAGAGAAGAATGGCGCTTCAGAGGCCTCCATTTTATAGTTTTTAAATTTCCTTGCATTCAGAGAAAGAAGGAAGGAATGGGAAAATCAGCTCCAAATGGTTCTGCAAACAAACAAACAAACAAACAAACAAACAGAAACAGACCGCTTTGTTTGAGTATGGATTATTCTTCCCTCCTCCCCTTTCAGAAATAAGGCATTAAAAAAACACAAGAAAACAGAGAATCAAAGACAGGATGTTTTTGTTGCATAATAGTCACATCCCCTTTTTTTGGTGAAAAAAGGAAGGGAAAGTGCTACCATTGTGCAATGAAACATACTGCTTTGAAATGCTCTAGTGAAAGATGGGATATAAATATTTATTTCTTTTTTCATGTTTAAATATTTATATCCTATAACAGGCCTTTTCGTCATGGCCCACACAAAAGGGGGCTGTCACTAGACTGGTGGTCCCGGGATTAGGGAGGCCCTGAATGGGGAACATTTTAAGAACTTTTATCTTTTTTTCTTTAGGGTGGGTCTTTATGGGAAGGGCTCTGCACTTCCACACCATCCAATCCCACAAGCCCCACACTTCCATGCCATCCAATCCCATAGAGTGCAGGGTCTATCTAAATCCATCCTACTTTGGGGCAGGTAAGAAGAAGCTGCGTCATCCTGGCCTTATCCTTCTTGGTTTCTCATCTTCCCTGTGTTTACACTAGGGTCAATCCAACTCCCCGACACAGAATTCAGTCCCAACTATGACTATGGGGAGGGGGAGGTACCCTTCTATGTCTGATCTGTGTTATTCCCAGAACATGCTGCTGGGTTAACAAATTGAGGTAGGACAGACTTAATCCTTCGATGTCCTTTGGATGACTTTGGAATCTGCCCTGCTATTGTCTACATGTGAATGATCTCGAAAAGGCTGAGGTATAGTTCCACATCATCTGGAGTTCCCTTTAGTCCTAGCCACTGCTGTAGAACATGAGAAAAATAAGAACATTGGATCACCTTTTCAGAAGATATAAAATCTAGTTGGTACTCTAAACCTTATCCTGGGTGGAACACACTGAGTCATTAATCTGTGGAAAACTTAAAGAATCTTCTTCCCTTGGTCCACCTTTATTGCATCCATCAAAAAGGGTCAAAATCCCCTGTGAAAACTTTTGAAACCATTTATTTCTTCCTCAGGCAAAAATTAACAGATGTTACACTTGCTTAATAAAAAAGAAGGCAAACTGGATATGATTAACTACAGGCAGGAGACAAATCCTTTGGAAACAAAGTCCTAACTTCAGGTGGTATACATACACTTTTGAGGAAAAAGAGGTGATAGGTTCCATCTGCACTGCTATATAATGCAGTTTCAGTCTGCATTATATGACAGTGTAGATGAGGCCATAGTTCTCACTCTGGAAACTGCAAAAAACTCCCCCCCCCCCAAAAAAAACAGAAACAAAAAAATCTTAATTTATTCAATATTCAAGAAATCACATTGGGATAACAAAATATGTGGGGGTTTTTTATTTTGGGAGGAGAGAAAGACCAGTCTACCTTGACAGGGATAAGAAGGGGGCAGATAGAGTCAACACTGAGTCATCCGGAATAAAGGGAAAAAATAATTTAACATGCGTCTATTCAGTTCAAATAGGGTAAGAAAAAAAAAGAAAGGGGTTCTACCTTTTCTTTTTCATTGTTCAGATACTATAAGTAGAAACATTTCTCTTCCACTTCTGCATATTGTTATTTTTATATACTGAGTTCAGCTCCTAGAAATGCTATTATAGTTCCTTTGACAGTCTTCCTCCTACCCGGTAATTGCAAGTTTTGGGCTATATTTATCTACCAGACTCAAAGAAAGGAAGGAAGCCCTTTCAGGCATGCCAAACCAAAAATTACTTTCTGCACAGGGCATACAGGTAAAGACAGCATATTGCAGAGCAGGGGTCCTCAAACTAAGGCCCGGGGGCCAAATACGGCCCTCCAAGGACATTTAACTGGCCCTCGCTCAGGGTCAGCCTAAGTCTTAAGCCACTTGAAAGCACGGGACAACAACAACAATCCAATCTCATCAGCCAAAAGCAGGCTCATACTTCCCATTGAAATACTAATAAGTTAAAATTGTTCTTCATTTTAATTATTGTATTGTTTTTTGCACTACAAAAAATATGTGCAGTGTGCATTGGAATTCATTCATATTTTTTTCCAAATTATAATCCGGGCCTCCAACAGTTTGAGGGACTGTGACCTGGCCCTTGGTGTAGAGGTTTGAGTGTGGGACTAAGGCTGTAGAAGCAGGATTCAATTTCTTGTTCAACCATGGAAATCATGGCCCCTCCTACACTGCCATATAATACAAAACAGGCTAATCCACATTATCTGCTTTGAACTGGATTATATGAGTCTACACTGCTATATATAATCCAGTTCAAAGCAGATAATCTGGGTTTTATATGGCATTTTAGATGGGGCTATAGTCTTGGGGAAAAGGCTTATAAGGTCTTGGTTGGTGGATCCTATCTGACCTCTAGTGGTGGCAAAAGACCAAAGCACTTTCACTGCGAGTGCGCAAGTGTGAACAGACAAATCTTTCACCCATTCCAAAGTGGTCCTTAAAACAACACTCCAGCTACTTTGATTGTGGATGGCACGGTGCCTACGTGGGACACAATTGCATACATACAGGATTCAAAATAAATTACAATAAAAATATTAACTACAAACAAAGAGAACCAATTAGCTCTAAAAAGAATGTCCAATTTATCAATGTGTCTTTCAGGCTATAGATATTTAGGAATAGTGTGAACAAATGACATAGCACACTGAAATATATTGTTATATTTTTAAAAGCTAAAAGACTGGTCAATCATTATTAGGCAGACTAGCTGTTGTCAAAGCTCACATTTTACTGTCATTTCTATTTCAAACTGCCCTTATGTTCATTCCACACAGCCCTATATCTCAGAATATCAAGACAGAAAATCTCACAATGTCTGCTTTGGACTGGGTTATCTGAGTCCACACCCTGATAATGTGGGATTTTTTTCCTTGACATTCTGGGATATAGGGCTGTGTGGAAAGGCCCTCAGAGGGGCATTACTGCTTTTCTTCTTGTCTGAAGACAAAAATGAGAAACTATCAAAGACCTTATAATATTTCTGGTATGTACATGGATGGAAATAGTAAAAGCATGGAGGGGGGGGGAGTTAGAGAATTTATCAATACAGAATTGGATACACAACTAAAGTTTCCAGGGTCAGATGAACTACATCCAAGGGTATTAAAAGAAGTAGTAGAAATAATTTTAGAAACAATAGCAATCATCTTTAAGAATTCTCGGAGAATAGGAGAGGTTTCAGCATATATTGTTCCTATCTCCAAAGAGGGGATAAAAGAGGACCCAAACAATTACTACCCAATCAGCCTGACATCAATGACAGGAAAGATTATGGAGCAGATAATTAAATAGACAATCTGCAAACATATAGGAAGCAATACCATATTCAGAAAAAGTCAGCATTGGGTTTCTCAAAAACAACTGATGCCAGATAGAGTTACAAGCTTGGTAGATGAAATGAATGCTGTAGATGTAGATTGATTTCAGCAAGTCCTTGGACAATGCTACAGAAGTGAATTGGGAATGGGTTAACTGGCAGAACCCAAAGGTGCTTACAAATGGCTCCTCTTCAGCCTGGAAAGAAGTGGCCAGTGGAGGTGCCACAGAAGTTTGTCCTGCGCCCAGTGCTAAAAAAGCAGAGCACGATTTTGCGGGCCCTGCCTGAGCAGAAGCCGGTGAAAAGCTAAAAGGAGGGTCAGCTATGCCTGGAGAGACAATAAGCACCAATAAAAGTTTCCGTATTTCCCAATAAATCTCACCAGGATGAAGCAAAGCCACTGAAGTTTATTTTCTATTCCAGCTGGAAAGGATGATGACTGCAGTATCATGCAAAGGAGCAGACATGACTCCTGAGCAGGGAATTACAGAATATAAACAGTTTTCCCAATTCAAATTTCCCACGCCCGCCCCTGAGCCAGCTTCGCTGTGATTGGTTGTTATGTCAGTGAGCCAGGAGGAGCGGCCAGCGACCGATGTGGCTCATCCAATCAGAGCCCAAGCCCCACTTCAGTCCATTCATAAAAAAGGAGGTTCATTCATAAAAAAAGGAACCCAATTCATAAAAATGATCAGATTGGCCTGATGCTAGCCTGGGTTTTAGGGGTGACACATGAGGAATTTCCGGGGTCTGCAAGCACCATCAGGCACCACTCGAGGCGACACACAAAAGAAAAATGGTACTGCTGTCATGCAGAACCATGGGACCATGAAAAGGTCCTAGGTTTCCACATGGGAATTTTGGATGAGAAAGATGGATCTGAGGGGTGTAGGGGTCCATTCAGCAGAAATTGAGATAGTAGTTAGACTTATAATTAATCAAGAAAGATGATAATGCTGGTCTGGGGCCGATCAGTTAAGTCACGGATACCGAAACCGGGGTGGGTCCCCGTATCCACGGTATAAAGGATCACCCCCCGGGACGCTGCTGGAGCGTCCCAGGCAAGCCAGCAGGGCTGCACGGCTCGGGAGAGGGAAAATTTATGGTTTAAGGCAGAGTTAGAGTAAGTAAAGGACACAATGTCTCAGGCAGGTAGCAGAAAGTTACTAAAAGGATACTTCTTTATTGGGGAATTGTTACAAAGAGGCCAAGGAAAAGGGAGGAAAAGGAGAATCTCTTGTTGTAGCTGTTGCTAGTGCCTCTGTCCTGCAGATACTTGGAAAACTCATACTCCCAGGAACTGTGGAACCCCCTGCTGTGGTCAGATTAATTTGAAGGCAGGGGTTTCTGTGTTAGATGACACTTTTCAACATCTTTATCAATGGCTTGGATGATGAGTCAACAGCGTGATGCAGCAGCTAAAACAGCCAATGTGAGTCTAGGTTGCATCAATAGGCACATTCCTAATAGCCTGGTCAAGATTGAGAGAAGTCAGAGTCCCACTCTATTCTGCTTTGGTCAAACTTCACCTGGAATGACCTACACCAGGCATGGGCAAACTTCAACTCCCACCATTCCTAGCAGTCTCAGGCCACTTCCTTTCCTACAGCAGGCGTGGGCAAGCTTCGGCCCTCCAGGTGATTTGGACTTCAATCAACTCCCACAATTCCTAATAGCCTGGTCTAGATTGAGAGAAGTCAGAGTCCCTCTCTATTCTGCTTTGGTCAAACTTCACCTGGAATAACCTGGGTCCACCGCAATATGATTTTATGATTGTCTCTGGCAGAGTGATAAAAACTCCAGGTAAAGGTGCTTAGTGCCCAGAATCAGGAGTTTTTCACCCTCAGGGCCCAGTCCACTCATGCACTGTAATTTCTTTGTACTGGAGCATGAAAGAGGCCTTGTTGTGCCAGTAAAACACGTGAACATGGAGAATGCAAGTGCATGGGAACAAGTCTTGACCTGCTGCACAGCACCTATGTGTGGGTGCTTGGCCCACCTGTCCTGGCATGCAGTGGAAAGGTATGGGGTGCCTTGGTGTGATATGGGAAGTCCTTGCCTGCTGGGTGCATGCATTAGCATCTCCTTATTTTTATCTGTGAAATGTTGTTGGGGAAAAGCTCATTACGTTGATGTGCCTGCTGTGGGGTTTGTTTGTTTGTTTGTTTTGCTCAGTTACAAGAACTTGCACCCACTGGTATCTTGTTGTATTTCTGGCTGGATTTGGTCTTTTCTCACTATCATATAATTCAGTTTGTGAATCCAGATTATTTTATTTGAACTGGATTATCTGGCAGCAGGCCCTTTCAGACAGACCCTATATGCCAGGATCTGATCCCAGGTTTTCTGTTTATCCTAGATTACCTGGCAGTGGGGGACTCATATAAACAGATCCTGGGATACAGGGCCTGTCTAGAAGGGCCCTGAGGATGGATCTATACTACCATATAATCCAGATTCTGAATCCGGATTATCTGTTTTGAACTGGATTATCTGGCAGTGTAGGCTCATATAATCCAGTTCAAAGTAGATAATCCAGATTCAGAAACTGGATTATGTGGCACTGTAGATGGGGCCTGACTTCAAAGGGAAGTAGCAGCCAATAATGAAAGGACCAAGGCAGTGACATCTCCGTCCCATCCTCTGTTCAGATATCAGCCAGCACGCCAATACCTTAAATCAATAAACAGCTTTCTAAGATCTACAGAGCTACTTGCAGAAAAACCTCACTAGGCGAAAGTCCAAAAGTGGCAGGCTAAAACCCGGAACCTCAATCCATGGCTGATACCGGATGAGAAACTTCCTCCTTTTCACACAGAAGACTGGGCGACTTGGAAGGTGCTGAACAGACTGCACTCTGAATCTGGATTATCTGTTTGAACCGGATTATCAGGCAGCATAGGCTTGTTGTTGTTAATTAATCTTTTATTAAAGGATAAAATAGGGGTACATTAAGGGGTTATTTCTCAACTTATTTAAAATGCACAATGAGTCAATAAGAATGAAGAACCACCACCACCAGTAAATTGTGAATTGTGGGAAAAGGGGGGGGGGGCGTAAAGAAAGTAGAGAAGAGAAAAAAGAAAGAAAGAAAAAAGAAAAGGTGAAAAATCTGAGAAAATAGAGGACTGTGCACAGTAATCTTCAATTTCCTCTGATGTAGTCCATTCAGGATATCTTGATATTCATATCTATTTCCCTCTGTCTCTCCTCATCGTATCTTCATTATATCTAACTTAATTTTAAAGAAGTTCTTAATTGCTGTCCAATCCGTCTTTCTTATCGTGGGTTTCAGGTTTTTCTTGAGTGCATTTGTTAGACTACCCATATTCATTATGTCGAGGATTTTTATTGTCCACTCTTCTAGTGTTGGGATCTTTTCGCTCTTCCATTTTTGGGCATTACTATTATATCATCATCATCATTATTATTATTACTATATTACTGACACAAAACACAGCATGTGACAGCAAATGAGATCTATATGCTGGATTTCTTATCATAAAAGCAAAAGGCGAACACTTCCCAAGCGTCTAGGACTGTGTGATGTATTTTCAAATGATGCGTGCAGATCCAAATAAGGTGGCCTTTTGCAGTTGACAGATCGTGATTTTGTCAATGTTTATTGTTTTCAAATGTCGGCTGAGATCTTTTGGCACGGCACCCAGTGTGCCAATGATCACTGGGACCACCTGTACTGGTTTATGCCAGAGCCTTTGAAGTTCGATTTTGAGGTCCTGATAACGGCTGAGTTTTTTCCTCTTGTTTTTCCTCAATGCGACTGTCACCCATTATGGCGACACCAATAATCTAAACTTTTTTATTTTCTATAATCATGATATCTGGAGCATTGTATTCCAAAACTTTGTCAACCCCACAGTATTTTGCATGTTCATTTTCCACTACCTTTGCAGGTTTATAATCCCACCGGTTCTTTACTACTGGCAGGTGGTACTTGTGACATTGCCAATCCATACTTTCTTTTTTAACACGAGTGTGAGTTCAGGAGTATTGCTCTCCAAAACTCTGTCAGTCTGAATTCGGAGTCCCAGAGGAGTTTGATGTGTTCATTCTCTGTAACTTTTTCCGGCTTATGATCCCACCAGTTCTTTGTCGCAGGCAGATGGTATTTGTGGCACAGGTTCCAATGAATCATCTGAGCAACGGTGTTATGCCTCTGCTTGTAGTCTATCTGCGCGATCTTCTTGCAGCAGCTGAGGACTTCCTTGCAGAGTCTACATTTGGGATCTGTTGTCGACTTTTCAATTCTGGCTTTGTTGGCATTGGTTCGAATGCCTCTAGAACATGGCCATATAGCCCGAAAAAACCCACAAGAACTGAGTGATTCCGGCCATGAAAGCCTTCGACAATACATTGGTTCGAATGGCTTGTTCTTGGGCTGCCAAAATCAGTCCCTCTGTCTCCTTTTTCCAAGTTCTATTTGTGAGCCATATCCATGTTTTTTCTTTGTCAATTTGGTTCTCAGTTTTTCCCAGGAACTGTCCATGGAGAGCCTGGGCCCGCTTCATGGTTCATGGTTCATCCCTCTCCTTCCAGGAGGCCTGGCTCTTTAAGGGCTGGCCCCGCCCCTTGCCTCTTTTGGCGAGTCTAGCCAGGTAGGCCTCACGGGGGCGGGGACAGAGAGCGAGAAGGAGGCGGGGCTTGCGCCTCGAGGGAGGGGCGGGCCCCCCGTGAGCCAGAAGGAGGGGCCTCGCGCAGTGGTCGCCAGTCCGGGCTTCGCGGCGGCTGGAGCAGAAGCAGAAGCAGGAGGGGCCGAGGCCTTGCAAGCTTGGCGAGTGGCTGTCTCCCCGGCGGTGCAGAAGAGAAGCTCCCGAGCCCGGAGATCAGGGCAAGGCAGAGGCTTGGAGAGAGGTATGGAGGGAGGCTGGGGAAGGCCCAATCCGCGGCCTGGCTTGCGCCTCTCGAGGGACCACTCCCTCCAGCGCGAGCCCCAGCCCCCTGGAGGAGCTGCATGCTTGGCAGAAGGGACTCAGTGCTTCCCAACCTGTGGGCCGCAGGGACCTATTGGACTTCATTTCCCACAATTCCTGGTCGTGGGCCGAGCTGGCAAGGGCTTCTGGGAGTTGAAGTCCCAAATACCTGGAGCGCCAAAGGTTGGGAATCTAGACCAGGCATGGGGAAGGTTGGACCCACTGAGTGTTTTGGACTTCAACTCCCACCATTCCTAGCAGCCTCAGGCCCCTTCCTTTCCCCCCTCAGCTGCTTAAGCGGCTGAGGAGGGAAAGGAAGGGGCCTGAGGCTGCTAGGAATGGTGGGAGTTGAAGTCCAAAACATTCAGTGGGTCCAACTTTTCCCATGCCTAGTCTAGATGGATATAGAGAGAGCTCAGCTTCCCACTGGGCCCCTCAAGGGAAACCCAGCCAAGCAGGTCACATGATCTGGCTGAGCAGACCCCGCAGTGCAGTTATGCCCCTTCCTCCAACAGGTGAGGAGGGTCTCCCTTTCTCCCCCGTCACTTGCCATGGCCATGAGGGAGCTGGTGGAGCCCGAGTGCGGGGGCTCCAACCCCCTGATGAAGCTGGCCAGCCACTTCACCCAGGACAAGGGCCTGCAGCAGGAAGGACTACGGGGCACCCTGCCATGGCCTTCTGGGCCACCCACAGCCGAGGTGGTAAGTAGAAGGAAGCTGTGGGGTTGTGAGAGGGTGTGGGGAGAGTGGTGTGGCTCAGACCATCCCAAGATTGAGGCTAATTAATAATAATAATAATAATAAGTAGTAGTCAAGGTGATCCCAGTGGTGATCGGCACACTGGGTGCAGTGCCTAAAGACCTTGGCCTGCACTTAAACACAATCAGCACTGACAAAATTACCATCTGTCAGCTGCAAAATGCCACCCTACTCGGATCTGTAGGCATTATTTGCCGATGCATCACATAGTCCTAGACACTTGGGAAGTGTCCAACATGTGATCCAATATAACAACCAGCATAATGATCTTGTTTGCTGTGTATTAATCTTGTTGTGTGTATTAATCTTGTTGTTGCCTTTGACTGTGTGGATCATAATAAATTGTGGCAAGTTCTTAGTGGGATGGGCATACCAAGCCACCTTGTCTCTCTCCTGAGGAATCTGTACAAGGACCAAGAAGCAACAGTAAGAACTGACCACGGAACAACAGACTGGTTCAAGATTGGGAAAGGCGTACGGCAAGGCTGCATCCTCTCACCCAACCTTTTTAACTTGTATGCAGAACACATCATGCGATGTGCGGGGCTTGATGAATGCAAAGCTGGGGTGAAAATTGCTGGAAGAAACATTAACAACCTCAGATATGCAGATGACACCACTCTGATGGCCGAAAGCGAGGAGGAGCTGAGGAGCCTTCTAATCAAGGTGAAAGAAGAAAGCGCAAAAGCTGGGTTGCAGCTAAACGTCAAAAAAACCAAGATTATGGCAACAAGAATGATTGACAACTGGAAAATAGAGGGAGAAACCGTGGAGGCCGTGACAGACTTTGTATTTCTAGGTGCAAAGATTACTGCAGATGCAGACTGTGGCCAGGAAATCAGAAGACGCTTACTTCTTGGGAGGAGAGCAATGTCCAGTCTCGATAAAATAGTAAAGAGTAGAGACATCAGACTGGCAACAAAGATCCGCCTAGTCAAAGCCATGGTATTCCCTGTAGTCACCTACGGATGTGAGAGCTGGACCTTAGGGAAGGCTGAGCGAAGGAAGATCGATGCTTTTGAGCTGTGGTGCTGGAGGAAAGTGCTGAGAGTGCCTTGGACTGCGAGAAGATCCAACCAGTCCATCCTCCAGGAAATAAAGCCCGACTGCTCACTGGAGGGAAAGATACTAGAGACAAAGTTGAAGTACTTTGGCCACATCATGAGGAGACAGGAAAGCCTAGAAAAGACAATTATGCTGGGGAAAGTGGAAGGCAAAAGGAAGAGGGGCCGACCAAGGGCAAGATGGATGGATGGCATCCTTGAAGTGACTGGACTGACCTTGAAGGAGCTGGGGGTGGTGACGACCGACAGGGAGCTCTGGCGTGGGCTGGTCCATGAGGTCACGAAGAGTCGGAGACGACTGAACGAATGAACAACAACAACAAATCTTGTTGTGTTTCAAATAATAATAATCATCATCATCATCTTTATTTATACCCTGCCACCATCTCCCCAAAGGGGACTCGGAGTGGCTTACATGAGGCCAGGCCCAGTGATACATTACAGCAACATAAAATATAAACAACAAAATAACATCACAATAAAATAAATAAACCAATAAAGTAAAATAAACAGTACAAAGTAACATAATGGAAAATAAAACACAGTGGGTGGGCCAAAGGTACAACATAAAATGATAGTACACTGGATGAGAATGATGATGATGATGAACATGGAAAAATACTGTGGGACTTTTGAATCCAGACTGACTAAGTTTTGGAACACAATACACCAGACATCACAATTGTGGAAAAGAAAAAAGTTTGGATTATTGATGTCGCCATACCAGGTGACAGCCGAATTCATGAAAAACAACTGGAAAAACCCAGCCGTTATCAGGACCTCAAAATCGAACTGAAAGGCTTTGGTATAAACCAGTACAGGTGGTCCCAGTGGTAATTGGCATACTGAGTGCCATGCCAAAAGATCTCAGCTGGCATTTAGAAATATAAACATTCACAAAATCATCTTACTTGGATCGGCGCGCATCATTCAAAAATACATCACACAGTCCTAGATGCTTGGGAAGTGTTCGACTTGTGGTTTTGTGATATGAAATCTAGCATATAGATCTCATTTGCTATGACGTACTGTGTTTTTGGGTCAGTAAAATAATAATAATAATAATAATAATAATAATAATAATATTTCTCACCTGCCTCTTCTCATGGCTGGAGGTGGGTTACAAAACAATTGTTTGTTTTAGTATGTATTTCATAGAGATACGTTTTGTATGTAACTTTTATGGAGGTACGTTTTAGTGTGTATATTTGTAGTGTTTTTGTTGTGTTTATGTATTTTAATTGTTTTTTAACCTGCCACGAGGAGAGGCAGGTAATAAATGAAATAATCATAATTAGTTATTATTACATGGTTCTTAAAATTCCATTGATTTATTCTCTGCCTCTCTGAGGCCACCACATTCTCCAGATAAATGGAAAATGGATAGTCGACTTTTGATTTCAGGAGCTGGTCTGCTGATAGTAAGAGATTAATCATAGGTGATCACTTTCGGCCGAGTATGAATGTCTTCTCACTATATAACATGATTTTTGTTCCTGGGTTATAAATGTCATTTCCTAATTGGTTCTATCATAAACATATGGGGGGAAAAACTTAGTAAACTGCAAAAACTTTGCTCTTGTGGGACATTCTGCTATATCACATTTTGCTATTGTTTTCCAATGAATATCTCAACCAATTCAACATAGTTTGTGGCAGCCACCAAAACAAAGTGTATAAGAGTATAACAACTACTTTCAACATTAAGTACCATACAATTAAACAGGAAATAACACTTTCAAACCAGGAACAGCAAAATTTTCAAATTATGTTACATAGTGTGATAATTTACTTTAATTATACCCTGCCTTTCTCCCCGAGGGAACTCAAGGAGGCTAACAGTCATACATTTTGATCCATTTGAAACAAAGCAAATACATTTTTTTTAAAAAAAACCCAGTATTTTTCGTGTTAAATTCAAAATACAGTTAAAATACAACAAAATGTTTGGTTTTTTAAATATCACATCCCCCAGAAATCCAACCCACAACCTTCCCAGCAACATGCCCCTTCTAGAGGTAGAGTCTTGGCCGTGGATCAGTGAAGACCTATTCTGGATCTGCATGGTATTTCACATAGATTTCTAGATAGCAGGTGGTCCCAACATGGGTTTGCTTGACATGCCTTCCTCTTGTCATGTTTCACCCTTTCACTCTCTCTTTGTACCTCTTCAAAATCCATAGAACTGTTGGTAAGAGCTGACCTCCAGTTGCAATGCTTGAGAACCCCGGCTTTTTAGTTCTCTGTATTTATACCACATTTTTAAAGGTTAGCTTTAAGCCCGTTTTTAAATCTCTCTTGTCTGCAAACATTGGTGAGAGACCAAGCCACAAAGGGCTTAATTTACTTCTGGAAGGAAATGAACAGGAGTCTATTTTAACATCCCACTCTAACTTGCCCCATGCATTGTCCAAAATTGGCTGAAAATCACAAGTGTCTCTGAAGTAGCTCCCTAAGCAAGCCCATCACTTTGGAGGTGGAATGGAAATGGGGGAGTGTCCTCCAGATGCACTGTACTTTGGAAATAAAGTTTAGATGGGCAGTGGAGTGTATCTGTCTGATGGGATCCTCACTAATGTTGGAATCCAAGCCCACCCTGTCCAAATCTCAAGTCCTCAACAAGGATCAGTTAGTTTAGGATAGGCTAAGGGAATTCCCTTCACCCAAGTCTCCTATATGACAGTTGGGGGTGTATCTTTTTCATCTCCTCTCTTTCTACTCTCATTCTGATTGGTTATTTATGAATACTTGTCTACTGCAAGCCTTTTTTTAATTTTCTGCCTTCTTACACTTTAGTATGGAGAATATAATATGTATTGTGTGCTTTGAGATCTCTCTCTGCTTGTGTGTCAGGAGAGATGTAATGATTGAGTTTTTTCCCCTTTTTCCCCTTAGGAGAGATGGGTGTTAGAGTAGCTCAGATTCAGTTCTTCACCATGAAGAAATGTAGTTAGTTCTTTATTATTGTAAATGACTTTTATTGTAAATGATTTGTGATTTTTTAAAAGATCGGATTCTGCGTGTTTGCTTCGTAAGCTCTGAAATCTTTGCGGCCACATCACATGGCACTGCATGTTCTGCTCGCCTTTGGGCTGATTGCTCAACTATTGGTATCCAGTTTGATTTTTGGATGCTCTGCTTTATTTTAGGGTAGCTTTCCCTAACAACTAGACCCAAAAGTCGTTGTTGGTGTTCTGCCAAATATACATTAATGTCCTGATAGCTTTGCCACTATTTTCTGAGGAAATGAGCCTGAGAAGGCCTACCTGAGTTGTTCATTTAAGGGCATTAAATTCTTCTCAGGAAGATTTAAGAACCAGTTATATGGGAATCCTAATGGTTTTGCAAGAGTCTTTCTAAACACAGAGATCACTGAGATTGCAACAGTTTTTGTTACAAGTAAGTTTGTTGAGCTCTACCTGGGATGATGTGCAAATATTGTCTCATCTGTTGTAGGAAAAGAGGGGTCCTGTAAAATTTGGAATGTGCCACCTCTCAAATGTTTCTTTTTTTATGAGTTCTCGGATAACATTCCCTTTTCTTCTGTAGATATCTAAACCTCTTGGAAGAGCCTCAGAAGACGAAGTAAGAACTTCAATGATTTTTTTCTCTTTCCTTCTCGTTCTGTTGTGTGCTCTGTGTTTTTTAGAGGGGTGGCTTTGTTAGCTATTGCTGTAAAAACAAAGACTTGTGAGTTTATATTGACTACAGTTTGCTTAATCCTCACAAGATTAGACAGTCATTCTCCCATTGTGGTAGGGGCTAGGGCCACAAGATCATAGCAAATGTGGGAAAGCCCAAATAGCCCCTCCCCTGTTCTTTCTGGGACACGAGGGGCCCAAACCATGCTGCTCTGCCCTGCTCCCTCCCCCAGCCTGCTAACTGGGCCACAGTAGTTGCCACAGCTCCACGGCCTCTTTGCAGCGTGGCTGCCATCTCAACCTCACAGGCCTCAGCCAGTAGATTCTAGGAGGAAAAGCAAGCCCTATGCATTGACATTGCTACCAGTCCACAGCCTACTGCTTCCAGGGGAAAACAAAACCAAATAAGAGAGCCAGAAGCATTTTTTCCTGTTTTTCCTGGAATGAAGCAGGTGGCCATACAAAACATACCAATAAATCCTCTAAGCCAAAACCCTTGTTTCTCTCCCCCCTTCCCCCCCAGCAAGACTTGAAAAACAAATGGGAGAGAGGCTTGGCTTAGAGGATTTATTGCTGTATTTTGCAGTGCCACCTGCTTCATCCCAGCAAAACAGGGGAAATTGCTACTGGCCCCTTTTCTTGTTTTTCTGCCCCCGTCATGGCCCAGTTAGCAGGTGAGGGGTGTGTGTGTATGAGGGAGGCAGGCTCCAGCTCTACTGCTGCCCTACATTTTTAATAAGAACATATGAGCCTCATTACATGTTCACGGACTACCTCACTCTTACCAGACTTGCAGTCCATATGTAGGGCGGCAGCAGAGGTGGCACCAAATAACCCATAAATAAGCAAAGTGACAAAAAGTGAAATCCGCAAAAGTGGAGGGCCAACTATACCATAACAAATGAATTAGTCTTGGAGTTGCCAACACCCTTAAACTATTCTGCAGTATTTACATACACTCTATTTGTACCCCCCTCCCCCCGAATGCTTTTTGGTAGCTGGTGGCAGAGTTCCTTCAAGAGCAAAATGGCCCCCTGCTGTCTCGTGCACCACAAACATTCAAGATGGATGATCTGTTGGCTGAGATGCAAGAAATCGAGCAATCCAGTTTTCGGCAAGCCCCACAGAGAGGTAAATATTACACAGGGGATGAGAGCATGTGATGATGGCATCCATTCCTGTCCAGAGGAAGGATTTCTCTGGGAATTGGAAGGAAAGTTAGTGAATTTAGGAAACAGCGTAAGGTGGGGAATCTTGTGTACTGGTACTACTCTTGCTAAAGTTTGAACACCCATGTTAACTTGTTCTCTGTCCCTCAGCTCCAGGGGTTGCAGCCCTGGCTCTCTCTGAAAACTGGTCACAAGAGTTCCTTAATGCTGCCGACAGTGTGGTTGATGTTTCTACGGATTATAACGAAGCTGACTGGTCCCAGGAGTTCATTGCTGAAGTTGCAGGTGAGGCAAGATTTTGAGGGCCAGCAGTATCTCATGAAGGATTTTATTTACCTGTCTGGCAGAATGGGCTTGGATAGGATGGCCCACATGGTCTCTTCGAACTCTATGATTCTATGACTTAGCTCCATTTTCCAGCCAGTCTTATGAGGGGCATTCTTTAAAGATTTCCCCTGACCCACTTCTATTTATCACAGGATGTGGAAACTGCACATGTGTAATGATATAAGTCTCTATGGGTTACATGCCAATTTACAACTCAGAACTGATAACAGTCTTGTTTTTACAAGTGCTGGAGTGGTGTGAGGTTTGATAATGGACTCAGTGAAATATAGAGCAGTCATCAAGTTCCTTTACTTGAAAGGCCACACACCAAAGCAGACCTTCGATGAGATGAAAGAGGTTTATGGTGATGATTCCCCATCATATGATGTAGTCAAGAACTGGCATTGTCAGCTCAAATGTGGCCGCACTTTGGTGCAAACAGTTCCAATTCCAGGGCGACTCCACTCTGCTACTGATGAACACACCATCCAGCAAGTGGAGGTCGGCATTTTGGAAAATAGCCTCGTAACCATTCGCCACCTTGCCCAAAATGTCAATATTAGTGTGGGGTCCATGGAAAACATCATCCAATATCATCTTCACATGCATAAGGTTTCTGCTCACTGGGTTCCCTGGCTGCTCACACCTTTTCAGAGGCAGGAATGAGTTGAAAGCTCTTGGGCTCTATTGATGATGTGCCATGGAAACCAGGAGGATTTTTTCAACAGATTGATCACACAGGGTGAAAGCTGGATCCATCACTATGATCCTGATACTAAAGGCCAGTTGATGCAATGGGAATATCATAACTCACTCCCTCCAAAGAAGGCACATGCCCTACTCTGTACAGACAAGATTATGCTCACAGTATTTTGGGACCAGCACGGAGTAGTATCAATGGATTTCCAAGCAAAGTGTACCATGATCACTGGGGCATACTATGCTTCACTGCTGCGGAAATTGTGGGAGGTCATCAGAACCAAGAGATGTGGCATGCTCACCAAAGGTGCCCGCCTTCTTCAAAACAATGCACCAGTTCACAACTCACCTGTTGCCCAGATGTAAGCATGCTCCTGTGGCTTTGAAATTCTACCTCATCCCCCTTATTCACCCAACCTCTTTCCAACAACGAAGCTATTTTTGAAAGGCAAGCATTTTTCAGATAATGAGACTCTGATTTCTGATTTGGAGCAACCTGTCAACTTCTACAAGCGAGGTGTTTACAGTTACTTAAAAAGATGGGAGAAGTGTGTGTTCCTAGGTGGCACCTATGTAGAGAAGGACTCATAACTGTGTCAAGTTTCATTGCTCTCAGTCCACAGGAAGTGGGTCAGGGGAAATTTTTAATGACCCCCCCCCCTTGTAACATGGCATATTTTGTCTGTGGCTTCCTGTTACTCAACATAGAGAACATGCAGTTTGAGTGACCTTTTCTTTTTTCTTCAGTAATGACAATGAACAAGCAATGTGTCACCTGTTTGTTATGACATTCTTTTAGACAGGTAAAATTGTAATTAGGACCTTCCCCCCACCATAATTTTTCTCTGTGTTTATGAAGTCTGGCTATTCCAATTCCTTCAGTGAATCTCTGTTGCTATTCCCTCACTCCTTCCAAATCCAAATTGCAGTAATCTTGCTTTCACCAAATCCAAAAGATTTATTGTTGTTTGCTAGGTGTCATTGGCTCTGGGACAAATAAAACTGAGCCCCACTGATTTGTGTCTATGACTGACATGAGTTAGATCAGAGTAACTTCTTATGAAAGCTAGGCAAAAGTGTGTGTGTGTATATATATGTGTGTGTGTGTGTGAGAGAGAGAGAGAAATGTTGTACTAATATCCTATTGTTGTTTTGAATGTGAAAGCCTAAACTCTTTTGGCATGCTGGAGATGGCATGTAATCCTCAGCTTCTCTCGTTAAGAAAATCCTAGATAACAGAGCTATGGAAGGGAGTTACCTATGGGTTTGGTGAGTTTGTTGTAATGCCAGTGGGCTGTCTAAGTATAAAAAAAGACGCCTTTGGTTATTCTGAGTTGCAGAGAGTACATCTCAGGAGAGAGTTCGTCCTTCCTGTTAGGAGGAAAATACACATTCAAAAACCTCTTTTCCCTCCCACTTCTTCAAAGATCCTTTGTCTGTGTCTCCTGCTAAGTGGGCAGAAGAATACTTGGAGCAGTCAGAGGAGAAGTTGTGGCTGGGTGAATCAGAAGATCAAACACAAGCTGATAAATGGTGAGTACTTAGTAGTTTCTTTCCATAGTTATCTGTGTGTGAGCTTGAATTTGACAAAATCTCATTCTAATCCCAAGTCGCACTTTCAAAATTGCATTTCCATCTCATTGGCTCATCCTTCTGAGCCTAAGAATTCAAATATACAAGGAATAGATATGCCATAAATGGGCTTGACTTCTAATCACATCTGTAAAAGTATAGCATTTACCAGCTGTTAGGAATTGTGGGAGCCAAAGTCCAAAACATCTGGAGGAGCACAGTTTGAGAACCACTTCTTTAGAACATTTGTTTCCTAGATCCCGGACAATAAATATATTCTGTTGGTGGAGGTTGGCCGCACGAGAAACACATACAGACAAACCCTGCTAATTTATTGTTGGAGGTTAGCATTCACTGTGGGTTCTTGTATTCCGCAGTTTGTAATCCATGGCTTCAAAAATTGCAGTGACGCCCTTTTGTACATTAGTCTAGAGATTAGTTACTAAATACTATTCTGTCTGAAGATCCTTTCAAGTGTGGATTAATGATTTGTATTAAATAGACTGTCAGACAAATCCACAGCAGACAACCGTATCCCTGCAGATTGAGTGAAATGAACATAGCAAAGCACAAAGTTATTCTTTAAGGAATAACATCCCTTTCTGCTTGGATGCCACGTACCTGTTCTCATTCAGAGGTGCTCCTTTGCTTGTGTAGATGTGTATATCTTTATTCTTCCATGTCTCTTTATCATGGTAGTCTGCAAAGGCTTTATGGGACTTTCTAATCAAAGTGCACTGTGAAATTTTTGGTATGGGTGACTGGGGCATGGTTGCTCCTTCTCTGGCTTAATGCATATGAAAGTGGTTTCAGATTTGTTCTAAAACATGTTTGGTATTTGGTGTCTTCTCTATCCATCAGAGTTAGCCGAGTGTAATACTCTTTAGTAAATTTGGATAGTTTCTATCCTTCATTGTAATGGGAATAGAGAAACATAGTAAGAGACAGAGATAACCAGTGTAGCAAAGTGGTTTGAGTGTTGGACTAGGACTCTATGGACCAGGCTTTGATTCTCCACTTTGCTTTGGAAGCCCAGAGATTGAGATTAGCAAGTCACATAGCCAGCTTTAGAGGAAGACAATGGCAAACCCTTTCTGAAAACATGTTTCCAAGAAAACCCTGTAATTTGTTTGGATGCATACATCTGTGCTTTTGAGTTGCCTGTTGATATATGGCAACCCCATGAATCTCATAGAGTTTTCATAGTCAAGGAATACGCAGATATGGTTTTGCCAGTTCCTTCTTCTGAAATACAGCCTACAGCACCTGATAATTGTTGGTGATCATCCATCCAAATACTGGACAGACCTGAATCAGCTTAGTTTCCAAGACTGGATGGGATCTGTTGGCTTTAGGTCAGTGGCTCCCAACCTTTTTTTGATCAGGGACCATTTTGACCAGGGACCACTCTCCAACATTAGTACCAGAAGGGTTACAAATCAGTTTTTGGTCAACTTTAGATTCAATTTGGTTATTTGGGGGTGCTGATTCAGAAAATGGCATTGGGTAGACCACATCTCTTCTAGTTTCGGATACAGAACATATGCCATCCAGTAGCTCGCCCACAGAAAACCATATTTTATAATCTAGAGCTGATGTGGTAGTAATAATCTTTCATGAGTAGTCAGCCTCTCTTCTCCCGGCATCCCCGTTGCCTTGGCACTATAAGAGGGTTTCGTGAAACCAGTTGCTCTCATTGCTATGTGGCTTTGGGGCAATGGTGAGGCCGTGGACCATATTTTCGTTCTTGCGGACCACTGGTGGTCCATGGAGCACAGGTTGGGAACCACTGTTAGGCATTTAGGCATACAAGATTCGGCTTAGAGCCACCATTTTTTAAAAAAAAAATTATAATCCGGCCCTCCAACAGTTTGAGGACTGTGACCTGGCCCTCTGTTTAAAAAGTTTGTGGACCCCTGGCTTAGATTCATAGAACCGAAGGGCAAAGCAGCTGTGAATTCAGATATGGAACACAGTGCGGATGGGTGTGAACCTTCTCCTTGTCTATTGTGATTCTGGTGCAGGTTTCTTTTGTCTTGGTACCATATACCATGCACTCTAAATAAAGAGGAACACTAAAAAAACAGGGAAATTCCAGACAGGAAATAATCAGGGCCAACTAACACCTCCCAACAAAGGATTTCCCCCAGGTAGTAAACAGCCAGGCTTTAAAGCTGCAAGGCTATTCAGTGCTAATCAAGCTGGCCACTTGCAACATTCACATTTGCCTCAAACAGACGAGAGTTCTTTCTCCCACCCTGGACATTCCACAGATATATAAACTCCACAGACCTCACAACCTTTGAGGATGCCTGCCCTAGTTGTGGGCGAAACGTCAGGAAAGAATGCTTCTGGAACATGGCCATACAACTCGGAAAACTCACAACAATCCAGTGATTCCGGTTGTTTAAGCCTTCGACAACACCTTGTAACTGATATAGTTTGAAACTGGGAGGAAGTGTTGAAGAAACCCGAGGGACAATACACCTTTGCCATCTGTTTTGGGACAGGCTCATCATATTTATGAGGTAGGCAGACACTTCCTTTAAGGAGCCGTAGGGAGGCACCTCAGCACTGAGAGTACAATAGATTCACTCATACACAAGATAGTCAGTTTTGGCAGCTTGGTAATGTTTTGCCCCAAAATCGAGTTAGATGTTTAATTTTCAGCCACTCCGCCAGCTTACTGCAGGCCACAAGGTTTTAATAAATTGGAAAGGGAGGGTGTTGGGAGGAGCTGGTATCCAAACTGGATGCCATGGGCCAAAACAAAGGGCTTAGGGTGCACTTTGCTTCTGCCAGACTGTGGTGAGTTGACATGGAACATTCCAACTCTTGTCAAGCTGAGCACTTTCCCTAGTAATAAATCTAAGGAAGAAATTATAATCTCAAGTAGATAGTGTGATGTTTCAAGTCATTTAAAAGCAACAACAACATTGATTTAGATGGTTTTTGGACCTCTTTCTGATCATAGGTATGAGGAATACCAGCCTGAGGATGATCTCAAGAAAACTGCCAATGATTTTCTCTCCAAAGTGGATGATCCCAAACTAAATGATTCTGAGGTAAAAAGAAAAGCCCAGGTCCACTTGTTGTACTGGTATGTGGAATGAGGATGTGTGTGGATGGAAGCAGGTGCCTCCTTGTACGTATTCATTTGTTTCAACTCCCCAGCCAAGTGGTGGTCGCTAATCAAGCCAGCAGGTTATTTTTGTCACTTTTTAAAACAAATATTAAATATCTTTCTCACAGAGAAAATGTGAGTTTTCAGGGGTGGGCTTTTTTTGTATTAACATTTGGACTTTTCACATGAAAGTTTGCCATTACTTGACGTTGCTTGCACCTTACTACAGGGAACAACAATATGATAAAATCACTGAGTGCAGAATGCAAAACCTGCCCTGAAAGATCTTCTTAATAATCTGCCTAACAGGCTGGGTTCATGTGATTTACTTGGTTTTATGATAAAAACAATGGAGCCCCCAGTGGCCCAATGAGTTAAACCCTTGTGCCAGCAAGACTGCAGACCGAAAGGTCGGTGGTTTGAATCCAGGGAGTAGGGTGAGCTCCCGCCTGTCAGCTCCACCTTCTCATGCAGCGACGTGAGAGAAGCTTTCCTCAGGATGGTAAAACATCCAGGCATTGCCTGGGCAACATCCTTGCAGATGGCGAATTCTTTCACACCAGAAGCAACTTGCAGTTTCTCAAGTCGCTCCTGACCCAGAAAAAAAAATTAGAAAAAATTATTAAGGTACAGTTTCTCATTTTTCCTAGAATTTAAGTGACTTACTGTGAGCCCATCTGTTGTAATGGTTGAGTTCTAAACATGGGCAAGTGAGACATTGTTTCAAATCCTGAACATACATGAGGCCCACTGGTTAGTCTTCTTTGTCCATTCTACGGGACATTTGTAGGTGTAATTACTGTATTTCTGCAATTCTAAGACTTTTTTTCCTATATAAACATCTCTAAAAAATGGAATCGTAGGTGTATCTTATGCATTTTTGTTGTTGTTGTTTTTGGTATCGAAATTAGGGTGCACCTTACAATTGATGCTATCGAAATTAGGGTGCACCTTACAATTGATGGTACCTTTCAATTAGGAGCCACAATGAGTTAAACCCTTGCGCTGACTGAACTGCTGACCTGAAGACTGAAGGTCGGCTGTTCAAATCTGTGAGATGGGGTGAGTTCCCATCTGTCAGCTTCAACTCCCATGCGGGGACATGAGAGAAGCCTCCCACAGGATGGTAACACATCCAGGCAATGTCTCTGTAGACAGCCGATTCTCTCACACCAGAAGCGACTTGCAGCATATTCTCAATTCGTTTCTGACACAATAAAAAAACCCTTGTAATTGAAGGAATACAGTTTAGCTCTCATGGACAATCCCACTAAGGTCTATGGATGGATTTCATACATTATTTTGTTTTTGCTGGCTTGGTACTTTTTCAACTTGCTACAGGCTATTACCTTCCAGCAGGGAATCCATAGTAGGTTTTTTTTTGTAAATGAAGGGCTTGCGGGGTGAGGGGTGGGGGTGGGGGGTCTTGCTGGCAGTCACAGTCATTGGTGGTTGTTCCCTCCTTAGAAAAGGTACTAATTTCCATAACAGTTCCCCCAATGCCTCTCCACACTAATATGTTGTAAGAGTGCAGTAATGTTGGAATTAGATTCCCCACAGGGTGAACTACCCCTATTGCTCATCCAGCAGTATATGCTGGCAATAGGTTTTGAGGTCTGTGAGCTGGGCATTTGATTTTCCATCCTGACTATCTTCTTGACAGTTGCCTCCCAGGAAATGTGTTCTTGACCTTTGTTGTTGTTTCCTCAATTGGTTTGCTTCCCTGTGGAGCTGATCCTGTCTCTTTTTCCTGCAAGTCTTGCAAAGTCCAGTTTTCCATTTAGGCCCCTTCTACACTGCTATAAAATCCAGGATATCAAAGCAGATAATCCACATTATCTGCTTTGAACTGGATTATATGAGTCTACACTGCTTTATAATCCAGTTCAAAGCAGATAACCTGGACTTTATATGGCAGTGTAGAAGGGGCCTTAGTCCAGGTAGAAAGAGTTTGTGAAAGGGAAAGGGCTGAACAGTGACACTCTTTGCCTGTGTCTCCTTTCTTCATGCAGTTCCTAAAGTTTGTCCGCCAGATTGGAGATGGGAGGGTGTCCATCGAGGAAAATCGGGTGACCATAACCCCCAGAGGCCAGGATCAGGCAGAGCAATGGGCAGCTGAGTTTATACAGCAGCAGGTAGGACTCAGGGGGCTTGCAGCTTGCTCTGTCAACAACCCTTCTGGTGTAGAACCACAAATCAGAAATCTGGACTTGTGCAAAGCAATATGCAGCTTAGGAGCAGAAAAGGGCCTTTTCCAGCCAGTTCTGTCTTAGTGAGCTCAGCATCGTACTCTTAGAAGTAAGTTGTATGGCATATCTGTCCTTGGCAGGTGGGAATCTCTTCCTACTGTGCTCTCTTCCTAGAATACATCAGAAGCCTGGGTGGATCAACTCACGCACTCTGCGGACGCGTTGAACTTGGATCCTGAATTTGAGCAAGCGAAAACAGCTGTGGAGGTAATCTATTACTATTAAAAACCAGGGGCAAAGCCTCCTGCTCCTCCCCAAGACTATATCTACCTAAGGAACCTTGAAGAAGGGCTTCTTTAGCTTTCTCTCTTTTCCTTCTCTAGTCTGATGTGGATTTCTGGGATAAGCTACAGGCTGAATGGGAGGAGATGGCCAAGCGAGACGCAGAAGCCCATCCTTGGCTCACAGACTATGAAGATCTCGCCAGCTCCACTTACGACAAGGTATTGGTACAGAGAAACCAGTACCCAGAGCTGTTACTTCCCTGCTGTCTTCTTAATGCTGTGACCCCTTAATACAGTTCCTCAGGTTGTGGTGATCTCCAACCAGTTGCTACTTCATAACTGTAATTTTGCTACTGTTATGAATTGTAATGTAAATATCTGATATGCAGGATGTATTTTCATTCACTGGACCAAACTTTGCACAAATACTCAATATACCCAAATGTGAACAGTGGTGGGGTAGGGGAGTGGAATTGATTTTATCATTTAGGAGTTGTAGTTGCTGGGATTTATAGTTCACTGACAATCAAAGAGTATTCCAAACTCCACCAACAATTGAATTGAACTAAACTTGGCATACAGAACTCCCATGACCAACAGAAAATACTGGAAGGGTTTGGTGGGCATTAACCTTGAGTTTTGGAGTTGTAGTTCACCTACATACATAGAGCACAGTGGACTCAAGCAATGATGAATCTGGACGAAATTTGGCATGAATACTCAATACTCAAATGTGAACACTGGTAGATCTTGGCATTTGGGATTTGCAGTTGCTAGGATTTTTAGTTCACCTACAATCAAAGAGCCCCTTGAACCCCACTAACAACAGAATTAGACCAAATCTTTGACCCATGATTTTGAGAGTTATAGTTCACCCACATCCTTATGCATTTTCTAATGGGAGCATTCATAAAAAAGGGAAATACTGACTTTTTTCCCTAATAAATAGGGTTACAAATTATCTAAGCTGTTTCTGCTCCTCCTCCCCCTGATGCTGCTGGGCCACTCTCAGTCCCACATTGCGCAGGCGCTTTTCCCTCTGCCTTGATGGGACTTGCTGGTGTGAGCCTCCCTCCAGCCTCTTGTGCTCTCCTTCGCCCACGCTGCCACGCGCCAAACATGCCTTCTCTCCCCTGCCTGCTTGGAGTCTTGAAAACAGCCTTCCCCTTAGCTGAGAGGCCAACCAATCACAGCAGGAGGAGGGTTTTTGGTGGGAGGATTCACCATTTGTTTCCAAAAAGGAAGAGAAGGACAGCCGGAGAGATCTTCAGGCTTCTCTGCCAAAGGGTTCCTAAGACCATCAGAAATATGTGTTTCCTCGTGGTCTTTGGTGACCCCTCTGAAAACTCCCCTTGTGACCCCCCCCCCCAGGGGTCCTGATCCACAGGTTGAGAAATGCAGGCATAAGGGATGGAGGGGAGATGGGAATCTGTGTAAGCTCCCAAACAGTGTTTTTTCTTCCCATGGAGCTGAAGGTTAGGTACTCTTTCCTTTGGCTCTGATTATGAATCAAGTACAAATTGCTTTGCTCTCCCCACTTCTCAGGGATATCACTTTGAGGAAGAAAACCCTGTAAAGGACCATCCGCGTGCTTTTGAGGAAGGGCTGAAATGTCTGGAAGAAGGTGACCTTCCTAATGCTGTCTTATACTTTGAGGCTGCTGTGCAGCAGAATCCCAATCATATGGAGGTGAGTAGGCGAGACGGAGCTGTGCTGTGTTTTTGCTTCTGCTCAGCTGAATTGGGCAGAAGAGAGGGTGCACAATTGTGGGTGGGTGATGGGGAAGTCTTTAGTAGTTACTCTTTAGTAGAAGACTGGCTACGGCAGTTTGGATTCCTGAAGTACCATCCTGTTCTAACCCAGTAGTTCCCAATCTTTTTTTGCCCAGGGACTACTTTCCAACATGAGTACCAAAAGGGTTACGAATCAAGTTTTTGGTCAACTCTAGATTCAGTTTGGTTATTTGGGGTGCTGATTCAGAAATGGCATTGGATAGACTACATCAGCTCTAGTTTCCAATACAGAATGTATGCCATCTAGTAATCACTATCTGTTCGCCCACAGAAAACCATACTTAATAAGCCTCGGCACTATAAGAGGGTTTCGTGAAATCAGTCACTCTGATTGCAATGGTGTAGTAACAGTGAGGTTGCAGACCATATTTTAGTTCTTGCAGACCACTGGTGTTCCACAGACCACATGTTGGGAACCACTGCTCTAACCAAACAACCAGTTTCATTATGAGGAGGCAGCTTATAAAGTGGATTCCCCAAAAGAGCCACTTTATATCAAAAAGAAATCTCGCATAATGCATTTTCTGGCCTGCACTGTGTCTTTTGCACATCTTGTGTAAACTGCACAAGAAGTTTTGAAGGGATATGTCATTTGTGGGGACAGGGAGATGGCTTCTCGTACTTTACTCCTGGGCTGCAACCTTGAATACAGAAGTAATTGGTGGTGTTGATGGTGTTCCAAATGTGTCCTAGCTATAGGATGGAGACGTTTACACTCTACACTCCCATTGAAAATGAGTTTGACATCCATGCACTAGAAGGACAACTTATCTACATACATATACCTTAATATCTAGTTGCCTCAAATGTCTCAGATGGTGGAGGTAGAGGTGGCACTATAACATTAGAGGAGTCAGTATGGGGTGCAATCATTGAGGCAAAACAAGATCTTGGAAAAGAAAATGTATCCATAGTTTGATGAAACAGCCAAATGGTGCTCTTTACTAGCACTTTGGTTTATTTATTACTTATTTATATATAGTATTTATATTTTGTCCTTCTCACCCCGCAGGGGACTCAGGGTAGATTACAATGTACATATACATGGCAAACATTCAGTGCCATAGACACACAACATATATAGACAGACACACAAAGCCTATTTAACATTCCAGCATTTTCATGAGGGTATTCTGGCCACCAGGGGAGTTGTCGCTTCACTGTCCATTTGTGACATGGATGAAGTACTTCCTCATTCTTTTGCATGCTTGCTGGAGATTTTTATGGCATTGTAAATTAGCCTCCCCGCATAAGCGGTACCTAAATTTCCTACTTGATAGATGCAAATGTCTTTTGGGCTGCAAAGGTCGACAGCAAGCTACACAAATTGGTTGTAAGCTCACTCCAATCTGGGTTGGCTTTGAAGTCATGACCTTTTGGTCAGTAATGATTTTAATGCATCTGACTCCCAGCCAGCTGCGGCACAGTCCCGGTGCTATGCTGTATGGTTTGATGTGGATTATTTGGCAGTGCATAGAGGCATTCCTTCTCTCTCCCTGTGCCTATGGTAGCTGAATAGATGGAGTTGTTTTGCAGGGCACAAAATGGTCTTTAAAAATTAGCCCCCTGTTCAGTGCAGATTAGTGCAGTATGAAGAACTCTTATGACTCCTCCTCTCTATATTAGGCCTGGCAGTACCTGGGCACCACACAAGCGGAGAATGAACAGGAGCTTGCAGCAATCAGTGCCCTCAGACGGTGAGTTGCCAGCCTGGCACAATAACCCCTTTGGTCTTCAGCCTATTTAAGGATGTGGAAGAACAATGTCTCCATATTTATTTCCCAACTTCATTATTTACATAGAGGCACAATTTGATTCCATACATTACATACAATCCAGGCAATACTAAGGGCCATTGTATTTTACTTCAGGGAACTGATTTTTTGTGTACCTGGAACTTAGGCATGAACTAATTATTGCTGTGGTACAATTGGTCCTCCATATCTATGGATGTAACTATCCAATATATTTTAAAAACTGTTTGTATACTTATTTTGCCCTGGTAGCGCTGAACTGCTTAACTTACTGACTGAAAGGTTGGCAGTTCGAATTTGAGGAGTGAAGTGAGCTCCCGCTGTTAGCCCCAGCTTCTGCCAACCCAACAGTTTGGAAACATGCACATTTATTTTCTGACATCTATGCAATGTTATTCCATCTGGGTGCTTTCCTTGTGAATTTCTAATAGCAGCCATAATTTTTTACTACTACTTCATGAAGTTATTTTCCTGCATCAATACATGATGAAATAAATGTCACATGTCTATAAAAACAAACAAACATGCAAATGTGAGTAGATCAATAGGTACCACTTCTGCTGGAAGGTAACGGCACTTCATGCAGCCATGCTTGCCACATGACCTTGGAGGTGTCTACGGATAATGGTTTAGAAATGGAGATGAGCACCACCCCCCAGAGTTGGACTTGACTAGACTTCATGTCAGGGGAAGCCTTTACCTTTACCTTATTTTATGTACCTGGGATCACATAAAAAATTATTGGGCAAAAAAAAGTTGAAAAAGTTTAAGAAGCTCTGCATCACAGCACAATGTACTTGATAACTCTGGGAAAAGCTATATGTCAGAGATCTAATGGCAGAACATAGAGCCTTTAAGTGGAGTCCTTTTCAGCTGGCATATTTTGCTGTTTCAGCTGGGAAGGGGCTGGTCCCTCCCTGCCAGAAGGGTGACTGGAGGGTGTACTGCCCATAACTTTGGATGTGGGTGCTTGTGCCTCCCTTCTGCAGGTGTCTGGAGCTGCAACCTGGAAACCTCACTGCACTCATGGCGCTGGCAGTCAGTTTCACCAATGAATCACTACAGAAGCAAGCGTGTGAAACCCTGCGGGACTGGTTGCGCCACAAACCGGACTATGCTCACTTGGTGGCGAAGGAGCCTGAAGAGGGCAGTCCTGGCCCAGATCTTGGGCCCTCCAAGCGCGTCTTGGGCTCGCTTTTAACTGAGTGAGTTTAGGAAGAAATGGACTGGAACTGGGAATTCATGGGCAGGGGAGTGGGGAGACCAACATGCTTGAAGCTGAATTAGTGCTTTCATTAGTATGGGACATCTCTTTTTCAATCGGTTGAGTCTCAGATTTGGATGCACAAATTAAATTTCAAGTTAAAGATACCTAAAGGTCTGGCCCCACTGATCCTTAGTGATTCATTTCACTCAAGGTGGAAAAAGCTAGTAGATAAGAAAGTCGTAAACCTTGGCTATCTGCAAAATACCATCCTAACTTTTGGCTATACAAAAGCCAAAGAAAATATATGGCATCATATCTGAGATATTGAGCTACATCAATGCAGCATCTATTTTGCAAAGACAATGGGAGGGATCTTCTTCCAGCAGAGTCCCTAAATAATTATCCTAAAATACAGGAAAGGTAACTTTGGCTAAATTCAATGTGTTCTGTTCTGCAGTACTGGAGAGAATATATAACAGCATACCATAGTGCAAACGCCTGTGAGGCTGAGGCGCTTGAAACAATGGGACACATTTTATTATACTTCTATTGAGGCCTTTGGCAACATTTTATTATACCTATTTTACAAAGTATACCAGGGAGACCTGGAAGTTTTTATATTATCTCTTGGCTGACCAGTCTTCTGAAATTACAGCCAATATTGCTAGTTTTTGTGCAGCAGCAATAGCTGGCTGGCACAGGTTGCTGTTACAGTCTTAAAAGGTTCTATTCTATCTCAGCTTTTAATATAAATATTTGTATATTTAAAAAGATACAAATATTTATAAATACATATAAATATATAAATATACAATTATAAATATTTATACATATACAAGTCTACATGTTTATATTTAATATATATAAAACTACATATTTTTATTTTAAAATACAAATATTTAATATTGTTTTAACTTAGCTTTTTAAAATGGCATTTAATGCATAAACATATGATTTATTTACTTATTACTGTCTGTTTTAATGCAGGTCATTGACTGAAATAATCTAACTATTTATCTATATGCATGTGTGTGTGCTCTTTTTCACCAATCCAGCTCACTCTTTGCGGAAGTAAAAGAGCTGTTTTTGGCAGCTGTGCAAAGCAACACCTCTGCTGTGGATCCTGACGTGCAGTGCGGTTTGGGTGTCCTCTTCAACTTGAGTGGGGAGTATGAGAAGGCTGTGGACTGTTTCACTGCTGCGTTGAGTGCCCGCCCAAATGTAAGGAAGACATGGGAAAGGGGAAAGATGGTGGCGGGCTGCCAGTGATGATCTTCTCATAGGGTTTCTGGGTGGAGGAATCTCTTCCCAAACCCAGAATGAGCCCTTAATATTTTTATTTTATCATCTGATAACAGTGGTGGGAACTTCATATATATTTATATGTTGCTTCCAGAATCTTTGCAATTGACTATTTGTATTTTGTTTCAAGAGGACTAGATGTATGTTGTATGTTATGTCTGCATTGTCTGTTTTTGATAAGGCTAACTGGCTAATCAATAAAAATTGTTGTTGTTGTTGCAATTGGCTATACAGAGGGCCCTTAGTATCCTCTGGGATTGGAATTCAGGAGCACCCAAGGAGATCAAAATCCATGGATGTGCAAATCCCATGAACTAAAATGTTGTAATGAAATGATATCCCTTACATGAAATGACAAACGATTCAAAACAAGTGCCGGAGAGAGCCTGGGGATCTGTAAAATTACAAGAGGCTACAGCAGATATGGGCAATTGCTTCTGTTTGATGTTTTGTTTCATGTCTGATATAATCTGCTTTTTTCACTAATTTCAGTATTGCCGCCACCAACAAAAATACATAAAATACATCTGCAATTCTAAGACGGACCCCATTTTTAGATATGTTTATATAGGGGAAGAAGTGTGTCTTCGCGTTGAGGAAATACAGTATTTACAGTATTTACATAGCATTACTTGAGAATTGTCAGTTCCTCTGTAGTACCCAAGTTATTATTATTATTTTTTGCAATAACCCTGCAAGATAGGTCAGGACATTCACATATATTACCAACCAAGAACTTGAAGTTCTATGTTTTGGCCACATCTAGTGAGCACTTGACAGAATCAAGAGATGAAACTAGTATTTCCAGTTGATAGATCATAGCTTTCACCACTATTGTACCAATACTTAGGCTCCATATAAAATCAATTGGAAATGGAAAGATTTGGTGGAGAATGGATGGAGGAGTAAGGGGGATGGGATGTCTTTACACTTTGGGAGACTTGAAAATAAATATTATGTCTCTGACATGCCAGTGAAGTCCCATTATCCCACACAAACTGACTAGTTCATTCCTTCAGGATCATCTCCTATGGAACAAGCTAGGAGCCACCTTGGCCAACGGAAACCGGAGTGAAGAGGCTGTGGCAGCTTACAGGCAGGCACTGGAGCTGCAGCCAGGCTACATCCGCTCTCGCTACAACCTCGGCATTAGCTGTATCAACTTAGGAGCCCACAGGTGAGTTGGGATGAGGCAAAGAGAGTGGGAGTTGTTGGGGAGCAAAGAGGGAAAGGCAAAGGAAATCTTCTGTCTCCAGTTCAGTTGGCCAAGTGTGAGATCCAATTCCTAAACTTTTTTCTGATTTTATGACAGTACAGTGAGTTGGCTTTATAGTCTGAATTCAGTCCCTTCATCTTGATAAAGAGAGTTTGGTGAAGGAACCTAGTTCCACGCTTAGCTTTTCTCATTTTCTAATTGGGTTTCATCCATCTTAAATTAGTGACACTTCCATGCAGGTGAGCTAAAATCTGTTGGCCATAATTGACTCCTTTCCCTAACTATGGTTTGTAAAGTTAAATGATGTCTTTGTCCAGTCTCCTTTATAGAACAGTGTCATCTTGTAAACTTCTTACACCCTTCCTGCCTGATATTTGTGATGTGTTGTCTCTGTGCACTCTTATACTTAGAACACAGATATCTTAAAACTGAGATACAAGAAATAGTATGTTATTGTTATATTTGAAACATCAAATGTGTTATGCGACAGGTTTTTTATTTATGTACACAACATAAGGTATAAATCTTATCTCTATGGTAAATAAATGTCAGTATTCACATAAATATCAAATAAATTTCAAATGGGAGACATCAATCTCCTCCTAATAAACACAGTAGCGCAATATTTTGACAGAATATGTCTAATGATTTGAAACATTTGATGTTTCAAATATATAACATAACATACTATTTCTTGTAGCTGTGCGCTCTTAGGCATTGATACTGCTGCATGCTGGGTCAGGTCCTTGGTCCATCTGGCCCAGTATTTTTCAGTCCTCCTTTGCAGCAGTGGTTCCCCAGAGTTTCAGAGCAGCTCTTCTAGCCATGTTCTTCCTGACAGTCTATGTCAGGCATGGGCAAACTTCAGCCCTCCTATCAGTTGTTAGGAATTGTGGGAGTTGAAGTCCAAAACACCTGGAAGGCCAAAGTTTACCTGTACATGGTCTGTGCCAGGGGTCTTCAAACTTTTTAAACAGAGGGCCAGGTCACAGTCCCTCAAACTGTTGGAGGGCCAGATTATAATTTGAAAAAAACATGAATGAATTTCTATGTGCACGGCACATATCTTATTTGTAGTGCAAAAACACTTTAAAACAATACAATAATTAAAATGAAAAACAATTTAACAAATATAAACTTATTAGTATTTCAGTGGGAAGTGTGGGCCTGCTTTTGGCTGATGAGATAGGATTGTTGTTGTGTGCTTTCAAGTCATTTCAGACTCTAAGACTGACCCTGAGCGAGGGCCAGGTAAATTACCTTGGGGGGCTGTATTTGGCCCCCGGGCCTTAATTTGAAGACCCCTGGTCTATGCCATCCAAAGATAGACCAATCCCAACCTGTTTCTAAAATGGGCAAGCACTGGTGTATTCGTCTGTCTGTTACTGTTTTCTGTGTTTCTGGGCCTATCACCTTGTGCTCCTGTCTTGACAGAGAAGCGGTGGAGCACTTCCTGGAAGCTTTGCACATGCAGCAAAAGAGTCGGGGCCCACGAGGCCAGCAGGGGGCGATGTCAGACAACATCTGGAGCACTCTGCGTATGGCGCTTTCCATGCTGGGCCAGAGTGACCTCTATGGGGCAGCTGATGCCCGGGACCTTCCTACCCTTCTACAGGCGTTTGGTATCCAGCAGTGACTCCTAGATGGGCTCCCCTGTGAGTGCAGGATGGGCCCTCCTCAGCAAGACAGACCTCCTTCCCTCTACCACCTAAACACACACACACCCTAGTGAGGGAGCCTCATTTCTAACACACACACACACACACACACACACACATATCCCAATAGCCCAGGGAACTTTGATGTTTATTCATTTCTGTTTTCCTTATCACTCTGGGGTAGACCTCGCTTACATTTTGTGTGGACTCTAAGCAGTGTAGAATTGCCTTCTTGTAGCCTCTCTCACACCCAGTAGGAACAGTCAGCTGACTCTGCACCTCCTTAGTCTGCTAGGTTCACTGCAAAGGGATACAGATACTGTGGGAAACTGCTTACTTTTTCTGCTCACTGGGTGCACCTTTCAAATGGCAAGCTGTTCCTATTGCCTTGTGCCTGTGAGAGTAGACACATAAACATTCCTGGGAGCCAAAAAGGGAAATGAGTGTGTGCGAACTGATAAATAATAACTTTCTGGGCATGAGCTATACATAGTATTCTATTCTAAGATTCTGGGCATGTATTTGCCTTCAGTGGTGCTGCTAATATTAAAGGTACAACACAGATGAACTGAAAACATATCTTTGTGCAGGAGCACAACATCAACATGACACTGGTTGTTTCTCCCCACCATTTCCCCCAGATGTTGGAAGGAGCAGCTCTCCAGCTGTGTAGTCAAGGAAAAATGCCTCCATTCCATGGGAATGAAAATGGGGCCTAACTAATGCTCCTCAAATGTGCAGGGCAGGACCGATGTCTTAATTCTCCTTCTGTCATATGTTTCTTGTAAAGTAAAATGAGACTAGTTACCTTTGTGCATACAATTACCCCTCTTTTGTGTAATTGGCTCTTTAAATATATGTATATGATTTTTGTTGAGGAAATGTTTTTAAATTGTAAAAAATATTTTGTATAATAGATGGTATAATAATTAAACTTGCCAAATTAACCTGACTGCTGTCTCACTGAATGTGTGAAGATTTTCCATCATTACAGCATTGGTATCTTCCCTGCATACAGCTGCAAATATGGGGGAAAAGGACATTTCCTTCTCTCACATATTTTTCTTGCTATTAAGTCCCAACTTTGGTTGCAAAACAGTTAAGCACTTTTAGTAAAGGTTTTCCCTGACATTAAGTCTAGTCATGTCCAACTCGGGGTTGGTGCTCATCTCAATATCTAAGCCGAAGAGCTGGCGTTGTCCATAGACACCTCCAAGGTCATGTGGCTGGCATGACTATAGAGCGCTGTTACCTTCCAGCAGAAGCAGGACCTTTTGGTCAACAAGTTCAGCAGCTTAGTGCAGGGGTCCTCAAACTTTTAAAACAGAGGGCCAGGTCACAGACTCTCACACTGGAGGGCCGAATTATAATTTGAAAAAAAAAAATGAATTCCTATGCACACTGCACATATCTTATTTGTAGTGCAAAAAACACTTTAAAACAATACAATAATTAAAATGAACAATTTTAACAAATATAAACTTATTAGTATTTCAGTGAGAAGTATAGGCCTGCTTTTGGCTGACGAGATAGGATTGTTGTTGTGTGCTTTCACTTTTTAAAACTACTCGGTAAGACTGATATTTGAAAGACGTGTGAACAAAAACCACAGAAAAGCAGATAAGACGGAAACAATTTTACTTTTACTCCAAAAAGGCATATTTTATCAAGCTGAAAACAGACTATAGCAACAAAGTACAGAAGGCAACTGTAATGATGCATTAAAGCAAGATGCACAGGGAGATATAAGCAACATAATTGTTGGGAAATCTGTGAAGAGCAGAGTTAACAGACCCTTTAAAGGAACTTTAGTGAATTCAACACTTTTTTTTTGCGTTGGTCTCCCAAAAGGTAAACAGTACTCAATCTGGGAATATGGAATAGATGATGTGGTACAAGAAATGCAGCACAGAAAATGTAAAGAAATAGTTCAAGAATACTCTAAATGAGTCCTGCACAACTTGGCAGTAGTAAGGGGCCGTAATTAAATAGACTAAGCCTCTCTGGGCTTCATAGGTTTTTAGCACCTCACTCTGAATTTGTGAGAGGGTACTTTTCCCTTAGAACAGTGGTTCTCAACCTGTGGGTCCCCAGATGTTTTGGCCTTCAACTCCCAAAAATCCTAACAGCTGGTAAACTGGCTGGGAGTTGTAGGTCAAAACACCTGTGGACCCTCAGGTTGAGAACCACTGCCTTAGAGCAAGCAGCAAAGCAGATGAGCCTCAATTTCTTTGCCTTCTTTAGGATGGTAGTGAGTTGCCGTCCTTTTCTGAAGGAAAGAAGAAGTTCCTCAGCTCTTGCTTCCATTGTTCCTCTTTTCTCTTTGCTTTGCATCTTTTGTCGTCTACTTCTCTGGGGGGGGGGGGAGTCAATTCTGCACCATTCATTTCCCTCGTTTGTCAGGGGAAAACCTAGATCCACTCTGAAGATCCCACAACAACAAATGAGAGAAATGAATACCAGTTCAAAGCAGATAATCTGGATTATATATGGCAATGTAGAAGGAGCCAACGTTTAGTAAAATCAGTAGTCTCTCCCAACTCGAAACTTTTACAGAATGCTCTATTTTCTCTCAAAGCTGGTAGGCCCAACATCTGCACCCAGGATGATAGGTGAAACAATGAAGCCCATGTGTAAAGAAAATCCCAGAGCTGCTGACAGACTCGCGTTTTTAATCTTTTACTTCTGACCCAGTGCTTTTAAAAAAAAGAAAGGACTGAGATGGCTGCTGCCCTACCAAAATGCCACTTATTTCAAAGTAAAATCCAAGAGAAAAATACAGTGTTCCCTCACTTATCACGGATGTTATGTTCCAGGACCACCCGCGAAAAGTGAAAATCCACAATCAAGCCTGGTTTGGGCCTCAAAAGATCTATTTAGAGTGGAAAAGGGCAAATCTCTCTTGCTATAGGAACTGGATGTCCATCTTGTACTATTACAAGCACCCTTGAGCTGGGTGTGAAGCAAAGACTAATGGCACTGGGCTTCTAAAAGACATAAACATCACTCCACTTGGTTCATAGTGCCATTACCAATGCTTCACTCAAGGGCACAAAATAGTCACACTGAAGGGTGCATGGAACAGGAAATGTTAGCCTTGCTTCCTAATTTAAACACTCTGCCTGAATCTGCAAGGTTTACACAATCAAAGCAATAACTGATTAATATGTCAAAGTAAATCAACATTTCCTTCTGGCAACCTAGCAGTTTGAAAACATGCACATGTGAGTAGTTCAATATGTACCGCTTTGGCGGAAAGGTAATGGCGTTCCATGCAATCATGCCAGCCACATGACCTTGGAGGCATCTACGGACAACATCAGCTCTTTAGCTTAGAAATTGAGATGAGCACCTCCCCCAGAGTTGAACTCAGGTAAAGGTAAAGGTTTTCCCCTGACAAAGTCCATTCATGTCTGACTGCGGGTTGGTGCTCATCTCCATAGAACTGGCATTGTCCGTAGACTCCTCCAAGGTCATGTGGCCAGCATGACTGCATGGAGCACCGTAACCTTCCTGCTGGAGCGGTGCGTGTTGAGCTACTCACATTTGCATGTTTTCGAACTGCCAGGTTGGCAAAAGCTGGGGTTAACAGCAGAAGCTCATGCCGCTCCCCGAATTCGAACCTGCAACCTTATGGTCAACAAGTTTAGCAGCTCAGTGGTTTAACCCACTACACTACCGGGGCTCCATGAATTGGACTCAACTAGACTTAATGTCAAGGGGAAACCTATACCTTTACTATAAGTCAACATTTATATCATTGTGGCACTCTTTTTCTTAGGAAAAGACCAAAAATAAGTCACAGAGAAGAGCTGACATGGGTTGACCGGAATGGGACATGATATATAACATAATCCTAATTCACACCACATGATGTTAAAAGTAGTCCAAAATTTACAAGCTTATGGTAGGATTTAGCAACTGGAATCTAGTGTAAATACATCAATATGACAAATTTTAGCTTTGCCTCATCAGCATCACCTTTATTACTACATTACTAGAGGAAGGTGAGCCTACAAATGGCACCACACATTTGGTCTGGGGAAAAAAGGGAAGAGAGCTGCCCAATGCAGCAATGACAACGGGAGATAACATGTTATGGCTGAGTATGTTGCTATATAATAAGAAAGGTCTGCTCAATGCTCAGTACTAAGAAGAGAGTGTTTGATTCCTGCAAAGTGAGAATACTAGATTGGCCATGGTTTGGGTTTTCAACAACATCAGTGACTGTACACAAATACAAAGAACCTCAGAAATGTTAACAGTCTGAGGATACCAAAAGCTAAGTACATACTTCTTTCCAGTATATGCATAAAACTATACACAGTCAGGAACCTCATAGGACCAAACTAATAGTATAATGAAATCCTTACCACTTAGGCGAAATATTAGTACAAGAAGTAAATATAGGGATTCTAGGCTTAATGCCATGATTCTTTTAACCTCAATATGAGGAGTAAGCTCTGTGTTCTCTAAGCCCACAGCAAATATCTGATAAGCAGGAGGATCCCCTGTTTTAGATTTTCAAACAGATCAGAAAAGAATATACACCTCTGACAACACCGTCAATATATAAAACATAGTTTAGCATTACTTGCTTCAATAGGTTGCCAGACTGGTGCTCACACTTTCCCAATGCATGGAAACTTGAAGCAATTAGTTAAATTTCCTCTGCCCCACATAGAAATGAAAACCTCTGTGCATCCGTCTCTCCTCCTTGGTAAAAGCAAGATTGATTCAAATGATTTCCCTAGAAGGAATTTGAGAAATGTCTCTCTTATTCCATTTCCTTGAAAGCTAAACTAGGTGTGATGGATGGGTTCCTGACATCCTCATCTTTGCTGAAATGCAATTGCTAAGGTATAGGCCAGTGGTTCTCAGCCTGTGGGTCCCCAGATGTTTTGGCCTTCAACTCCCAGAAATCCTAACAGCTGGTAAACTGGCTGGGATTTCTGCGAGTTGTAGGCCAAAACACCCTGGATCCACAGGTTGAGAACCACTGGTATAGGCCATGGGCCTGGTAGGTTTAATATTCTCTTCCCATTGAATTTTTACTGTGAAAATTCTTCCCAAAATTTCAATTAATCGTGAAAACGCTAAATGACTGGTACATGTATTATGCTTTTCTTTCTTTCCCTCCCTAGAAGTGTTGAGAATTGGGGACAGCATTTTATCCACAGCCTGTGTTCCTGAGCCAAACCCCCAATCCCTAGAGCTGCTTTTAACCAAAGGAATAACTACTGGGAACAATGGTTATGGTCCTTAGACCTGGGGTCTAGTGGCTTAAATGCAGCTGCATGCCTAAAACAAAATCATGGTTTAGAATACCATGAAGATTCCCATGTGGGGACATGGGTGAAGCTTCCCACAGGATGATAACACATCCGGGCATTCCCTGGTCAACCTCCTTGCAGACAGCTAATTCTCTGACACCAGAAACAACTTGCAGTATACTCCCAAACCGCTTCTGACATGATAAAAAGCCATGAAGTTATATTTGAGCTACAAGTAAAGGCAAAGGATGACTTCAGGCTTGTTGAATAAACATTGTGTTTTACTAGAACCTGAAGATCCACCAGCTAGAGCCATCAATACGGTACAAACTTAAGTGCCCACATGAAGGCATGAGCACAGGCCTACTGAACAGCTGCTGAATGAAACTGAGGATTTTTTAGGCACAGCCAAGGTGAGGTCAGTATATCTGCAAAGAAAAATCCACTTTTGGATAACCCAAGCTTCTTTCATTTCAACAATAATTATATTGTTGGTGTTAAAGGAATTGGGAGAAACGTATTGCAAGCTATCTAGAGATCTACAAATATGTCCTAAATTACCTTTTGCCCTGTACAAAGAGATGGATAGTAAGTGTCGAAATACTGAAGCACTCCATCAATATGTTTGTAAAAAATAGGGAATGTCCAAGTATCAGCCCTTTGGCCTGAACAGTTACGAGCCCTGTTCAACTATACTAACTCCTGAGCAGATCTGCAAAGCAAGCAGAGAGACGGTCCTTGCTGGACTCAAATCATGAGAGCACACAGATGTAGTCCATTGAGTCTTCCTTTGTAGCTCAATGAACGTTCAACAAATAGTGGGGGTTATTTCAGAACCTTGTGCTTTCTTTCCTCTTATACTTTTCAGGACCTTGCGCTTTCATTCCTCTTATACTTTTCAGTACTTTTCAGGACCTTGCGCTTTTGTCTTTCTGATCCTTTAACACTTTTTCATTGAGCTAATGTCAGAAAATGTTTTGGAATAGCTGCAGCGCTTCATGTATGCACAGTAAGTAAACTGCAGGTTAGAAAAGGCCTTCAAATTTTGTTCCTGTCTTGGTGAGCTGTGAGGCCCCTTAAATATGACAGGTCAGGACCTGTCTACATGTGGCATTGTGTGACTGCTGGAGAGAAGTTAGTACAGCATAGTGCAGTGTAAACTGTAAGACAAGAGGCTGCAGCCAGCTGATTGAAACTACAAAGCCACTCTATCAAGGAGACAATCAACTGATGTCTCAATGAATGGATACATCTTATCAAATGGTCTATACTTTCTGCAGAACTGCAAAGTTATTCCTTTCAACCTATGAAGTGAGCCAGCCAGCAGAACCAAATGATATAAATCCCCAGGAAAACGGTGTTTCTGTATAATACAGGAATGTCTCCAAAGATTGTCATACATCACAAGCCCTTAGCATCCTTTTTTCACATAGTCAACAGGTTCAGGCCACTGGCTGAACTTCATTTAAGGCACTTCCACAGAGAGTGGAGTAAAGGTGACTTTTCTAAGTCAAGGTGCATGCCCTGTTTTGTGTATAGTAGTATGTTTCTCCTTGTTGTAATATGGCTATGGGGAACAAAGAGGAATTATTTATAAAAGCAATACTATACATTATTGTAAAAAGCAGACCATGTTACTAGAACTGCCCAGACACATTTGCTAACCAGTATGTTCATGACCCAGATCACTATAATAACTCCTTGATGACAAAATTCTGCTCAAGCCCAGGTGACGAGCTTTTTTAGTTTCTTTGTCTCTTCCACAACCACCACAGATTTCCACTACAACAATCACTTATTGAAACGCTTCCTCCAGTGTTCTGTGGGAGGTGAGTTTACCCTGCGAATGTTAATACCACCAAGTGGCTCACTGCGCCACAGAGGAGTATCCAGAAAGAAAACGTAGGGGTGATTGGTTCTTCCTTCTTTATGAATGGACAGCATTCTCTGTGATGGAATCGCTGCCTACACAATCCCGCAAGTATGAAGGTGACAACGGAGGTTGCCCTTCTTCTAAGCTTTGTCCTTCTTGCTTGGTTTCTCCCTTTACTGGTTCCTGGATGTTGGAGTCATGACTTGAAGCTGTCTGGAAATTGGGCTCGCTGCCTACTGGTTCACTTGACTGCAGAGGAAGCAAGGCCTTATGCCGCATAAGGCTGTCATCGCTATTTTGGGCTTCCAAGGAGTTCCTATGCTTTGCATTTTTGTTGGCGACTGCATTTTTCTGGTGCTCTTCGAAGCTCAGTGACAAAGTGACAGTTCCACCACCAAAGCTCACTTTTTGCTTGCACCCGCGTTGCTGTTGCTCTATCACAGTTGTGGATAGACAAAAAGGGTCTTCGTGGTTGCTTTTGCTGCTAATGGATGAAGATGGGGTGGAGCCTGTAGAGCCTCCAAGGCTGTTGGACCTCTTGCGAGACACATTGCTCCGTCGCAGTGTCGCCCTGGCAGCGACCTTGAAGGCATGGGCAGCAGTACTACAGCGCACCTCCTCAATCGTGTTGCGCGAGGGCTTGAAGAGGATGATGTAGACCTTGTTGAAGAAGATGCAAGCTAGAAGCCCAAAGCTAGCAGCAAGGATTGCAATCACCTCCACGGCAGAGACAAACTTGCCATAGGTGCTGGCATAGGCTGGAATGAAAGAGATCCAGACAATGAAGAAAATCAGCATGCTGAAAGTAATAAATTTGGCCTCATTGAAGTTTTCTGGCAGTTTGCGGGACTTAAAAGCAAAGAAAAAACAGATAGCAGCCAATAGGCAAGTGTATCCAATCAAAAAGCCCAGTGCCATCAAGGAGCCTTCGTTGCAGGTGATGAAGATGATCTCATCCTCCAGCTCATGGTTCCGGAAGCTGGATGGGGGAGCTGTATACAACCAAATGACACAGATGACTATTTGCACAAAGGTGCACAGGAAGACCAGGAGAAACTGGAGGTTCATGCCCCACCACTTGCGATGGAGGCTTGTGGGTATCTTGGCTTCAAAGACCAGAAGGACCCGATTGGTCTTCACCAGAATGCAGGAGATGCAGAGGACAAAACTGATACCAAAAGCTGGCTGTCGCAAGCGGCAGTTCCAGTCCTGGGGCTCACCAATGAAGAAGAGTGAGCTGGAGAAGCAGCACAGCAAGGAAAAGAGGAGGAGGTAAGAGAGTTCACGGTTCGTGGCCTTGACAATGGGTGTGTTGCGAAATCGAGTAAAGACACCTAGAACAAAGGAAGTCAGAAAGATGCCCAGTATAGCAAAAAGGGTGAGAGCAATCCCAAATGGCTCTGTCCAAGAGAGAAATTCTATTTGCTTTGGAATGCAGACAGTGTGGTTTTCATTGGACCAAAAGTTTTCAGCACACTTCTCACAAGCACTGGCATCTGGAAAAAAAGAAGATAATATTAGACACAGATAGCACTATGCTGCATCTCTTTCAAGGAACATAGTGTGCCATTACAGCTGAATGCATCAAAAAGAAATTTGTTGCGTTTCTGCAGGTATCTTAAGACTTCATCACATTGGAGCAGGGAAGTGTCTGGCAGACAACAGCTCCATCTCACTCTGTTTTGAAATGGATGTTTTTCCTACCTTCATCACACTGTTAAATGTCTTAGTTTTCTTTCCATATTCTTTCACTGCAGTTGTCTTCATACTGCAGAGATTTGGCCCCATCCACCATCCCTCTCCCTGCTCATTGTTGGAAAAAAACCCTCTTCTCTTTTAAATCCCTACTAATGTGGGATTCTAGGTGAGATCTGAGAAGTTCTGAGCATGCTCAGTCTGTCCAAACACTGCCGAAGGAAGGAACCTGAGAGCAACAAATGCCATCACATTACAAATTTGGTCAAACATAGGGATCATTTCAAAGAACCCACTTCCACACCACCTCCAGAAACGCTGGAAAAGAATGCTGGTCCCCACGCTTAAAATATGCTAAGAATGCTGTACCCTACACTTGAACCTAAACTAATGTGATGAACACAGGGAGTTACCGGATTTAAACTGTAGTACTCAGTGGAATTTAACTAATGTCAGAGAAGTGGAAGTGAGTGCTGTTGCCACACTCGTAGACAGTGATCGCCACCATACGATTCATGAGCTGGCCTGAAACACGGGATTTGCGCATATGACTGTGCTCCATATTCTGAAGGAATGATCACTGTCTACAGCATTCACTTCCGCTTCACTGACACTAGGATGACCAGGCCGATGCATGTCTGCCACATTTTGGCATCCTTTGTTGAAGGATTTTACCCATCTTGCCACTGTTCTGTAAGGCAATGCAGATTCCCCGCAAGCCTCTTGAAGACCTTGATGACACTGTCGTGCTGTACGACCTCTGGCACATTCAGTCTTTATCCAACTCTGTTGTTCTTGTTTCAAAAACATTGTGACAGCACTTACTTTAGACCACAAGCTAATACGAGGTTCAGTTCTTCACGTCACTCCACATGCGCATGATGCAGGAAGGGCCAGTCTTTTTGCTCAGAGGTAAGGTAGGTATGTAACTAACGTGTGGTATACGCAACATTCTTTGGTTTCATTACATGGCGTCTTTACAGTAGTGTTGCCACTATTAAAGTTCCAACCCTTGTATTTCCTGAACCAATGCTCAATTAGTTGGCAAATCTTTATAAAGCATGCCCCATTCATGAGGAAGTCTTACATGATAAAAGGATGTGTCAAGTTTTATCTCTTTCTGCTGCTGCTGCTTTTCCTGGAAAATATTCCTTCATGCATTCGTTTATCTATTGGAACAAGCACTAGATGCGATGTGGCTTAGACAGTGAAGACCAATTTTAAGAGGCATGAAGCTTACAGATAAAATTCACAAGATTTGTAATGTGGGTCATGTGCTACTACTTCAAGGGAGCAAGTCTTTCCTGTTGTTTTACTGTATAATTATATGTCAATTTATGGACAAATGGGGAGGTAACTAGATTCTTCTGGGGATCCTAATTTCTTCTCTACAACAAAACTGGGGGGTGAGGGATGGTTAGAGCGTTTTTCACTGAAACATGTTGACTGTAGCTTTCCTAGCAGAAAGATTCTTAAAACACTATTCCTGTCTCCTTCTGTGGAAATGTCACTAAAAAGAAGAGAGTTCAGCAGCGAATCTTACCTGTTTCATCACTGATCTCCCCATCAGTACATTCTACGCATTCAAAACAACATGTGGGCTCGCCCTCAATAATGCCTTTCCTTGTGCCTGGTTGGCAGTCTCTGCTGCAGTTGGAGAATGGCACCTGTACGGGTACAATACAATAGCGATCTGGTTACATAAGGACAGCTAGAAAACCGGCAGAGTATGAAACATCAGATCATTGAATAATAGAATTCTAGAGTTGAAAGAGACCTCATGGACCATCCAGTTCAACCCCCTGCCAAGAAGCAGGAAAATCACATTCAAAGCACCCCCAACAGATGGCCATCCAGCCTCTGCTTAAAAGCCTCCAAAGAAGGAGCCTCCACCACACTCTGGCACAGAGAGTTCCACTGTTGAACAGCTCTCACAGTTAGGCAGTTCTTCGTAATGTTCAGGTGGAATCTCCTTTTCTGTAGTTTGAAGCCATGGCAGCGGAAAACAACTTGCTCCCTCCTCCCTATGACTTCCCCTCACATATTTATACATGGCCATGATGGATAAATATGGTTCATCCCAGGTATTGATCCTCCTCAGGTTCCCTGGAGACGTAGCCTTGTGATTTCCTTTTCCTAACAGTTATTGCCTGGACCTTAATGGGGAGGTAGAAGTCAGGGAATTTATCTTCTCGCTTCCACAATCATAATATAAACAGATCACAAGTAGATATCATCAGCTGAGCTTTCAAGGTTGAAAAATTTGAAATTTTCAGTAAACAAACTTGGTGGTGGTGGTGGGGGGAGTAGGAGGGGTATCAGTTCTCCAAACCTGATGTGAGATTCAATCTTGAGAAAATTACACACCAACCAAAAATCTGCAGCTTGTTCAACAGCCTCTGCCTGTTAGTGAATCACATGGAAGCAACCAAGCAGAACACAATGGGAATGAAAAGGTTGCTGTTGTTGTCTGAATGTATTCCTTTTATGCAAACTACAGCTTGAGAAAACACTTTTAAATTGGGATAGCAGTAGCCCCAAGTTGGTTTTGTTATTTCAAAAACATGAATTTAAAAAAGCAATTCAGAAAGGAAACCTTTTCTACAAGATGGGCAGATGCAGATTAAATGCTTGAGATGGACTGCACAGAAAAAAGTAAACAAAGCCTTTCATTTTCCTACAAATATAGAGAAGTAAAGGCAGAAAAGTTCAAATGTGGGAAGCAGGGTGTGCTCCCGCTGTTAGCCCCAGCCTCTGCCAACGTAGCAGTGATAATGGGTCATTCATGTCTGCCAATGAATTGGGGGCTCAGTAGACTTCGCCAAAAGAAATCCCACTTAAAAAAGAAAACCCAGCAAAGCAAAGGCCAATGGCTTTAGGAACTGATTTCTGCCAAATATTTCTTCCCCTAGCACCAACTGCCGCTCTGGGCCAGAGTGAAGAGAGAGGGGACCAGGGGACAGTCCCATCTTGTTTCCTGTGCAATGCTAATAATATAATTAATATAATATAATATAATATAATATATTGTATATACATGTAATATTTATAACATTATAATGCAATACAATATAATACTACTACTAATAATATGATATTATAATTATATATTTATATTACATATAATATTACTAATAATATTAAAATATAATGGTATAGTACAATATAGTATTATTTAATACTGATATTGTACTATGCTAATAATATTATATAATATTATATAATATTATATATATATATCTTGTGAGCTGCTCTGAATTCCCTTCGAGGTGAGAACAGTGGCATATAAATGCTGTAAATAAATAAATAAATATAATGGATCTCTGGGGAGTGATAATGTGGTTATCTTGACACAGGCGATTGGTGTCTCTTACCTCCTTTGAGAACCCACTCCATAGGATCTTATTTTCATTGATAAACAGCCTCTCTCCTTTCTTGGCATAAACATTATAATGTCCAACCTCCTCAAACACAATGGAGCCATCCTCTGGTGACAGGTGCCAATTGATGATGGAGTAATTTCCTATTAGGCCACCAGACTCATCAAAATCCACTTGTTCACCCATATTATTCGTGAAATTCAGATGACGTAGATGTTTCAGCACCTAGAGGTAAAAGGACACAGACACATGGAAATATTACTTGAAAATGAAACACAAGTCTGTTTCCCAAAATAAAAATTATAAAATGCTTGAAATAGGGTGGAATCTTGTGAAATACTATTCTTGGCTTTTATGGAATGTTAATTACATTTTCTTTTAAGACATTCTGTATATAGCATTGTCACAAAGAGCAACCACAAAAGGCGAAGCTAAAATATTACATCACCCCTTTGAAAATCTTCATCCTTTCTGTGATATGGGAAGAAGGAGGGGAAAATCAATAGTGGAGGGAAGGCTCACTGGAACAGGAATGGCTTCATTTGCCTTTCAAATTGGAAATAATGGTACTCCTACTCAGTCTTATAAACATGCAATTTCTGCCAATGAGGGTTTGATATGTAGTTTTTCTATTTTCCGAACTGAACAGTTGGCAGTTGTATTCTTACTAGAGATGTCAATGTCATATCACCAATGCGCCATTATTCCATCCTTAAAATCAAGAACAACGGATTTCAGTAGCTTTCTCCTTGTTATGGGAGAAAACAAATACTTTACTGCAGTAATCTCTTATAATCTGAATTTTTCAATGTTGTGGAAGAATTATTCTGTGGTTAAAAAATGTTTCCTAAGCAGGATTTTTTTTGCACAGAAAGCAGAGTTTTTGTGTGTAAATATCTTAACTATGTGGGCTTTTCTGTAATGCAGACTTTCAAAACTGGGCTGTGCATTACATTCAATGGTGCATTATACTCGAGTAAATATGGGTAGGTATAATTGTAAAAAAGTTATGGAATTTCAAACATAGTTTGAGAAAAAAGCAATAGTTAACATGTCCAATTTTCATAATTGGAATGCAAATTGTATTAATTTGTCTAATTAAAACAATTTGCATAATGCACATATCAATTGCCTGGATTTGGAGGAAATGGGATTCTTAATTCCATGAGTCAGAATAACTACATAAAAAGCTTTATCTGGATAAATTTCTGGGAGTGAAGTTGGATTATATGAAATCCAGTAAAAAAATAAAAATGCTATTCAGAAGTAACACTAAGAAATCAGGGTTAACAAGATTTGCTCCAGAACCTTTCAGCTTGAACTCACAGAAAGAAACAAAGCAAGTGAAATTTCTCTCATCTCTTCCTTTCCAATTAAGGAAGCTTCATTTTCATGAATTGAGCTATATTAAAGGTTCAGGAAGAAGGCCAGCAATGTTAGCCAAGAGTTCAATGGGCAAAAATACTGTTTTCCTATATTTTCAGAACATCATCTTTGTTCAAAGAATAAAGAAATAGAGCTGGAGTGCATAATATTTTTTTAAAACGTATAGAACTGCATTGCATCTCTTACACAGTTTACTATATATTTGTATGCAGAAAGGGGCAAATTAATTTTACTCAGTCTTTTGGATATAACCAATATAGTCATTCTATCTGTATAAAACATGTACAAACAACACAGCAATGACAGATTATAACATAATTTGTAAAATGAAATTATCACTTCTACTATTCTGGGAATGGTGTCCAATTCTGGGCACCACAATTGAAGAGAGATATTGACAAGCTGGAATGTGTCCAGAGGAGGGTGACTAAAATGATCAAGGGTCTGAAGAACAAGCCCTATGAAGAGCGGCTTAAAGAGCTGGGCATGTTTAGCCTGAAGAAGAGAAGGCTGAGAGGAGATATGATAGTCATGTATAAATATGTAAGAGGAAGTCACAGGGAGGAGGGAGGAAGCAGACTAGGACACGGTACAATGGCTTGAAACTACAAGAAAGGAGATTCCCTGTGAACATTAGGAAGAACTTCCTGACTGTGAGAGCCATACAGCAGTGGAACTCTCTGCCCCGGAGTGTGGTGGAGGCTCCTTCTTTGGAGGCTTTTAAACAGAGGCTGGAAGGCCATCTGTCAGGGGTGCTTTGAATGCAATATTCCAGCTTCTAGGCAGGGGGTTGGACTGGATGGCCCATGATGTCTCTTCCAACTCTAGGATTCTATGATTCTACTAGGAGCCCCCCCCCCCCCCCCATGCAATGGGTTAACCTTTGTGCCAGCAGGACTGAAGACTGACAGGTCGGAGGTTCGAATCCAGGGAGAGCGCAGATGAGCTGTCTCTGTAAGCTCCAGCTCCACATACAGGGACATGAGAGAAACCTCCCACAAGGATGGTAAAACATCAAAACATCCGGGCATCCCTTGGGCAATGTCCTTGCAGATGGCCAATTCGCTCACACCAGAAATGACTTGCAGTTTCTCAAGTTGCTCCTGACATGAAAAAAAACACCTCTACCTTCTATAGATCAGATTATTGCTTAGCTTTTACTGTATTTCCAAGATACGTTTTATCCCCAATAGAAACACTTTTTAAAATTAGATGTATCTTAGAATCACATGTTCTTTTTATATAGGCAGTCCCCAAATTACAATCATTCAACTTACATATGACTCATAGTTTAGAACAGAGGTGAGACAACAGAAAGTGGGGAAAATTTACCCCTTGAAAGGGAAATTCACTCCTGGAAGACTTATCATGGAAAAAAGGAGTCTCCATTGAAGCTTTATCACCAATCCCTGTTTCCACAACAAGCCAAAAATTTCAAAACCCTATTATCACAGGGACAGAAAGTGAGGTGAAATCCTCTGATCAGGGGCATAGACAGCGAAAGAAACATTACAGGGGTGTTGTTGTTGGAAACAGCAACCTTCTTCAAGCCTGTACTACTTATTTGATATTTATATATTTCAGATTGCTTACTGTATTATATGTGTGTGTATTGGTTAACTCTTTGTTGTGGGAGGGGCTGCAGACCATGTGATCAGGTTTGGGCTTGTTCAGGACCAAGACTCAATTTTAGAAACAGTTCAGTTTAGACTTCAACTGTATGCTTCAGACTTCAATGCAGGAACAGTATGCTGTACAGAAGCCATTAGACTCAGCTGGACTACAAACTGTTGATTCTAAGTATGATGCCCGTGTTACCTACACACAGAAACTACTTCAAATCTATTTGTAACTGGATTTATAAGTAAAGTACCTGTATGCTGAATACATGAGGTTTGTGAGTAAACCAACTTCATTACTTTTAAAGAAGTTCTGCTTATTTTTGTCTCTTGAGGGCATGATTTAAAGGCAAATATATTTTAAGGGAAAAAAGATGTTTTTGGGCAACTAAAAAAGAACACTTCTGAAACTCTGCTCTCTCTATATATATGTTTTGCGCAAGGGCATATCTTTGTCCCTAACCATTCAAAGACACATCTAGGTACATCAGTTTAACAGCTGAGAAACCTGATTGCCTTGCATGAATGCCATTTTCCAAAAAGCACTCACAGGTCATGCTTTTTACCAAGAGGTTATGGCATTATTTTTCAAAAGGTGTGACTTCTAACAAAGTCATGCCTTTCCAAAGATCATAAAATTCCAAAAGGTTAAGGACATTTCCATTTTCCAAAAGTTATTAACCCTACGTTATGCTATCCAAAACTAAAAGATATTTGGCTGGAGTTCAGTGTGTCATGTAAATTCTCGCCAACATCAGGTATCTTGCCAATGTAAATGTGCCTCATATCTTGCATACTAATTTCTAACTCAATTCATAAGAGAATAATAATTTGACCTAGCTGTTCCCTTCTGTGATAGGTTTCTGTGCTACTGAAATAGAAATAGAAACACAAGTTATACTGTCAACCTTTGCTCCTCAAGGTTGCATACATTGCTCTCAAACAAGATGCTTCCTCCAGCATGTCAGCTGAAAATCCCTTAACATACAGCCCTTGGCTGCTTGCTGCCCAGAAGAGAATTTTGGACAACCTGTGAGAACTATACAGAATATAAAAGAAAATAATATGCAATGAATGCTTTCTCCACACATAACTTGTGCCTAACATAACTTGGTGGGTGTGTTGCCACTGCATAATCTCTCCTGTTTGTCACATGATCCACAGTAACTAACCATCATCAGCCTGGATCTAGTCTGAGAGGAGTTAGCGTGGTTGTATCTTTTCGCAGTGTTTTTGGTCAATAGTGGTATTGAACAGGGACACTAGAGACAAAATACACTAGAGCAGGGGTCCTCAAACTTTTTAAACAGAGGGCTATGTCACAGTCTCTCAAACTGTTGGAGGGCTGGATTATAATTTGAAAAAAAATGAATGAATTCCTATGCACACTGCACATATCTTATTTGTAGTGCAAAAAAAACCCACTTTAAAACAATACAATAATTAAAATGAAGAACAATTTTAACAAATATAAACTTATTAGTATTTCAATGAGAAGTGTGGGCCTACTTTTGGCTGATGAGATAGGATTGTTGTTGTTGTTGTTGCTATTGTTGTGTGCTTTCAAGTCATTTCAGACTTAGGTTGACCCTGAGCAAGGGCCGGGTAAATGACCTTGGAGGGCCGTATCTAGCCCCCGGGCCTTAGTTTGAGGACCCCTGCACTAGAGTCTCACTTATCTAACCTTCCTTCATCCAACATTCTGTATTATCCAACGCAGTCTGCCTCCTGCCCAAATCCACTGCCGTTTCAATACATTGTGATGTTTTGGTGCTAAATGCCTAAATACAGTAATTGCTACATACTGTTACTGTGTATTGAACTGCTTTTTCTGTCAATTTATTGAAAAACATGATGTTTGCGTGCTTAATTTGTAAAATCATAATGTAATTTGACTTTTAATAGGCTTCTCCTTAATCCCTCCTTATTATCCAACATTTTCGTTTATCCAATGTTCTGCTGGCCCGTTTATGTTGGATAAATGAGACTCTACTATACTGTGCTTTGTTTGCTGAGAGGTAATAGCCATTCCTAAGCAATACAATCTTCGTCACAATATTGAATCAAAACATCCTAATTTAACCTGTTTAGATACCAATCTATACACATAAAAGAAGTGAAATATGTATATGTGTATGTGGCTGGAGTGTCCACTTACTCAGGCAGGTTCCCACTTCCACAAACAATTATAGTTCCTCACAACCTCTGAGGATGTCTGCCATAGATGGGGCAAAACATCAGGAGAGAATGCTTCTGGAACATGGCCATACAGCCAGGAAAACTCACAGTAACCCAGTGATTTCAGCCATGAAAACCTTTGACAACACATGATTATCTTTTCTAGTGAGTCGTGTTATTTTATGATGTATCCAAAGTACAATTATCTCAGTTCAGTTATCTTGACTTCTAGGGGGAAATCAGGCTTGATTTGCTTTAGAACCCATTCATGTGTCCATTTGTAGAATTCCTTATCAGCACTTCATTTTATATGAGTTGATTTTCTTTCTATTAACTTTCTTCATTGTTTAGCTTTCACAATGATACCAGAATAAAGAATTTCAATCCAGGTCCAATTTGTCAGCGAGAAGAGAATGTCTATACAAGTTAAAAACACCTATTGGAACAGCTTCGGATTGGATTGAAAGAAGAATCATGCTTTATAAAGTGCAATTCTCAATGGAATAAGAAGAAATGGAGGAGGACACTTGATAACAAGGAAGCATAGTAACACATAGGGATGATGACTGACTCCCATTATAATGCAAGTGTGCAAGAAAACTGAAAGCTAGGCCATTCCAAAATCAAGGAAATAATTGTGGAGCAACATAGGATTGATGCATCGATCCTAGTGATACACTGATCCCAGAAAAAGATCAGAAAAACTTCACAACATAGTCTGCTGATGTCTTGCAGACATTGATGCAGAATTTTTTTTGGAAAGGATGGACATGCATCATAAATGTGAAATGTGCAAGTTAGCCGCTCAAGAGACCTGTAGGTCAGCGTTTCTCAAGCTTCCTAAAGCTGTGACCCCTTAATACAGTTCCTCATGTTGTGGTGGCCCCAACCAAAAATTATTTTTGTTGCTACTTCATATCTCTCATTTTGCAACTGTTTTGAATCATAATGTAACTCTGATATGCAGCATATATTTTCATTCACTGGACCAAATTTGGCACAAATATCCAATACGCCCAATTTGAATTTTGTCATTTGGGGAGTTTTTAGTTGCTGGGATTTATAGTTCATGTACAATCAAAGAGCATTCTGAACCCCACCTATGATAGAATTGACCAAACTTCCCACACAGAAAGCCCATGACCAACAGAAAACACAGTGTTTTCTGATGGTCTCTGGCGACCCCTTCACAACCCACCCAGGGGCCCCGACCCCTAGATTGAGTAATGCTGCTGTAAGCAGTACAGATATCACTTTTATTCAAATGTTGTTACTTTTAACTGTAACCACAGCTCCAGAAATCAGTTTCTAAGGCTGCAGTTTTTTAGATCCCAATCCCAATCAGTTGTATTTGAAAATAGGTCTCACTGGGTACACTGGGTCTTTGGATCAGCTGACTGTGCTTACAGTCCTACACAGCAATGCATCTAATTGAAATTGACCATTTTCTTTTGAGCTAGGTCCTTGTCATATCCCACAATGGCGCTTTCTCCAGTGTTATAGCATCCCCTTTGCAAGATAAATTGTGTTTTTATCCTAATATTAATTGAACTAGACCTTTAAGGTTATTTCTGGAATATTAAGTAGTCACCCACCCTTCTCCCACTTTTCTTTCTCTAAAGAGCTAAAAGCCAGCGGAAAGAAGTCAATGCAATGAAGCAGAATTCCTTTCATTATTGCAATAGTAAATAGTAGTCTCTTTCCTTTGCACTAACAGGTCCATTATCTATATTCCTGCGCTTGATAAATGATAACAAGCTCTTGTGCAATCGGGGGTTTACATGCACTTTGCTAGCTGCCTCCTTAGGGTGCCCTCCTTCATTAAAAATCTTTACATATCCACAGCAATCTGCACACCTCACTGTTGGCATTGAAAAACAAAACGTTTCACACTTCTGTTTCATATTACTATCCCTTTTGTCACTGCTTAGATTTGCCCTAAATGAACCATGCTTCTTTCAAATGCTGCTGAATTGATTCTTTGGTATTCATGTTTCTATCTTTAGTTACAAAACATACATGACGAGCTCTTAACAGTGACCGCTTTGGCTAATTATTGACAGTCTGTAACCTGTAAAAAGCTGCACAAGTCACACCGTGAAAAGGGCAGAGGATGTGGATTTTTCAAAATGTTCAAAAAAGCATTCAAAAGGAAGGCAGTCATTATCTATTACTACGTATAAAAATGTTCCATCCATATGGCAGGCTGGTTGTAAGTACAATGTTCATTGGTGCAATTCCCTGTCAGTGGGATCCTGCAAGTTTTTCCTCATTGTCACTGTGTTCTCAAGGGTTAGCATTTTTACCCACATAGCAGTGAACACCAGAAAGTAAAAGTCTACATTGATTCCCCATCTCTCCTGTTCTGTTATGATGAAGAAATATCCAAAAATGTAGAAATGTCTTTTATTAGAACAGTGAACCATGTCTACTGTGGATCAGGAGATCAAGACAAACTTTGAGTTCTATTTATTTGCATAGAGCAGTGTGGACAAGAGCACCTGATGAACCAACCCGGACATAGCTTATTATTTGAGAACACAGAAACGCTGGACCACTCTAACAACTACCATGTCAGGCTATATAGAGAAGCCACTGAAATCCACAAGCTTGTGGACAATTTCAACAGAAAGGAAGAAACCATGAAAATGAACAAAATCTGGCTACCAGTATTAAAAACTGTAAAATTATAACAGTAAATAAAGAACAACACTCAAACACAAGAGAACTCCAGACAAGAAACAATCAGGGACAACTAATCACCTCTCAATAAAGGATTCCCCTAGGCAGTAAGAAGCCACTCCTAAAAACTGTCAGGTCATCAAATGCTAATCAAGGTAGCCAAGTGAAACATTCACACCTAGCTCCAACAGACAAGAGTTCTTTCTCACACCTTGGACTTTCCACAGATATATAAACCCGATTTTCCTAATTTCCAACAGACCTCACAACCTCTGAGGATGCCTGTCATAGACGCAGGTGAAACATCAGGAGAGAATGCTTCTAACACATGGCCATATAACCCAAAAAACCTACAACAATCAAGTTATTCCAGCCATGAAAGCCTTCGACAATACTTTGCTACTGTTATGAATAGTAATGTGAATATCTGATATGCAGGATGTATTTTCATTCACTGCACCAAATTTAACACAAATACCCAATATGCCAAGATTTGAATACTGGTGGGATTGGGGGTAGAGTGGTATTGCCATTTGGGAGTTGTAGTTGCTGGGATTTCTAGTTCACCTACAATTAAAGAGCATTTTGAACTCCACCAACGATGGAATTGAACCAACTTGGCACACAGAACTCCCATGACCAATAGAAAATACTGGAAGGGTTTGGAGGGCATTGACCTTGAGTTTTGAAGTTTTAGTTCACTTACATCTGGATAGCACTGTGGCCTCAAACAATGATAGATCTGGACCAAACTTGGCGCGAATACTCAATATGCCCATATTTGAACACTGGTGGAGTTTGGGGGAAATAGACCATGACATTTAGGAGTTGTAGTTAATGGGATTTATAGTTCACCTACAATCAAGGAGAATTCTGAATCCTACCAACAATAGAATTGGGCCAAACTTGCCACACAGAACTTGCCTTGAAGGGACTCAGTGGCGTGAGACTCCCTCAAGTCTCATATGCTCTCACTTGCCCACACATGCGCATCACACTACCTTGCGCCGAGCACGCCTGCTCTCCCCTCCCCACTTGGAGTTTTAGAAACAGCCCTCCCCTTGGCTGAGAGGCTGGCCAATCACAGCAGAGGAGGGCTTTTGGTGGGAGGATTCGCCGTCCAAAAAGAAAGAGCCATGCAGCCTGGAAAACTCACAGCAACCCAGTGATTTTGGCCATGAAAGCCTTCGACAATACATAGAATATACACAACATATTATAGATAAAACAAAATATACAAAAATATCAGTTTTTAAAAGGCGGAGAGATCTTCAGCCTTCTCTGCCAAAGGGGTTCCTAAGGCTATCAGAAATATATGTTTTCTGGTGGTAATTGGCAATCCCTTTGAAACTCCCTCATCACCCCCTCAGGGGTCTCGACCCCCAGGTTGAGAAACACTGGCACAGAGGATCTGAGGTTGTGTGTCTAAAGGCAAAAAGAAAGCACTGAGATTTGGTGTGGAGAGACCTAATGATGTGACTTCTATTTTTGCTCTTGTGGTATAGAAAAAAGAAGCCTTTAATTCCTTTTGGATCTTTTTTACTTTTGGAGACACGAGTAAAGCAAAATTACTGATTAGAGTTCAAAATAAACATAAGCCAGCAAAATGTGGCTGTAAAAAGAAACTCCACAACTGAATTGACTAGTGGTACTTAAGAACTGTATGGAAAGCCATAAAAAGCGAATAAACCTGAGAGGCTGGACAACTGCTAGCAACAGCCTATGTGGTTCACAAAGAGTTAAAGACTGTTCACCTTAGATACAGCCATAACTAAGAAGAGTGACCACGAGGAAGCCTAATAGGAAGTGAATATCTGAACTTTTAAAAACAGAAACCAGAGTGAGATAAAAATTAGAAAGAGTGCACACTCCACTGCCACTGTTTGTACAGCAGATATCATTACAAGAGGATCCCAGTTATTTTAAATCAACTGACAAATGTCGAATATATTTCAGACTACTGCTTATTCTGGAATATACTGAAAAATTTAGGAATTGTGAGGCAAGTGGCTGCAAAAATAACTAGAATAGTGGTTCTCAACTTTGGGTTCCCAGGTGTTTTGGCCTATAACTCCCAGAAATCCCAGCCAGTTTATCAGCTGTTAGGATTTCTGGGAGTTGAAGGCCAAAACCTCTGGGGACCAACACATTGAGAACCACTGAACTAAAAGAACATCCGTGGACCAACTGATTTTTCCCAACAATTTGATGAATTGAGAATGATGAAAAAGGATCTCTCTGTTGATATGAAAGATATACATAGACTTTTATAGAATCATACATTTGGAAGAGACCACAAGGGCCATCCCATTCAACTCCCTGCCATGCAGTAAAATACAATCAAACCACTACCGACAGACGGCCTCTGCTTAAAAACATCTAGAGAAGGAGACTGAACCTCACTTTGAGGCAGAGTATCCCACTGCTGAACAGCTCTTCACATCAGAAAGTTTTTCCTAATGTTTAGGTGTAATCTTTATTCCTGCAATTTTTAATCCATTGCTCCATGTCCTAGTCTCCAGAACAGCAGAAAACAAGCTTGCCCCCTCTTCAACATGACATGTTTTACAATATTTAAACATGGTTATCATGTACTCTCTCTTGAATATCAAGCAAAAAATGGGTGCTATAAATAATATAATACAAAAGCTGGCTGGCACAACCTGCGGATCATAACTAGACACAGTGAAGACATCTGCCCTTGCGCTTTGCTACTCTGCTGCTGAATTTGCATGCCCAGTGTGGAATATATTTCACCACATTAGAAACAGTGGATGTGGCTCTTAATGAGCCATGCCACATTGTCAGACGATGTCTATGCCCTATAGCATTGGAGAAGTTATACTGTAGCCGGTATTACACCACCTGAAGTAGCAGCCAGTGCAACAAAGACGGAGGACAAACAACAAGGTCTGGCCCAGCCAAGGTGACCAGACACACATACATACACCCTCACACTCAAGGCAGGACAGTAGGAAGCTACCACTGTATATTAAATATTTCTTCACTGCCACCACATATTTATTAAAGTTTCTTTTGTTGCCACTTTTTTATTATTTCACTAGTTGTCCCCTGCCACGCACTGCTATGGCCCAGTCTGTGTGGATGTGTTTTGTGTGTGTACATATGTGTATATACTTGTGTGTATATGTATATATGCGGTTTAGCACATGCGCTGTAATGTATTTCTTATTTTTTGGCTTTTTAAATCTCTTCCGCTATGTTTTTCAGTGCTTTAATGAGTGATGGTCACTCGTTAGCCTGATAGGTGTATTGTGTTCAAATTTGGTGTCAATTCCCCCAGTGGTTTTTGAGTTATGTTAATTCCACAAACAAACATTACATTTTTATTTATATAGATAGGCCACTTCCTTCAAAAGAATGTTTAAGAAGCCACACAAACTCTCCAGGTGAAATAAAACAAGAATATGTTGTTTATTTTGTTCTTGAACAGTACATCTGCATAATGGTTTCAAATAAACTGACAGGCTTGACTTTCACAGAGAATGGTACTATAACTTACGTTTATTAAAACAATGTTCCACATACAGGAATACAAACGGGATCTTTTGAACCTTTAGAATTCTCCTTCCACACCAGCTTTCTATTTCTTCTCCTTCTCCCTGAAAGCCTTGACTATATCCCCCAAAGAGGTATCTTTCATATAACAGTTCCCAAAACTCTTCCTCCCTTCCTCCCCTTCAAAACTCCTAACTAACTTTTTCAAACACCAAACTCCCAATTGACTACTATGGCTGCCTTAGCTCCTTCCTTTCTGTCTTTCTGCCCATCTCTGGTTGCTAAGCAACTACCCCAATTTCACCAGCCTATCAGACTGCACTTCCAGCTATGAGGCTGTCTGATTGCTCCATCCCTCTGCTCTCCTTAGCTTTTGCAATCCAGGCCTGTTTACTGCCTTTACACCAACCCTGCAAAATAGGCCAATCCATCACAGCCAGCAATGAAAGGACCAAGGCATTGACATTTCTGGCCCATCCTCTGTTTGGATATAATGCCAATTACTTAAATCAAGAAACAGCTTCCGAAGATCTACAGAGTTACTCGCAGGAACACCTCAGCAAGCGAGAGTCCAAAAGCGGCAGGCTAAAACCTGGAACCTAAATCAGTGGTTGAAACTGGATGAAATACTCCCTCCTGAGGACACAAAAGGCTGGGCGACTTTTGTTTGGATGCCTCTGGTAAAATTACGAAAGCTTGCACATTTTGGGCCCTGTCTGGATGAGCCCTTAGACTCGATGGCCCTTGTGGCATAATCTATGATTCTTTTATTCTGCCCTTCTATAAAATACTTTTTTAAAAGTATTTTTGACCATATCTCAGAAGAGTTCCTCCCTCACAAATAATCCTGCTCCACTGCTATCTCACCCCCTGTTTTTACCTTGAGTATTTTATTCTGTACATGCGGCCCACTCACTGTTTTGTGTCAGGAATAATTTTATTGTAATTTTATATTAGTTGTTGTATTCTCATAGTTTATGTTTAATGTAATTGATTATGTTGTTGTTTATATTTTGATTTTATTAATTGTATTGCATTGTTGGGCTTGGCCTCATGTAAGCCGCCCCAAGTCCCCAATGGGGAGATGCTGGCACTGGCAGGGTACAAATAAAGATGATGATGATGATGATGATGATTATTATTATTATATGAAAGTTTGGAATCCAGTTCAAGGATGCTTTCACAATATGATTCCTCCTCTTGACATGGTTTCTTGAGATTACTTCTTTATCTAAAAGGAAATGCTTTCCCTGGTGCTAGTAGCTGAGTTCTTTCAATGGGAGGCATCAGGGACTTGATTCCAGTTATTGCTTTCTGCACACTGTAGGTTCTACAGTCTATATTTTAAGAATGAGCAACCAAGCCATCAATCAACTTTATTTGTTCTAATCCCAAGACTGAAAACAACATTGAGATTGAATGATTTTATAAAAACGTATCACCCGATAAAGCCCAAATGCTAATTTATGGAAAGGCAAATGTCAGTTTGTGGAGCATAAATAAGATTAATGTGGTGCAATGAAGAAGTGCTTTGTAAAGCCCTGGTTTCACATTAGATGAACCCAATGACATGGAGTCGGACTACCAGCATGCTGATTGCCCCTTTAAATGACATTTCACAGACGAGTTGCAAAGTCATTTGTTTAACTCCCCAGAATTTAAACATCAGAATGAAATGGGAAGTTCACACAGTTGAGTAGCACATTTTCTTCACACAAGTCATATGGAGGAAATCAGGGCATTTTCAAACATATGCATTTTTATTGGCAATGACACAAAAACAAGACTAATAGCAGTTATTTTGCTCCCTTTGGTGGACATTCCTAATTACTCTCCTCCCTACTATGCTAATAAACATTTTAACAAACTTACATTTTTCCACCTTTTTATCAGAAGTAACAGAACAGTGACTAACTTACCTGCCTATTTAAAGAAGTACCTACACTGGAACAAAGCAAAAAGTATCGACCAAGTACTATTTCATGTTTTGTCTTACTGATATATGCCTTAACTAAAAAGTACTGTAAATTAATTTGAGAATTGTATTACATATAGTATATAAGTTGTTATAGGTAAAGGTAAAGGTTTTCTCCTGACATTAAGTCTAGTCGTGTACAACTCTGGGCGTTGGTGCTCACCTCCATTTCTAAGCCAAAGAGCCGGCGTTGTCCGTAGACGCCTCCAAGGTCATGTGGCCAGCATAACTGCATGGAGTGCCGTTACCTTCCTGCCGGAGCTGTACCTATTGATCTACTCACATTTGCATGTTTTCGAACTGCTAGGTTGGCAGAAGCTTGGGCTGACAGCGGAAGCTCACGCCGCTCCCTGGATTAGAACCTGCAGCCTTTCAGTCAACAAATTCAGCAGCTCAGTGGTTTAACCCACTGCGACACGAGGTACTTAGCTAATTAACTAAAAAAAAAAAGCACTAAAATGCCATATCTAAGATTTGTTTATAATATTGTAATTTTTTTGTCATGTCAGGAGTGACTTGAGAAACTGCAAGTCACTTCTGGTGTGAGAGAATTGGCCGTCTACAAGGATGTTGCCCAGGGGACATCTGGATGTTTTTGATGTTTTATCATCCTTGTGGGAGGCTTCTCTCATGCTCCCGCATGAAGAGCCATATCGTAATTCTATGGCTAATTCAATTGTACTTTAACAATAAGTTGTATTTTTTTTACTTTGCTTGTCTTTTTATGTGCTTTTGTTTCCATTTTTTAAAAGCTGCTTCAAGTCCCAGTTTTGTGGGGAAATTGTGGTATAAATGAATCCATTTTTATCTACAGTAAAGACGTAAAAGCTTTGGAGCTGAGCACTAGCTCCCAGCGCCACCTTCAATCTAGAATCATCCTCCAGATAGCAACAAGAGCACTGAAACCCTAAACCTAGGGTACTGTGGCTTGTAGCATCAAAAGGTGTTGTGAATCCAGGGGAAACAGGAGAATCACATCACCTGATCTCCCAGCACACATCAACTTCCCCAGCAGTCAAAACAATTCTGTGCTAAAATGGGAACTAAAAACAGACTGAAACCATCACTCTCATAATCCAGGAGTGTTAAACTCATTTTCTCCAAGGGCCACATCAGCCTTATGATTGCCTTCAATTATAAGAATGTATAAATGAAACTATGTTTCCCTAGCATCAGAAACATAATACATGGCACTATATAACAACAGCAGCAGCAACAACAACAGCAACAACTACAACAAGGATGTGGCTCACAAATGGAGGGCCTGATTCTTGCACCTCAAGAATAAGCCATTAGAACCAATGCCATCAAAGTCAGAATTGAAAAGTCGATGACAGATTCCAAGTATAGACTCTGCATGGTAGCAGACAAAAAGATGGATCACATATTCAGATGCTGAAAGAAGAAGATGTGCAGATGGAATACAAGCAGAGGCACAACACAATTGCTCAGATGATCCACTGGAACTTGTGCCACAAATACCAACTGCCTGTGACAAAGAACTGGTGGGATCACAAGCCCGAAAAAGTTAGCAAAAATGAACATGTCAAACTACTCTGGGTCTTCCAAATTCAGACTGACAGAGTTACCATATGAAGATTTAAAGATAGAACTGCTGAGACTCTGACACAAGCCAGTAAAAGCGGTCCCTCCTCTAAAACACCTACAATACGTTGTATTTTTTGCTAAAGAAAAAATTAAGGGTACCTTTATTTGTTTTGGTTTTTTCAAATTAGGGATGCTTCTTGGGCACATTGGATACTGACAACTCTCAGGGTGCTTCCAGATAGCAAAACCCGGGACCTAAGAGAAGGCCCGGGATTTGGGCCTGCAACATCTGATTTGCTGCTTTGTTCCAGGATTTAGAAGCCCGCAAGATGACCACGGCTGCTTTTTAATTTTTTAATGCACTGATGCAAATATGCGCATTGTTCATACATACGAGTTTTGTTCCTGGGATATAAATGCCGGTTTCTCATTGGCTCTACCAAAAACCTGGCAAAAGTTAATTACAGGGCAAAAACTTTGTTATGGCAAGAGGGACATCGCCATCTACCCATTTATCAAGTGACACAAAGTTTTTGCTGTGTAATCAACTTTCCCCACGCTTTTACAAAAGAAGCAATAAGGAACCAACATGTATAACTCAGGAACATGTATAACCGTTCTTCCAGGCACAAATACACCACCAAAGCTGTCCTGACAGATGGCCATTTATAACTCAGGACCTTTATAACAAATCAACATAAAAATCCCATATATTTTTTTAGTGCAGGGACATACAGAGATTCAAAGACTTGAATCCTTTGGCCAGAACCTAGATATTCCCACACTTTTTGATCTTGCGTTTTTTAGGTTTTGTTGTGATTCCTTCCATGTTTTCAGCTCCATTTTGAACCAGGAGCTCCTGGGATAAAGGTACTGTGTGGACGGGCCCTCTGATGATACCCAAATTCTGTTTGCTGTGCTCTCAAACTATCAATTTTTGGAATGAATGGAAGCACCAGAGAAATAGCATGAAGACAACTTTAACTGTTTATATCGCAATGCTGGAGAGGCACTCTACATCTGCTGCACTTCATCTTATATTTGGGCAGTTTTTGTTTGTACTCAGATGTTAACCATGAAGGGAAATGGGAATTTTAAAAAATGGCTCGAATATTTATCAGATTATATACTCCAAGACTACATAACTGAAAGAACAAAATATATGAATGGGCATCCAAAGGAGAATTGGAAGTTAAAATGGAAAGAGATTATAGCCAGAGCGAAAAGGGAAAGGAAAATATAACGATCTGAACCAAAAAATCTTCATGATCGAACAAATAATATAAAACCAATGAGTAGAGTTACATCTGTTCCCAGAAGGAGGAAATGGGAGGAAGAGGGAGGAGAAAATGGATAAATATAAGTAATAGATATATTGAACTGTAAAAGATAAAATGTAATCAACAAAATGTGTTATATGAGAAATAAATAAATAAATAAATAAATAATCTATATAAATAAAAATGTAATGTTCCTTTGTGGGATTAAAATAACTCAAAAACCACTGGACAAATTGACACCAAATTTGGACACAGCACATCTATCAGGCCAACGACTGACCATCACTCATAACAATACTGAAAAACACAGCAGAAGAGACTTAAAAAGCCAAAAAAATAAAAATTAAATTACAACGCATGCTCAAAACCACACATATATGTGCAAACACACATATATATACACACATATACACAAATATATACACACACAAAACATCTATACACAGACTGGCAATTTGTGGCAGGGGGTGGCTAATAATAATAATAATAATAATAATAATAATAATAATATGTATATGCAATTGTGACAATGTTACAATTGCATGTAACCATGTTCTTTCTCCCACCCTGGACATTCCACAGATATATAAACCTTACTTTCCTAGTTTCCAACAAACTTCACAACCTCTGAGGAAGCCTGTCATAGAGAAAGCTTCTGGAACATGGCCATACAGCAACGAAAACTCACAGCAACCCTACGTTACAAATTACTTACATCTAACAATAATAATAATAATAATAATAATAATAATAATAATAATAATAAATGTTCACCATGAAGCACTGAAAGTTTCTCTTGATGTGAGTAAACCATGAAGAAAAAAGAAAGACAAGGGGGGGAAAAGAGGATGTGAAGAGCAGGAATATGGCAGGAGACAGGGAATATGTAGGAATGAAATGGCAGAAGATTGGATAAACAAATAAGCAAATAAGTAACTGGACCATTTCAGCAAAGAGATAAAACTGGTGGAAGTAGTGGAAAGATATGAAAGAACTGGCTTGAATGAGAGCATATAGATCTGTAGGATACACCCTCTTTGCTGTGGCTTACAAAGAGAAGAGAAAATATCCTTTGGGTTGCCATGAGTTTTCTGGGCTTTATGGCCATACAGTGTTCCCTCGCTGTTTTGCGGTTCACTTCATGCAAACTCTCTGTTTCGCGGACTTAAAAAAAATAATTTAAATTATAAGTAGCGAGGGAACGCTGTATATCCATTATCAAAGTGTGTTGTTTTTCCAACATAGATGCTGCCACAGACTTGAGTTTCAGAGTTACTCACAGATAGGCGTTCGTGTGGCTGGCAAAGAGCCTGGAGAGGGCCAGAGAGGGCTGCCAAGGCAGCTTCCACCGGGGCTACTTCCCTGGAAGCCAGAAGTGTTGCCCTAGTTGATGGAGGCAGCGGGCTGCAAGGCAGGTGTGTGTGGCTGGCGAAGAGCCCGGAGAGGGCCGTGAAGGCAGCTTCTGTTGGGGCTTCTGCCTTAGGTAACCAGGTGAGAGCCCCATGTCAGTGGGGAAGTGGGCAGGGAGGGAGAAGGGTGGCTCCAGCAAGAGGAGGGGGAGGGAGGGAGGGAGGGAGGGGGAAAGAGGAGAGGAAGAGAGGGAGGAGGAGGAGAGAGGTGTGGGCAGAGTGTCCCTATATTGCAGTTTTTCACTTATCGCGGGTGGTCCTGAGGGCTTCTGCCTCAGGCAATCAGGTGAGAGCCCCATGTCAGTGGGGAAGCGGGGAGGGAGGGAGATAAGTGAGGGAACACTGTATTCCAGAAGTATCCTCTCTTGAAATTCTGCCCACATCTATGGCAGGCATCCTCAGAGGTTGTGAGGTCTGACACATGAAAACTCCCACAACCTAACTATTCCTATCCAAGAAAGTCTTCCACAACAAAATATCCTTTATTGCATAATTCCTGAATATGCCCATGTGATCCTTGCCAACACAAACATGATCTAATAGGCCCAAGCCTATGAATCTGGAGGGGACTGTGTCACCCAATGTTCCACACTTGCTATGTCAATTGGTCTTCAGCATTAGGGAGTTCATACTCTTTTGTTGTCTGTTCTGTAAAATGCCTACCAGATATTCAGTAACATAGTCAAGCTTACCTGCCATGCCTCGACCTTCTTGATGTCTGCACAAGACCCATTGGTGAACATCCCTTTTCCTGGGACACAGGTGTAGATATCCTGCAAAGCATGGGCGATTGAGTATACTGCTAAGTACACGTTATAAGATATCCGTAGGTGGGTATAATCCATGTAAGGAGTCTCTACACTGCTGATGTTTTCCGCCCCTGTACACGGTGGGCGGAAGCCAGCTGTGACATTTCCAGGTCTAGCGCCTTCTTCGTGGCCCTTTAGGAAAGACATAGAGCCTGGATGGTTCTTATTTCCATCTGGTAGGTAGCAGTTAAAAGTCTCCTCCCAAAACTCTTTGATAAATCCATTGTTGATGGATTTCTTTGGATGCACCTTCTGCAGAAATTTCCGAAAGCCCGGGATCTGTCCTGCTTTCAGAGCAAATCCAATGGTGCCACCCATGACATGAAAAAACTGTGGCATGGCTATCAGTGAAGAGCTGGCCCAGGCTTCGCTTGCCAGCCAAATCCGGCCAGTGATGTTATGTGTCACGATCTCTTTGATGAGTGGTTCCAGATCTGGGCCACTCGAGAAGACGACAATCACCTTTGCTGTAGAATTCTGGATGACTTTCACCACCTGTTGGATCTGGTCTTCAGGCAAGTACTGGGCAATCAGCTCACTGAAGTCAATGCAGATATTCCTTTCCTCTGTCTCTTCCCTGAATTTTTCAATCCCTGGTCTGCCATAATTATCATCTGCAGCAATGGTACCCACCCAGTTCCAGTTAAAGTACTCAACTATGTCTGCCATGGCTGTGGCCTGATGTTCATCATTTGGTATAGTACGCAGGAAAGATTTATACTCGTTTCTGTTGCTCAAGAGCCGGCTGGATGAAGCATAACTAACCTGGGAGAAAGGACAAAGAATGAGCAGTAACATTGCTAAGCAAAGTGAATAAAAGTAACAAGCCAAGTCAAAACAGCTCTGAAAGCATTGCTATGTGTTTGTTTGTGGAGGTGCTTTTGTTATCTAAGAACTCTTGTTCCTTATGAAAGGAGTAAAGCTTGGGGTGATGTTGCTCTCTGTGTTAAACAAGGCACAGAGTCAATAAAGAGACAAAATTCACATGTTCTACTCTTCTCCAACATAATTAAACTGTATGCTTATTTTTCCTATTCTCCATACAGTAATCACACAGTTTGCTGAAGAGTGAGCAAACAAAAGAAATTCCTATGTTGTGTGTGTGTGTATTCCACTTTCACATAGCAACAAAAATTAACATGAGACAAAAGAATTAGGCTGGATCTACAGTGCCCTATAACTGTGGGACTGTGGCACAGCTGGCTGGGAGTCAGCTGCATTCAGATCACTACTGACCAAAAGGTGATGAGTTCGAAGCCTGCCCGGGTCGGAGTGAGCTTCCGACCAATTTGTGTAGCTTGCTGTTGACCTTTGCATCCTGAAAAACAGTTGCATCTGTCAAGTAGGAAATTTAGGTATCGCTTATACAGGGAGGCTAATTTATGACACCATAAAAATTTCCAGCAAGCATGCAAAGAATGCGGAAGTACTTCACCAGTGTCACAAATGGACGGTGAAGCAACAGCTCCCCTGGTGGCCAGAATATCTTCATGAAAAAAGCTGGAATGTTAAATAGCCTCTGTGTGTCTGTCTATATATGTTGTGTGTCTATGGCATTGAATGTTTGCCATGTATATGTACACTGTAATCCGCCCTGAGTCCCCTGCAGGGTGAGAAGGGCAGAATATAAATACTGTAAATAAATAATAAATATAATGCAGTTTCAGAATGCAGAGTAACTGAATTGAACTGGATTATATGGCAGTGTAGACTCATATGATCCAGTTCAATGCAGTTAATCTGCATTCTGAAACTGCATTATATGTCACTGTAGATGCAGCCTCCGTGTCAGAGGAATAGACTCTTTACAAATGCAAGGCTAAACGTATTTCCTTCAGAGATGCTAAGAGGAATTTCTTACTCCCAAAGGCTATGCCTCTGTTAAGGAAATGAAGTAGAAACAATAGAACACATTTTATTGCAGTGCCGTTATTATACAGTGCAACGTAGCCAGCTTTTAGATCCAATTTTGTCCCACATGACCAGACCTCCCACATAGAGGATTGTTAGATATCTCTTAGAGGACAAGTGCCACAGGATGACTTTCATGGTGACAAAATTCCTTGCAGTGGCAACAAGGATGAGAAAGAAACTAACCTCCAATAGGAGCATTACTTGAAACCATGTAGATGTATCTTGTACAATTAAATTCTCCTGAGATGGGATAATTAATTAATGACTGCTTGATCACTGATGGGTGTATGGGCCATAATGAATGTTGTTGTTGTTGTTGTGTCAGAGGAAAAGGCACAGGAGCCAGAGAGTCTCAGTGAAAATTCACAATACAGGATTAAAATCACTCAAGGAAAAGGGGAGCCAATCTTGGGGAACATTTACACCAGACCTGCACAAACTGGCCCTACTACACAACACCCTTCCCCACTCCGTCCCTGCCTGCCTGACAAGAAAAGGAAATGGTGCAAAGCCAGTGAAGGGCCTGGACTTTTTCTTCACCGGCCAGCCCTTTGTCTGCCTAACTGTCCATATAAAAATAAATTTGAAGATTCATATAGAACATTAATAGTTATATGCTTGGTCACACTAATATAGCATTTACAGTTATGTTATATTATTTTGGCTGGATTTCTATTTATTACATTTATATCCTGTCGTTCCTCCAGTGTAGGTATGGTAACATAAAAATTCCTCCCCTCCCATTGGAGCTACTGATAGAGATAGCAATTGGCCTAAATAGAAATCATCTTTTAAAATTCAGCTCTACTTTGGCTATCATGCTAAGGCAGTGGTTCTCAATTTTCCTAACTCTTAATACAGTTCATCATGTTGTGGTGACCCCCAAGCATAAAATTATTTTGGTTGCTACTTCATGACTGTAATTTTGCTACTGTTATGAATTGCAATGTAAATATCTGATATGCAGGATGTATTTTCATTAATTGGACCAAATTTGGCACAACTATGCCTAACACTATGCCCACATTTGAATATAGATAGGGTTGAGGAGGGGATTGATTTTGTCATTTGGGAGTTGTAATTCCTGGGATATTTAACCTACAATCAAAGAGCATTCTGAATTCCACTAACAACGGAATTGAACCAAACTTGGCACACAGAACTCCCACGACCAAGAGAAAATACTGGAAGGGTTTGGTGGGCATTGACTTTGAGTTTTGGAATTGTAGTTCACCTATATATAGACATCACTGTGGACTCAAAACAATGATGGATCTGGACTAAACTTGGCACAAATATTCAATATGCCCAAATGTGAACACAGATTGAGTTTTGGGGGAAAAGATTCGGGAGTTGTAGTTGCTGGGATTTAAAGTTCACCTACAATCAAAAAGCATTCTGAACCCAGCCCACAATGGATCTGCGTGAAACTTGGCACACTACCTACATGGCCAACATTGAATACTGGTGGGGTTGTGGGGGGAGCTGTTTTTGAATTCTGTGAATTGTAGTTCGCCAACACCAAAAAGGAAGAGAAGGACAGGCAGAGAGATCATCAGTCTTCCCTGCCAAAAGGGGTCCTAAGTATGTGTTTTCTGATGGTCTTTGGTGACCCCTTCATGATCCCCCCAAGGGTCCCAACCCCCAGGTTGAGAAACACTGCCCTAAGGCAAGCTTAAGAACCTCACATACATACACACACCACACATGTATAATTGTGGGAAATGACAATATATATCCAGTACCTGAGGTATGTAAAAAAGACCTAAGAGATTGGCCACCGCAGTCGAAATTCCCGACCCAGTTGCTCCCACTACTGCAATTGTGGAAGGAATGTGCTCTGAGCAATTGCAGAACTCATCCAGATTCAAAGAGTCGATCTTGTTTTGGGCCACAAAACTCAGGGTGGCTTCCAGGGCTTTGGAGACAGTGTTGCAGGTGTCAAATATGCTGTATCCAAGAGTCATGTTGGGAAGAAGAGTTGGGCTGCTATTAATCTCCTCAATGGCAAAGATCATTGCCTGAAGCCAGCGGAAACCACGGAAATTATACCTATAAAAGAAGGGGAGACATTAAAATAAGCACAGCTGCCTATAAGTGAAGCAGAGCAAAAGACAAAGCACCTATGTGGATAATGAAAGTGTACGGCCAAAGTCTTTCTTCACAGAGACATATATCAACTCAGTTCAAAAAAGGGAATGCAACACAGATTAATTTCAAACATTACTCACATCTAAAAGTGTGTTAGGCATTAGAACGTTTATTCTTTGACCTGTTGGATGAGATCTGGATGCATTTTACAGTGACATGAGATGTGTCATCCATTTTATTCTCTTGGTATTTGATACATTTGATCAAAAGGCACTTCTGGGCATGAAGGCACCACTTTTCAGTGATCATAGGCTTCTGTGTTGGGGAATCTTCTCCTCAAAACGCTCAATTAAACATGTGATGGAAATAAATGCTCAATTAAACATGTGATGGAAAGGCCTCCCTAAGAATCTCAGGGCCCAAACAAATTTGTACAGGAGATGGGATTTGCTATACAGCTTGTACTTGAGCCATGTAAGCCATTATAGGCTATAATTAGCACTTTGAATTTTGCCCAGAATCAAACTGGCAGCTAGTGGAACTGTTGTAACTCTCTCTATGTGTGCTCCATGTAGTCAGCCCCACTCAAGAATACGGCTGCATTGTGCCAGTCAAAATTTCTGAACACTATTCAAAGGCAGTCCACAAAGTCCATTGCAGTAATCCAAATGGGATGCAATAAGGCATGTACTACCATGGCTAGAGCCAATGTCCTAAGAAATGGGTGCAGTTGTCATAAAGGTTTTAAATGTGTGAAAGCACTCCTGGCCACTGTGGAAACTTGGGCCTCCAGCTTCAACACCGAGTACAGGTGTACTCCCAAACTGCAGACTTGTGGGTACATGTGTTCATGAAACCTGCTATCGCCAAAGTTGCCTACAACTCCTTGGGCAGCAAAAGAGAGAACGTTGGCAGTAGCAACCAATCTCAATGTTAGATTCCAGAAACCTAGAGGGACTGTGAGGGAGAAAGAGAAAAAGTGAAAGAGAAAGAGACAACTGCTGGTTCTTGCAGGTTGCTGTGGTGGAGTCACTGCAGAGTCTAAGGCAGTGGTTCTCAACTTTCCTAATGCCACAACTCCTTAAAAGTTCCTTATGTTGTGGTGACCCCCAACCATAACATTATATTTGTTGCTACTTCATAACTGTAATTTACTGTTATGAATCATAATGTAAGTATCTGATATTCAGGATATTCACTGGACCAATGTTGGCACAAATATCCGATACATCCAAATTTGAATACTGGTGAGGTTGGGGGTGGGTGCGGGGTTATGTTGTATCTGGGAGTTGTAGTTGTTGGGATTTATAGTTAAAGTACAATCAAAGACCATTCTGAACTCCACCAACAATGGAATTGAACCAAACTTGGCACACAGGACTCCCATCACTAAGAGAAAATACTGGAAGGGTTTGGTGAGCATTGGCCTTGAGTTTTGGAGCTATAGTTCACCTACATCCAGAGAGCACCGAGGACCAAACTTGGCACGAATCATCAATATGCCCAAATGTGAACACTGGTGGAGTTTGGGGAAAATAGACCTCGACATTTGGGAGTTGTAGTTGCTGGGATTTATAGTTCGCCTACCATCAAGGAGCATTCTGAACCCCACCAACGATATAATTGGGCCAAACTTCCCACACAAAACCCTCATGAACAACAGAAAATACTGTGTTTTCTTATTGTCTTTGGTGACCCCTCTGACACCCCCTCCTCACAACCCCCCAAGGGGTCATGACCCTCAGGTTGAGAAACACTGCTCTAAGGACTCCCACTAGACCTCTTTGGCTTGCCACTTTTCAGTTTCTTCCAGCACAGCAACACAGAGAGTGGCCCGCACAAGGGAAATCTTGAACTACCCCATTCCTTCTTCCCTGCCTTCCCCACTCCATTATGGTTACAAGTGACTTCTTTCTACTGCCCTTTCTTCTCCTTTCTCCTTCTACTACCCCTATATTTTCTTACTCATATTCATTATCTTCCTTCCATCTCTTTCGCCTCTCTAAATCTTTGTTCATTCAAAACAACAAGAATATACCCTCAGACAATGATTTGGACTTCTCGGATTCTCAATATTTTAAAGTTTATGTAAAGTAAAGATAATGGTTTCCCCTGACATTAAATCTAGTTGTGCCCGACTCGGGGGAGGGGGTGTTCATCACAATTTTTAAGTTAAGAGCTGGCGTTGGACAACCTCCAAAGTCATGTGGGACTGTGTTGAGCACCATTAGGTACTACTAAATTCTGTAGATTCCTTCAGAATAGACATTCCCACAACAATCACCAGTTGCCAACTAGGGTTTGGCCCTGAAATTCACAGAAGCTGGACAACTCCTGAGCTGGCAACCTTACTGCTGGTTTGGTGACTCTATGGCAAAGGGAAACTATAAAGCCCAATTACTAGTTTCCTAAGCTGAAATAGCTAATGGAAGCCTCCTGATTTGCTTTTGCACACACATCATCAGTTGGCTGTCTCATACTTGCCCACCTGTAATCACTCAACCTTTGAGATGTTTGTCTTTCACAATCCTATGACTAGTATGGCAATTGCATCCAGCCATACTTCCCAATTAATGAGCTTCTTGTGTGTTTCTTCTGCATTCACATTCTGAACATATATTGACCTTAAATGGTCTTATAAGTGCATAGAGCAGGACAATGTAGTATCATTTTCATTCATATTGGGTTCATCACTGTAGATTTAATGATCTCACTTTAAATGCCGTGGTTCAATGCTATGAAATTATGGGATCTATAGTTTGGTGAGGCACACATCCTATTTGACAGAGAAGTCTAAAGAGCTTGCAGAACTATAACTCCCGTGATTTCACAGCATTAGGCCATGGAAGTTGATGTGGTGTGGTGTCTACAGTGTAGATGCACCCACTATTGTGTGTTTTCAAGTCGCTTCCGACTCATTGTGACCCTATCATAAATTATAGAGCACGTCTTTCCCCAGGTCACCCAATGGGTTTCTGTGGCCAAGCAAGGATTTATAATCCACTGCTGAAACCATCTCACCATGCTGGCTCATTAAGTTTATAGGTAGGGTCATAACTGATCTATATCAGTGTCACAACATGTGTGGAAGAAGACAGGAGTGACCAGTCTGGCAGGGGAAATGAAAGCAAAATGGATCAGTTTACAAAACTTAGGGAAATAAGCTTGAAGTTTGAATACTGACAAAAGTTTAGAGAACTTAAGACTTTTTGAACAGGAATTATTCAATGGGATGTTGTAGGTTTTTCCGGGCTATATCAATGCATAGGTAAACCAGGGGTGCGTAATTCCCCCGGTTTGAAGGCCACACAACACATGCCATCAAGTATGGGAGGACTGTTCCCCCCATGTTTCCATTTGAATTATTTTTTTATTAAAACCTCCCTGCATCCTCCACACAACCATTTTGCCACATTGAGGTGGAATGAGAAATTTGTCTGTCATCTTAGGGCAGTCCACACAACATGGTGAAGTTTTCCACAAACCTATTGTAAGTGGGACATGGTTGGATGGGGGGGGGGGGGGGTTGAGTTGGCATGGGTACAGAGAAGAGAATGAAGTGATAGAGTGATTCAAAGTTATATGCCATATACTTAATAAGTTTAAACACAGAGTGTATACATTTTGGGACCTTTCCCAAGGGAAAACACTTCTAGATAACAGTGTGATAACCCAGCTTATCCTTATTATCAATTTACTGTTTCAAATTCTTCCCTCCAGCGGCCAGGGGGACTGCTCAGCCTTCTGCCTGAAACTGATGGTTAAAGGTTGAGTATCCAAGACCTTCTAACTTTGTTTGTGTTGTTGATGTTGTTATTATTTTTAAACCACATCTGACTATAATAGCTGTTTAGCAGTGGAACTCTCTGCCTCCAAGTGCGGTGGAAGCTCCTTCCTTGGAAGCTTTCAAACAGAAGCTGGATGGCCATCTGTCCGGGGTACTTTGATGGTGCTTTTCCTGCATGGCAGGGAGTTAGACTAATTGTCCATATGGTCTCATCCAACTCTAGTATTCTATTATTATTCTAGGAGAGAACTAAGGAGAAATAATTCATTCAAAGCAGAGGCTGTTCTCTCTGCACACAGCAATCCTACCTATCAAAATAGGGTCAAAATAGCCAATCTATGGCCCCTTCCAGTCAGGCCGGATGTGGCCTGCAAAGGGCTTTCTTGTGGCCCGTGGAAGGAAGGCAGGAGAAAGGCCGATCAGCAAGGGGAAGCCTTGTTCCTTAACCAGCCACATGCAGTTCCCTTTTGGCGAAGGAGCTGGGATTTCCCTCGCTGATCAGCCCTTCTCCTGTCTGCTTCCCTGGCAGACAACGAAAGTGCCAGCTAGTCAAGACTGTTGAAATGGAACTGTTTTATTGCTCAGTGTCCATCAATACTGCTGACAGAAATAAAGTATATCTGCACCTTTCTGTGAGGCAGAGAGTGTGACTCAAGGCAGCCATTTATAAATAACTAGCTTTACCCGCCACGCGTTGCTGTGGCTAACCTTCTCTCCCTCTTTCTCTCCTTCTTTCAGTCCTTCCTTCATTTCCTTTTCTTCTTTCCTTTCTTCCTTCTCTACCTGTTTACTTTCTTCCTTAGCTTTTTGCTCCCATCCTTCCTTCTCTTTATTTCTTTCCTTCCCTCCCTCTTTCTCTCCTTCTTTCTCTTCTTTCTTTGCTCCGTCTTTCCTCCCTTCCCTTTTTTCTTTCCTTCTCTCCTCCTTCCTTCTCTTCCTCTTTCCTTCCTCCTCCCTTTTTATTTTCCTTCCTCTTTCTCTCCTTTCTTCCCTCTCTATCTCTTTCCTTCCTTCCTTCGGTCTTGACTTCCAGTCTTCCTTTTCTTTCTTTCTTTTCTTCCCTCCTTTCTCTTCTACCTTCACTTTTTCCTCTCTTCCCCTTCCCAAATTCCCCTTCCTTCCTTCCTTCCTTCCTTCCTTTTGACACCTTCCCTTCTCCTTCCCTTTCTTCTTTTTTTCTATCTTTCTTTCCTTTCCTCCTTCCTTCCTTTCTCCCTTCTTTCCCATCCTTCTTCTCTCTCTGTATTCTTTCTTTCCTACCTTTCTTCTTTCATATACCTTCTCAACTTCTCCTTCCTTCCTTCATACACCTTCCCTCCCTTCCTTCCTCCCGGTGGCGGCGGGGGAGGGGGAGGAGGGATGGATTTGGACAAGGCGGGAAGGGGCGGGGCGGGGTTTGGAGGGGGCGTGGCTTTCTTGGAGGGGGCGTGGGCGGGGGAAGAAGAAAGAGGGGGAGGAGGGATGGATTTGGACAGGGCAGGAAGGGGCGGGGTGAGGTTTGGAGGGGGCGTGGCTTCCTTGGAGGGGGCGTAGGCAGGGGAAGAAGAAGGAGGGGGAGGAGGTAAGGTTGGGGTATGGGCGTTTAAGGGGCGGGGCGGGGAGGGTAGGGGTGTGGCGTGAACGTGGGGGCGTGGGCGGGGGAAGAAGGAGGGGGAGGAGGTAAGGTTGGGGTATGGGCGTTTAGAGGCGGGGCGGGGGAGGGTAGGGGCGTGGCGTGAACGTGGGGGGCATGGCGTGAATGGAGGGTGCGTTGGAAAGAGGGCGTATGGGAGGGTAGGGGCGGGGCGACGGAGGATGGGGGCGTGGCTTGCGCGGAGGGTGTGTTGGCCGGCCGGCCATGTGCGCACGCCGGGGACTTGCGGCGGGGCGGCTTTGCGGATGCTCAGTTGGTTTTTGTTATTGTGAGTGTGTCGAAATGTTGTTTAGAATTTTGAATTGGTTTGTGCATACCTTGTAGGTTGAGGTATGTGCATGGTAAATTTGGTAAGTTTTCGTCGGGGCGTTTTTGCGTTTTGCTGTCCCGTTGGACGCCCTTTCTCTTTTTATATATATAGATTACCTTATGTATCTTGCATTTTCTGTGTATGCATTTTCTAATCCTAATTATGAAACATTCTCATTGATAACATTATAATTATATGATTGCTAGGTGGTACAATGCATTTTTCAGGTTTTTCTTACTGTTTATGTTTAGTTAAGCAGCAAAATATTTTTTCACATTCATATCATTTCATTATAAATAAAAATCTTGCATAGTCAGAGTAATTAATACATATTAATTGAAACTTCCCTTTCTAATAATATGGTATATTTGCACAATAAGTTATTCATTACTTATAGCTTCACCTGGAAAGTGAGGTGTTAAAAACCTATCTGAGGACAAAGAGGCTTTGCCTATTTTAATTTCAGCCCTTTACTACTGACAAGTTGTGCAGTCCTGTTCTAGATTAAAGGCTTTTAGCAAAGTGTGTCTTCTACATTCAGTGCATTGTCACTTCTTCTTTCGACCACATAACATTTTTAAAATTATGATAATTATGCAATTTCAAAGAAAACACCAGCCTCAGCAGTTTCTAATTTCCTAACATGAGGTTCTGCACTTTGACAGACTTCTATACTCAAGCTCATTAAAGGCTCAACACACTTCTCTCACAGTCATTCCTCAACTGACATTCCCTAACTGTCATCCTGTTTAAACCTGAACATTCTAAACTGTCACTGAGTCGGTCACGTGACCTGCAGCCCCTCCCACTGTTTTAGGTAAGTAGAGATAAGGAAACAGCAAATCATATAAGATATACTTCAGGTTATAAAACGACACATTACAAAACAGACAAACATCATACAGATGAGGCTTGAGAAAGTTGCTTCTCCCAACAATCTTTGCATTCTATAAATACAAAGAGTCTGAGTGCTAGTTCTGCTCTTTCTCTCCTTAGCTGAAACAAACAAACAAACAAACAGAAACATATGCACTTTACAGGGGTATGACATTTTCTGGAATCTTGGTAAAATGGTGTGGAGACCATTGTCCACTAAGAATTCAGCTGAAAAGCCCTAAATTTTTCAAAAGGATTAAGGCTTTACTAAGGACCTCATCACATTGAAGTTCTGAATCCAGGGAAAAGTAGAGGCATCCGTAGGACAGTGGGGCAAATCTGGCGGACCTGGATCATCCCCATCAAAACAATCTTAACAGATTAGAGAGATGGGCCAAAACTAACAAAATGAAGTTCAACAGTGACAAATGCAAGATACTCCACTTAAGTAGAAAAAATGAAATGCAAAGATACAGAATGGGGGACACATGGCTTGAGAGCAGTACGTGTGAAAAAGATCTTGGGGTCCTCATGGACAATAAGTTAATCATGAGCCAACAATGTGATGTGGCGGCAAAAAAAGCCAATGGGATTTTGGCCTGCATCAATAAGAGTATAGTGTCCAGATCTAGGGAAGTCATGCTACCCTTCTATTCTGCCTTGGACAGACCACACCTGGAAGATTGTGTCCAATTCTGGGCACCACAATTGAAAAGAGATATTGTCCAGCTGGAATGTTTCCAGAGGAGGGCGACTAAAATGATCAAGGGTCTGGAGAACAAGCCCTATGAAGAGTGGCTTAAAGAGCTGGGCATGTTTAGCCTGAAGAAGAGAAGGCTGAGAGGAGACATAATAGCTACAAATAAATACGTGAGAGGAAAACATAGGGAGGAGGGAGCAAGCCTGTTTTCTGCTGTCCTGGAGACTAGGACGTGGAACAATAGCTTCAAACTACAAGAAAGGAGATTCCATCTGAACATTAGGAAGAACTTGAAAGCTGTTCAGCAGTGGAACTCTCTGCCCCAGAGTGTGGTGGAGGCTCCTTCTTTGGAAGCTTTTAAACAGAGGCTGGATGGCCAACTGTCGGGGGTGCTTTGAATTCAATTTTCTTGCTTCTTGGCAGGGGGTTGGACTGGATGGTCCATGAGGTCTCTTCCAACTCTATGATTCTATGATTCCCCATTTCATGGGGAGAAGCATCACCACCCGGGTTCCCCCATGCTTACCCCATTGTACTCAATGAGAAGACGGGAAGCCTCCTGTGTTCTCAGGACTTCACCATAGGATGAATTCAGCACAGAGCCAGAACGGAGCCCCACTGGGAGTAGCCCTTTGCCATGTGATGGGCTCCATTCGGCTCCATCCTGGCTCCATGTGGAAATCGTCCAACAATGGAACCAAGACCCCATGTGATGAGATCGTGTTTCACAATAACACCTTCCTTAGATGAACCCCAAAGGTGCAAGATATTCCACACTAGATTTTGAAACACACTTGCTTCTTTAACAGGCAAAGATGGCAAAAATAATGTAGGGAAAGAAAAGAGATGGTATCAGGATCTGTTTGATGTTATTTTAATGTGGTCTTGAGAGATGGTCAATGAAGATAAAGGTTTTGGCTCTTATTGGCTAAAAGGGGAACTTGAATAAAGGCAGTGAAAGAAATGCAAAAAAAATTTCACAATCCATTAGCATCACAAAAATAAATCCTATTGAGATATGGACAAGTATTTATCATTTTGCAGCCAAAAGGAACTTTGTATGCTAGATTCAGTGGGTCTCTTACATTCCTTATGCTGTCAGGACTGGATATGAATTTAAGTATTGTACCTTTAAAGATTGCCAATTAAAATAAATTTCAGATTACTCGACATGATGCAAAAAAAAAATCAGTGGAAAGTGAATCCTAGTTTGCTAAGAAAAAAATGGAAAGTGATTCCCTCCAAAACACGATCCTTGAATAGCAGACTGCCTAATTCAATTTCACACTTCCTGAGGGAGATCAGGAGAAGCATCTTAAAGGGAATCCAATGATTGACTTCCTTTCAATGTGGTAACATGTTGGAGGTTTATGATGCTTTTGTAAAGTTTGCTTCTATTAAAGATGTCAGAGAGCATAACTGATGTAGTACTTCCGTACTACAAAATGCAATTTTTTCAGAGAACTCACTTTTTAGGATTGCAAACAGAATTTATTGGGTTTGAAATATGTAATAGGGTCTGAGTGGGAACAGCAACTGTGTCATGCTGTCCAAGTGACCACTATAAATAATTCAATTTTACCATGCTAATAGATTTGTTTCCTTGTAAGCATCACCTCATAGTTCCTAATTAAAAGATGTAAAGTGGAATTGAATTTTTATTATTATCTGACAAACTTGGGAGGCATAAGATTCCATTATCTACTTTCTCAGGGTAATTTCCCTCTTTTTCTCTCTTCCGCATTAAGGAAACTATGCACATCTGCATTGAAATAACTACTTTTTTCTTGCCACTGGAAGAGAACTCTTGCACATATTTTTTTTCTTTATTAATGAAGTCAGGGGAGAAGAGTCACATACAGTTCACAAAACCTGGGGTACAACCATATACATATTCCCAGGCAGCTAATTAAACTTGATATATGAGCTTTGGAAACTGTTTTTTTTTGGGGGGGGGAGTTGAATGTCCAGGAAGACCTAACACCGTAATCTGGTCAAGTATCATTTTGTGAATCTAAGGAACCCTAGAGCCAAGATTAAGTTGTGACTCCAACAACTCAGGATTGACCTTTCTCTCACCTCCTGAGCCCCACCCTCTCAGCCTCAAGGTAATTAAAAATAAAAGGATATGTATAGGTGTTTCTTGTCACCCCAGGAAACACCGACACATAATGTAAAGGTAAATGTTTCCCCCTGACATTAAGTCCAGTCGTGCCCCACTCTGGGGTGTGGTGCTCATCTCCATTTCTAAGCTGAAGAGCCGGCGGTGTCCTTAGACACCTTCAAGGTCATGTGGCCAGCATGACTGCATCCATATACACACACATGAAATCATACATTTCTTTAATTAACAAAATTCACTCTGCCAGGTTTTCTGGGACTGTCTCTTTCCTTTTCTCCTTTCTAACTTCTTCACTGTTGCAAAACTTTGCCTAATTGAACTGCCCGCTCCAATATGTTACTATTCTGTTTTTACAACTGTGCTTCTGTTGTACAGCTGATCAGGGCAACACCCAAGGTTATCAAATATCATAATTTATATTATGTAGTGCTTATGTGACTTTGGACTATGTGGCTGTCTTGGGAAACAAGACAGATTCTTCCACTTGACTCCCCGCTGAGAGACTGATTGCCAACAATCCCCAGGACCCAGGAGTCACTTGATTGACTTTCTGTTTTTCTGAGCCTTAGAGACAGAGCACAGACGGTGTTCAGCTAAGATAGCTGCTAAAAAACGCTGAGCTAATTGGGAGACGCCCTAGCACCTCCTACGTTGGGAATTCAGGGCTATAAATCAGAAGCAGGAGCAGACAGCTTTCGCTGGTAACAACGATCCTGATACTGCTGTTTTCACTCCAATGGAATCTGCTTTGTGTCTGCTTCTAAAGACTTAGTTCATTGACCGTTGTCTGATGGAAGACTGCTGTTTCTTTTGGGAAATTGTAAGAGACTTTAATTTGTGTCTGGATTAAGATTACCTTGCTTTCTTTTGCACTTTTCAATTGTATTTGCTTATCCTTTGTATTTGCTGAAGTAAAACATTTTTCTTTTACTTTCAACATTGTCTAAATGCTGTTTTTGAAGGGCAACTCAGGACAATTCTACCTTAATTCAAAAGTGAGGTGCTATCTGCAGCCCAAAGAGACTTAGCATATCTAATTTCAGCCCCTTACTACTGGGAAATTGTGCAGGTCTGATTTAGACAGTATTTCTCTATTGATGCAACCCAGAGTTGCCGCACCACACTGTTGACTCATGTTCAGCTTGTGGTGTACTAAGACTCCTAGATCCCTTTCACGTGTACAGTTTTCCAGCAAAGTGTTACCTATTCTATATCTGTGCATTTCATTTTTACTGGTAAATGTAGCTGTGGTGTTGCAATAGGTTAAACCCTTGTGATGGCTGAACTGCTGACCTGAAGGTCGGTGGTTCAAATCCACGAGATGGGGTGAGCTCCCATCTATCAGCTCCAGTTTTCCATGCAGGGACATGAGAGAAATGTCCCACAGGATGGTAACAACTGATTCTCCCACACCAGAAGCAACTTACAGTATGTTCTCAAGTCACTTCTGACACTATAACAATTGCATTAGAGACTATGTTGTCTGATATGATACATGGAGTACCTTCAAATCACAGATATATAACATTCTGGGTTAGATGAACCAACATCCGAACTTAATATAACAACGTCATACATTCATGGATAGGCAGCACTTGTGACCACAGTGGGAAATGACTTTAAAAAAAGACCCAACAGGACAAATTCTAGACTATTTACAAAATCAGCATTTGGTTTCACTTCATAGAGATGGGAACTATGGTCACTGGAGTTCTTGAGCGTATATTACATATTTTTGCGTAAGCTTACCTTATGCACTCTACAGATTCTGGCCGAGACTTCAGATCCTGGTGTTTAGCAGCTACTCCAAAATGAATGGGAAATAGTCCACCGAGAATAATATCTCCTTTCTTTTGTGCCCTTTGATTTGGTCCATAGGCAGAGGTATTCCAAGTAAACGCAAAGAAAAGCAAATAAAAACTATAAAAAGTCATTGTTCCTCCTTTTCACAAAGGGATTATCTTGCAAACTTCAAAATGTAAGAAGGATAAATGTAATACATTCCAACAAACTGTTTCTCTTTGGAACAGTGCACACGATGGATTTGGCAGACATGGCTAATTGATGGTAATCCACTAGCTGTAGTTATCCATCTCACCAGTGGGTTTCTTCATTACACTCTGCAAAGTCCAGCAGCTTCTTGAGGACCACTACAGTGTTAGTTTGCCTAAAACAGAACAGATGTAAAAGAATCAGCTCAGATGCACAAAGAAATAATGTTGAACTTTCAGAGAAAGAGCCCCTCTCCCCTCCTCAAAATGCATTATTAATCTTTTATTCCTCACAACTAGCACATTAACCTTAAACAATAAGGATCTTCATACCTCTCCAGAGGTGCACTTTTAAAGTTAGGCTTCTCAACATTTATTTTTATTTTTTCATTTATTAAAAGTATTTAGATATTGCTCACCAGGATCCGTATGGTGATCCGCATCAGATAAAAACAATTAAAAGATTAAATATATAGATACAAATGTTAAAAAGAAACTAAAAACAATGGGTTGTTGTGAGTTTTCTGGGCTGTATGGTCATGTCCCAGAAACATTCTCTCCTGATGTTTCGCCCACATCTATGGCAGAGGTTGAGGGGTCTGAGGTTCCCTGCCATAGATGTGGGTGAAATGTCAGGACAGAATGCTTCTGGAACATTGCCATATGGCCTGGAAAACTCACAGCAACCCAGTAATTCCGGCCATGAAAGCCTGACAACAAACTAAAAGCACTCATCATAAACAATTTAAAGGCAATGTATTGTCAAAGTTTTTCATGGCTGGAATCACTGGGTTGTTGTAAGTTTTTCGGGCTGTATGGCCATGTTCCAGAAGCATTCTCTCCTGACATTTCACCTACATCTATGGTAGGCATCCTCAGAAATTGTGAGGTCTGTTGGAAACTAGGAAAATGGGGTTTCTATATCTGTGGAAGAAAGAACTCTTGAAAATGGGGTTTCTATATCTATGGGAGAAAGAACTCTTGTCTGTTGGAGCTACGTATGAATGTTTTAGTTGGCCACCTTGCTGAGCATTTGATGGCCTGACAGTTTTTAGAAGTGGCTTGTTACTGCCTGGGGGAATCCTTTGTGGAGAAGTGATTAGCAATCTCTGATTGTTTCTTGCCTGGAGTTCCCATGTGTTTTAGTGTTGTTCTTTATTTACAGTTATAATTTTGGAAGTTTTTTTTTTTGTACTGGTAGCTGGATTTTATTCATTTTCGTGGTTTCTTCCTTTTTGATGAAATTGTCCACTTAGCTTTTAATGACCTAGCAGTTTTAAGGTGAGGCTCCTTGCTGCCTGGGGAAATCCTTTGTTGAGATGTGATTAGCTGTCCCTGATTGTTTCTTGTCTGGAGTTCCCCAGTTTTTGAGTGTTGCTCTTTATTTACTGTTTAAAAGCAGGCAATTAAAACAGCAGAGCAATATCAAACACCAAAGACTAGATGGAACAATACTGTTTTAGCTGCCTGCTCAGAAGAGATGGAACCAGCTAAACATCTTTTGGCAGGAAATTCTACAGTCAGGGTTCTGCTAGAGAGAAGGTCCTGCCATATGAACACCAACTTAGTCTTATCAGATGCTGAGATATGCAACCCTGAGGATCTCTAAATTAGGGCAGGCTCATGTGAGAGAAGGCGTTCTTTCAAATATCCTTGAACAATGCTTTTAAAAAGATTTTGCTGGTCAAAATCAGCACACTGAGTTACTATCAAAGGTGAAATGGAAGGCAGTGCAGTTCTTGTAAGATTCATGGTTATGTGGTCTTTAAGTACATATACCTTCAATAGTAGGGATGCTGTATTAGTTGCAGCGCCTGAACAGGGCAGCATCATATAGAATATGTTTAACAATCTAACCAGGTGGCAACTAAGGCCCCATCTACCTTTAATGCAGCTTGAAGCTAGCTTCAAACCTGTGGTGATAGACAACAGACTCTTGTGAGAAAGAAGTGTCTGAAAGAAAGCCCTTAAAGCACATCAATGTTCTGTGTAATAATTGCCGGGGCATCAAACTGGTTCCAGGGTTTCCTATGTAATAATCTGCTCAGTGGAATCACTTTCTTCAATGCCTGTTTGAAACTGACTTAAGTGATCAGTGTAGATGTGGCCTAAGGCATGATAGCACAACATTGCCAAGCTGAACCAACTGAAGCAGAACATGTACACTCCTGGCCACTGCAGCTACCTGGCCTTAAAGCAGTCCTACGTCCAAGAGCATCCTTATGAATCTGTGCTTTCACCAGGAGTGCAAGCATACCCAGAACAGCAACGATTCCAAATTCCAGGTTAGACTTCCTCCCGACCATCAGTGCTCCTATCTTGTATGGTTTGATCTTCAATTTGTAGGCCGACATCCAATTCTTCTTTGCATGACTCAGGACTTCAACTACCTCCCTGCCAACAGTTGTAAAGGACAGCTATATCTGGGATCATCAAAACTTTGGCGACACACAGCCACAACACTCCAGATGGCTTCCCCTAGCAGCTACATGTAGATGTTAGAAAACATAGAAGGCAGAACTGAATCCTTTGGATATCCATGAAGGCCACAATTCATACCTCTGACCTAGATGTTCTTCATTATTTGGTTATTACACTGATCTATAACTTTGCCATGTAAAATATGCCAACCATCTCTCATATGTAAATAACCAAAATAAACAAATGCCAATGAAATAATTGTCACAGAAGTAGCAACAATGCAAGTCCATAAAATACTGTACACAGAAAAACTGCCACTTGAAACTTACTATCAAATCTGTCGGAAAGTTGCAGAACTTTGTCTTTCCCTGCTTCTAAATGGACATCAAATTTAGGACCAGGCTTTTTCACATTTGGGGTGACACAATCAAGAAAGTATTCTGCTCTTTCACTACCCACCTAATGCACAGACCATGGAAAGATTTGGAAGAGGATCTCTGCTGAGATGTGTAGAATATCGATAGCTTCTGGTCAACGGAAGATGCCTTGGACCAAATTTATCTAGGACTTTAAAGGTAACCATCATCACTTTAAACTGAGGGCCCTTCCACACAGCCCTATACCCAAGAATATTAAGGCGGAAAATTCCACATTATCTGAGTGTGGACTCAGATAATCCAGTTCAAGGCAAATATTGTGGGATTTTCTGCTTTGATATTCTGGGATAAAGGGTGTTTGGAAGAGACCTGCACTTCCCTCACTGTGGAAGAACATGCGAATCAAGAATAGGGCTCCACAGTCATGTAACCACCATCACTACACTTGGAAGGCTGTCATATTTGGGACAACAAGGGATTGCCTAAGTAAATAAGAAAACGGAACATGTCCAGTTCATAAGCTATTGGGCTTCAAAACATTCCTTAAAATCCATGCCATTGCTCTCATAGTATCCCTATGAATAAATGGAGTTGGAAAGTCATTTGTACTTTAGGCTATGCTATCAATCTATGACTTTCAAGCAAATCATGAGATGTCACTAAATTCCCTACTATTCCAATTATTTCCCTGGTTGCTTGTTAGAAGCAGAAAGACAAATGAAACTAGTGCAACCCCACAAATAGCTTTACTTATTTATAAGAGCAATTGTTTTATGCTTCTTGCTATTTAAGATGGCTTACATAAACAATATGATAAGTCTAAGAAAAAGAAACCATTTTTAAAAAAGGAAAACAGTGCTATAAATAGCCAGTATGAGTGGAAAAAGTGCTTAACATCTTCCAGTTACGTTTTCAGTGATAAAATCAAATCCGCAAAACCTTTTAACAACAAATCAGAAATAACAGCCAACAAACATAAGGAAAGAGCACAAATCTATGTTTTAGGGAAAGATAAGAGCATCCCAAAGCAAAGCCTGAACTACCTTTAAAATAAATAAAATGGTCCTTGTATAAACATGCCCTAAAGCCCTAAACAGTCCGGGTCCAGGCTATTTAACTAAACGCATTCCGCAACCAATACAGACACTGTGGTCATTGGGGAGGGGGGCTGCTCTCAGTCCCACCCCTGTCTCAATTGTAGTTGGTGTGAACATGAGAGTGGGGCCTTCACAGTGATCGCTCCTTCCCTCTGGAACTCCCTCTCTGTGGAAATCAGAAGAGTCTCTTCACTCCTTTTCCTTTTAGAGGCACTTAAAAACATACTTTTGTACATTGGTCTTTGGGGAGGAAGATGATTAGCTTATTATTGCTTTTATCTTGTCTGACGATGCTGACAGTGATTATATTTCCTTAACTTACTAGAGAGTCATGTTTATATGCTTGTGTATTTTTTATTTTTATATGGATTTTACCAGCCTGTGGTGTTATTTATGAGGTTGATTGACTACATGTTTTAGTCTTTGTTGTTTTATTGGTTTATTTGTAACTATTTGATTTAACTGCTTGTTTGATTCCTATGTTTGCCTTTGGGAGCCACCCTGAGTTCCTTTGGGAAGAGGGGACAGGTTAAAAATAAAGATGATGATGATGATGGTGATTAATAATAATAATAATAATAATAATAATAATAATAATAATACAAGGGAGAGAGCCCTTTCCTCCGTAGCTCCTCGATTCTGGAATTCATTGCCCGGTGAGATTAGGAAAGTCCCTAGCCTAGAAACCTTTAAAAAGAATCTCAAGACCTGGCTCTGCCGCTGCACTTTTGGAGAGTAGCCACACAAGCTTTAGCTATTGCTCCCCCTCAATGTTTCTGTCCTAGGAGTATCCCCCCCCCCTCCCGCCCTTGTACAAAGGTATGTCTATTACACTGAGTTCTCCCATGCAAATAATCTGCTCCTTTTATCTCACCCTGAGTTTTTAAACCATTTTATTGTACATGCAGCCCGCTCACTGTCATTATGTTTGTTTATTGCTTTCTTAGGTTTTGTGTATACTGCTTATTGTATTCATATGTTTTGTATTTTACTGCGATGTTGTTTATTTTTTGTAATTTGTATTTTATTTTATTGTAATCTGTTGTTTGGGCTTGGCCTCATGTGGGCCGCCTCGAGTCCCTGTTGGGGGATATGGTGGTGGGTTATTATTATTATTATTATTATTATTATTATTATTATTATTATTTTGTGAACACATGATTCTAAAATGTATGTCAATGTAAAGAGATACTTTATCATTTTCAGTTAGATAAACGATGGACTGGAACCATTTTTGCTTTCTTTTAAATTGACACCCTGTTGACATGAGATCTGGCTGGCATGATCACTTGACAGGAAGCTTCCCCAGATGGATTATCTCTTTACCTCCTGTATACTTCCTTCTCAAGTGTTGGAGAAATTGTAAGACTCTATGCAAAAGGGGCAAACTTTCTAGATGACTGGATTGTATATGAGATCCATTGGTAAGCCTTAACAGAAAGACTGACAGGCAACAGGACCTACCATTCCATACTCTTGGTTTTCAAAATGTTCTCCACGGAGCCCTTGGGACTCTGTGAAATATACTAAGGAGATCCATTGTTCCCGCCTTCCTCCCCCACCCTCCAAGCTTTTCCTCCGCTTTCCTGGGGTTGCTTCTATTACTATTATTAGTATTACAAAGGCTGAATAGCCAGCTGTCAGAAGTGCTTTGATTGTGTTTTTCATGCATGGCAGAAGGGGGTTGGACTGGATGGTCCCTGGGGTCTTGCACTGGAATACTGTTAAATTTATGTTGGTTAAAATTGTTCTTCATTTTAAATATTGTATTATTCTTTCTTCTTTTTTGCACAACAAACAAGGTATGTGCAGTGTGCATAGGAGTTTGTTCGTGTTTTTTTTTTCAATTAGTTCACACAAACACTATCCATTCATCAAAATACCTACGCCATCTATCTATCTATCTATCTATCTATCTATCTATCTATCTATATACTTCTTGGAGCTGTATGACAAACATTTGCTTCAAAAAGGGCTATGCAGCTGAAAAAGTTTGAGAACCCCTGGTCTGGACTAATGTGGAAAGATGCTTGGAAGAAAGAACTCCTTTGTATCCTTTCATCTCTAGGATCTTCCATCAAATCTTTCCTGATCTTGAGTGTTAGCTCCAGCTTTTTGTGATGGTCTAAACCAGGGGTTCTCAAACTAAGACCAGGGGGCTGGATACAGCCCTCCAAGGTCATTTACCTGGCCCTCACTCAGGGTCAATCTAAGTCTGAAATGACTTGAAGGCACACAACAACAACAACAATCCTATCTCATCAGACAAACCCACACTTCATCAGACAAGCCCACACTTCCCATTTAAATACTAATAAGTGTATATTTTTAAATTGTTTTTAATTTTAGTTATTTATTGTTTTAAGTGGTTTTTGCACTATAAATAAGATATGTGCAGTGTACATAGGAATTCATTCATGGTTTTTTTCAAATTATAATCCGGCCCTCCAACAATTTGAGGGACTGTGACTTGGCCCTCCTGTTTAAAAAGAATGAGGACCCCTGGTCTAAACTAAAGACTGTCAGCTATTCCAATTTGCTCTTTCAATACTGAAAAGAAAAATGGGATAAGAATCTAAATCCGACTGGCAGTCCCAACTAGAAAAAATGCACCGTATTAATGGAATTTATGTAACTACTGAATCCTACATTCATATTGATTCAACATTTTACAGTATTGAATGTTGCAGAATACCATCCCTTACAACCAGATAAACACAGAAGAAAGGCATTTGAGAAAAAGCTGTTGCTTACACAAACAGCATGACTCATTTCATATGTTTACCAAATTAATAAAAAATGCTGCTGCTACTAATGTTGACGGTGATATCCCATGTGTCAGACCTAGTAAAAGGAGACTAATGGAGAGCTCCTCTCTGCAGTCAGATAGGTTATACTCCTGCACACAACAGACCAAAAATGATGTTGAACTGGGGTGGCAGGTCAGAAGTACCTGCAATCCCAGAGCTCCATGTAAATTGATCCATAGCCTGAGAAGAAAAAAAACCACAGGTCAGGAAGAAGGCATGATGCAGCAGCAGGGTGGAGAAGATGATCCTCACTGCAGCAAGTACTAACTGTGGTTTCGGCTGGGACTACTGTTCCTGGGATTGTCACTAACCAACAATAATGATGTCAGCCCTGCTGAACACCGAAAGTCCCTGAAAACTATTTTGCCTCAGAATAAGAAAAAGGTAAAATTCCTTTTCTCTCTGTGAAGGTGATCTTTCTGCACAAGCAGGAATGCACAAACACCCAGGGTCACCCTCCAGTGAATACAAGCCAGCTCACCGCCCTGCCAAGTCCACAGCAGTACACGCTCCATCTCCGGGACGACGGTGTGACTTTTGGAGGCTCTATGCCTCATTTAGCTCTGGTAATGGCCTAATTGGGCTGGAAAAATGCAGGGACAGGTGTGTGATTAAAAACTAGCTTTGTGGTACCTATGTAAACCATCGGAAAGAAAGAGAAGAAAGTTTTTTTGGAGGGGGAAAATCATCTTGCAACATACATTTCAAGGTGTATCTTTTTGCTTTTAATTATGAGCATGCTACCTATAACATCATAGATACTGTCACTAGACGTACACAAAATGTCAATGTTAAATGCACATAATTCTTGTAAAGTTTTATGCAACCTTCATTTACCGATTTCTTTTTAAAGCCAGACCCACCACATTCCTAACTAAATGGCTTCAGCTCTCTGCATCGACTGCAAATATTGTAAATAGATGATCTAAGCTGCTAGGGAAGAAAGCGACATCAGGAAAGTTAAGTGACGAGGCACTGCCATTCATTCAAAACATTCATTTCGCCAGGTAGAGCTCTTGAATGCAGTTTTCAGTTTGTTTCTTTACACACTTCTTAGAAAACGGGCAACAGAATGAAAATGTTTTGAGTTCACAAACTTTCTGCTCTGGATTAATGAGCAGCCATCAAAGTGGTATCATCTGCATATCTAAGGTTGTTAATGTTTCCTCCAGCATGATGTATTCTGCATACAAGTTGAATAGATTGGGTGAGAGTTACAACCCTGCCGTACGCCTTTCCCAAATTTGAACCAGTCTGTTGTTCCATGGACAGTTCTTACTATTGCTACTTGGTTGTTATACAGATTCCTCAGGAGACAGACAAGGTGACTTGGGATCCCGATACTACCAAGAACTTGCCACAATTCACACTTGCAGGGAATGACTAGGATGGATGGATGGATGGATGGATAGATAGATAGATAGATAGATAGATAGATAGATAGATAGATAGAGTGGCGCAATGGGTTTAACCCTTGGGCTGGCATGGTTTTGTGCATGCGTTGTAATGTAATTTTTGTTGGGATTTTTTTTTTTGCTTTTTAAGACTCTTCTGTTGTGTTTTTCAATGGTTTTATGAGTGATGATCACTCATTGGCCTGACAGGTATATTGTGTCCAAATTTGGTGTCATTACGTCCAGTGGTTTTTGAATTATGTTAATCCCACAAACGAATATTACATTTTTATATATATAGATTCATAGAGCACAAATCCATCACATGTACAGTAGTAGGTGAACAGCTGAAAAGTAATGAATCAAGATGTTGAAGAGTCTCTAAGCATATGCAGGGGGAAAAAATCAGAACTATAGCTTTAATGACTGAGTATTAGGACTAGGTTTATAGAATCTTAGAGTTAGAAGGGACCTCAAGGGAGTACCAGGACAACCGTCTGCCATGCAGGAATACAGAAGACCAAGACCAACATTGTCTTAATCTCTGATAAAAGATCTCCAAAGATGAAGAGTCAGCGACACTCAAAGTAATCTGTTCTACAGTTGAACATCTTTTACAGTAAAAAAAAAAGTCTTCCTAATGTTTGGGTGTTGTTTCTTTTCCTGTAATTCAGAGGTATTGGTTTGTATCCTAGTTTCTGGAGTAGCAGAAAACAATCTTGCTCCTATCTTGTACATGACTTTTCTCCAGATGTTAAAGAGGAGCTATCTTGTCACCTCTCATTCTTCTCTTCTCCAAACTAAACTTACCCAGATCCTCAGTCATTCCTCGTAAGGTTTGGTTTCCTGATCCTCAGTCATCTTGATTGCCCTTCTCTGGACACATTCCAGCTTGTGGCTATCATTCTTCAATAGTGAGGTCCAGAATTAGAAACAGGATTCTGGGTTAATGTCTGTACAAAGCAGAAGAGAATAGTGTTACTACTTCCGTCAATCCAGACACCATACTTTTAAATTTAATTTTATTAAATGTTCACAATTAATTAAAAGTAAAAACAAAGAAAAGCAAATACAAGGTCTAAAACAAAACCCCATAATATCACACCCCATAATCAATCCCTGCCAACACAAACTAACAACAGACTTCCGTCCACTGATCAAAATGGAATAATATAAATTAAAATAGTAAAATATTAAAAAGCAACAACAGACATTAAAAACACAACTGACTTTCCCCTCCTCAAGCAAACGCAAGTATCAAACTATTACTACTGCTACTAATAATAGTAATAATAATAATTTATTAATACCCCCACCACCACCTCCCCAACCGGGACTCGGGCAGCTAACATGAGGCCAGGCCCAAACAATTACAACAAATCAAAATAAATACATACAGCAAATAATAACATCAACATCAAATTAAATGTAAACAAAACAAGTTAATACAAAATCAAATACATGAAATGAAATAAGAAAATAAGAATGTGGACAGCTAAAGTAAAACTTCCTGTTTTATTTAACTGCATTTCAGCTTCTGCTAAAGATAAACCAATATACATTTAAAATGAATATATAACCACATATTACATTCATATCAATCATGTATCCATTATGACTAGAATTCCAAACCTTATACATTTTAGTAAACGCATCTTTATATTATTACTTTAACACCCTCCCAAGTTTTACTCCCTTTTAATTTAAATAATTTTAAATTAGTCATATCTTATCTTATTTTATCCCCCATTTTTCCTTCTAATCTGGATTTCTTTTATTTTATTCCAACATTTTTTGATATAATATTCTTTGTTTTAAATGTTCCACCGCCCCACAGATTATGTTATTACAGTTTAAACATTTTGTCAAAAGTTCACTGCTTGTAAATTTGTCTTCATATTTCCTTTTCCTTTTACTCATTTCATCAATCCACCTATTTCCACAAAAAACAGTTGTTAGTTTATTTTAAACCTTTAGTCTCCTCCATTTGTTAATCTAGTCTAGTCTCAATGTTTTTTTCTTGTAAGTTGATTCATCCTTAAGATAATGTCCTTTTGATTTTAACATGTTTCTCCCATCGAAAGGGGCTCTCAAAAATTGCATGCAGCCTTCCTATGTAGATTATCTATCTTATACTGGCTTTGTCTGTCACTTTTGTTAAAAACCAAAAATTGTGAACATCTTCCCTATTAAAATTATATAACAACAACAAGAAAACATAATGTTACATGGGATTGCCTGTCCTTATTCTGAAGATAAATTTGTATCAACTTGTCTGTTTCAGTCTCACTTATGTACATAGTCTGTTACAGAAGCTTGGTTATTCAAATATTGGCTTTGATTAATGAGGTAGTAATCCTTGATTAATCTGATATGCTATACCTTTTCTTCCTTTTTACATTCTCTCATTCCTGTTCTTGAATTTGTTATGTAACTGTTAAAATTTGTTTATCTTCAGAAATTATATAAAATTATAGAATTATTGAAAGATATCTTGTGAGCCATCCAATCCAACCCCCTGCCAAGAAGCAAGAAAATCACATTCAAAGCACCCCTGACAGATGGCCATCCAGTCTTTGTTTAAAAGAAGGAGCTCCTACCACACTTTGGGGCAGAGAGTTCCACTGCTGAACAGCTCTCACAATTAGGAAGTTCTTCCTGATAATCAGGTGGAATCTCCTTTCCTGTAGTTTGAGGCCATTGCTCTCTCTCCAGGGCAGCAGAAAACAAGCCTGCTCCATCCTCCCTATGAATTCCCCTCACATATTTATATATGGCCATATATATATCTTTGAAATATTGCTTGTTTATTTCTTTTGTTTGAAAAAGCTGTTTTTTGAATTCCAGTAACATTTGCAGGATTTATAACATGACAAAACAGGTTGGATTTGATGGCTTTTGTGGTCTCTTCCAATTCTATGATTCTATGGTTAGAGTGATATGCCTGGGTTTTATTGTTTGGGTGAATGGCTTTCCCTGTCTTGACCATCTGTTGCACACGGACAATGGGGAAAGGAACCCAAAGATTCTGGTACTTTCTACCCTCATTATGAAGAAGAAACTGGCAAAACCACCTCTGAGAATTCCTTGCCTAAGAAAACCCTATGGAATTCACAAGGGTCACCATAGGTCAACAGGCGAGTTGAAGGCACATATACACACTATCAAGAAAATAATCTGAGTTCTTGTCCTAATTATTCCCTTTCAGTGTGTTTGGCCTTTGTTTCACTTAGCTTTTGTGTTGAAATAAGATTTATCCTGTGCTGACAGTGCAGCCTCAAACCTGCTATCTGGAAATCACCTTGGATTTGTTCTGCTTCACTACAGTATCTCCCACAATATAACCAAGTTAGCATTTGAACTCATCTGGGTCTTTTGATACAAATACAGGTGCGATGCTCTCATTGTGCTGACCTAAGAGGAAAAACTTGCTTTACGGAAATTGTGTCAAGAAAACACATATAGCAAATATGGGTATGAGCTTGTTTTTAAAGGAGAAGCCGCATCAAATATGTTAAAAGGATGAAATACATATTATTGGCATAATTTTCTGAATGAGCATTTTGCCTCCCCTGGACTTTCTCATTGTGGTTCTTATGGTAGGGATAGGGAGCTGCATAGGGATCGGATCGGGGCCATTTCCTCTCCCTTTACTCACACCAGCAAGCTGCAGCATACCTAAAGTTATATACTATCACTTCCATTCATCATTTTAGACAATTTTTAACTCCAACCATTTTAGGAAAGTTGTGGCGGTGGCTTTGCAGTGTTAGGAGAAGAAAAATGTGCATTTTTAGCTTATTTGGGGACAATAATATTTTTTTTCATTGTTATATATTGCCTGATGTAGCAACGTCATCAAGCAGCTTATATTAAGCAAAGCTACAAAAACAGTACAAAAACATTTGAAAGTAAAAATAAAAATAATATGTGGTTATTCATTGCTTTAGAGTGCTTTAAATGTTTTTGTATTGTTCCATTAGACAGATAGATTTATAAAACTACCAGCCGTTCCCCGCCACGCGTTGCTGTGGCCCAGTCTGTGTATATGTGTTTTGTGTGTATATATATGGTTTTGTGCATGTGTTGTAATGTATTTCTTAATTTTCTTTGGCTTTTTAAGTCCCTCCCACTGTGTTTTTTTTATGAATGATGGTCACTCGTTGGCCTGATAGATGTATTTTGTCTAAATTTGGTGTCAATTGGTTCAGTGGTTTTTGAGTTATGTTAATCCCATTTGGGCCATCCAGTCCAACTTCTTGTCAAGAAGCAGGAAAATCACACTCAAAGCACCCCCAACAGGTGGTCATCCAGCTTCTGTTTAAAGGCCTCCAAAAAAAGGAGCCTCCACAACACTTCGGGACAGAGAGTTCCCCTGCTGAACAGCTCTCATAGTTAGGAATTTCTTCCTAATGTTCAGGTGGAATCTCCTTGCCTGTAGTTTGAAGCCATTGTTCCGTGTCCTAGGCCCTTTCCACACAGCTGAATAAAATTCCACATTTTCTGCTTTGAACTGAAATGTATGACAGTATGGATTCAAGTAACCCAGTTGAAACCCAGTTGAAAGCCGATATTGTGGATATTCAAGTAACCCAGTTGAAAGCCGATATTGTTGGATTTTCCGCCTTGATATTCTGGGTTATATAGCTGTGTGGAAGGGCCGCTAATCTCCAGGGCAGCAGAAAACAAGCTTGCTCCCTTCTCCCTGTGACTTTGTCTCACATATTTATATGTGGCTATCATGTCTCCTCTCAACCTTCTCTTCTGTAGGCTAAACATACCTAGCTCTTTAAGCTGTTCCTCATAGGGCTTGTTCTCCAAGCCCTTGATCATTTAATATTTAAGGGGCCCACTTGACATTGGGGAAGCTGACACCCTGCCAGTCCATCACTGCCCACATGCAACACTGAATTCAGGATTTATTTCTGACTCAGCGTGTAGACCAGGGGTCCACAAACTTTTTAAACAGAGGGCCAGGTCACAGTCCCTCAAACTGTTGGAGGGCCGGAATATAATTTGAAAAAAAACATAAATGAATTCTTATATACACTACACATATCTTATTGGTAGTGCAAAAATCACTTTAAAACAATACAATATTTAAAACAAAGAAAATTTTATCAAGTATAAATTTGTTATTATTACAATGAGAAGTTTGTGCCTTTTTTTTGGATGATGAGATAGGATTGTTGTTGTTGTTGTGTGATTTCAAGTCGTTTCAGACTTAGGTTGACCCTGAGCAAGGGCAGAGTAAATGACCTTGGAGGGCCGTATCCGGCCCCCGGGCCTTAGTTTGAGGACCCCTGGTGTAGACCTTGCAGTGTCTGATTTACAATGTGCTTAATTCCTGCTGGACGAGGGGCCCATCTCCCTTCCCAAAAAAGTGTTTATGATGGATTTTGCTTATGTGGTGCAATTCAGTTTAGGCCTCCTTCAGGACCCATAACTTAACTAGCACTGGGCCTCATTTGTCCTAAATCTGGCACTCATACCTTGGGCTAGATCACATGTGTCAAACACAAGGCCCATGGGCCAAATCTGGCCCGCAGTGTCATTTTATGTTATCTTTCAGACGAGATGCTGAACTACAACTCTATTTTTCATTAATAGACAACATGACCAAAGCTGACCCCTGGACTAGACGCTCTTTTTTTTGCCTTTCAATATATGCATGTTTACTTTGAACCAATCCCTCCTGTATTTGGGTGGACTTACTCCCAAGAAACAGAGCCTACAATGGGTTGCTGTGAGTTTTCTGGGCTGTATGGCCATGGTCCAGAAGCATTCTCTCCTGATGTTTCACCCACACATATGGCTGGCATCCTCAGAGATTGTGAGGTTTATTGGAAACTAGGCAAGTAAGGTGGCAATATCTGTGGAAGGTCCAGGGCTTGTCTCTAGCAACTACCATGTCAGATCCTCACAGAGAAGCAACTGAAATCCACAAACATCTAGACAATTTCAACAGAAAGGAGAAAACCATGACAATGAACAAAATCTGGCAGTATTTAAAAAAAACCCTCTAAAATCAGGACAGTAAAGAAAGAACAACATTCAAAAATGGGGGGAATTCCAGACATGAAACAATCAAGGGCAGCTAATCACCTCCCAACAAAGGATTCCCCCAGACAGCATTCAGCCAGGCTTTGAAGCTGCAAGGTCATTCAGTGCTAATCGAGGTGGCCAATTGTAGCATTCACACTTGCCCCAAGCAGACAAGAGTTCTTTCTCCCACCCTGGACAGATATATAAACCCTACTTGCCTAGTTTACAACTGAAGTCACCACCTCTGAGGATGCCTGCCATAGATGTGGGCAAAACATCAGGAGAGAATGCTTTTGGAACATGGCCATACAGCCCAGAAAACTCACAGCAACTCAGTGATTCTGGCCATGGAAGCCTTCGACAACACAAAGCCCACTATATTGCAGCACAATTTATTAAAAAACCATGTGGGAGCCCTAACACCAGTGCTCAGCAGGCCTCTTCAGGGAAGGAGTCGGAAACTGGTGCAGCTTATGCAAGAGACCCTCTTGGTGGGCTGAACATATGCTCTGCCCCGTCTGCTGTTTAGTAAACACCCCCCCCCCCCCCACACACACACACACACAACTGATCTACCTGAAGTTACACTTCTAATGCCAACAAATGAATGCTTCCTTTCCCAGTGGGTGCCAACATTTGTCCCGATCCCTGCTAACCTCACATTCGTTTGATACACTCATGAATTGAAACAGTTGAACCACTGAAATAGTTCAAACTTCCACATACTTAGGCTTAGCCATTAATGAGAAAGGGGACTGCAGACAAGAAATCAGAACTATATTAGGTCTTGGAAGGGCTGCTATGAAGGAAGGAGACAAAATATCTCATGGAATACTGAAGATAAGAATTCTACAGTGTAACCAAATTTGAAAAAAAAATCTGTTCCTGGTTTGAAAGTATTGTTTTCTGTTTAATTTTGCAGGACTTACTTCAAAAGTAGTTTTTATACTCCAGAAACCTCATTTTTGTGGATGCCATAAACTAGGTTCAATTGGTTGAGACTCTATGAGATATTCATTGAAAACTATTGCAAAACCTGTTGCAGGATATAAACCTTCCCCATGGTTTGATGATAAAACCATTTAGGAAATGACTTTGAAATAACAAAAAATCGTGTTACATAGTATTGTCTATATCATCACATTTCTAATTTTGATGTGTGATTGTGAAAACTGGAAAGGGAAGACAAATAATCAATTTATTTGAAATGTGGTGCTAGAGGGAGAGTTCTGGGGACAGATAGCATGGGCTACGGAGGGCCCTTACAGCAGGTCCTGTATCCCAGGATCTGATCCCAGGTTTTCTGCTTTAAACTGGAATATATGAGTCCACACTGACAGATAATCTGGGATGAAGAAAAAACCTGGGATCACATCCTGGAATATAGGGCCTGTCTGGATGGGCTGCTTTGAACTGGATTATATGACAGTGTAGACTCATATAATCCAGTTCAATGGAGATTATGTGGATTATCTACTTTGATAATCTGGATTATATGACAGTGTAGAAGGGGTCTAAACGAAGTGCTTAAATGGTTCAGGTTCAGGCTATTTGTCTAAATGCATCTCCCCATACAGACCATCCTGGGCACTGTGGTCAACAGAGGAGACCCTCCTCTTGGTCCCACCCCCATCACAAGCTCAATTGGTGGGAATGAGAGAGGGGGCCTTCTCCGTGATAACTCCTTGTCCCTAAAACTCCCTTCCTAAAAAGTAAAAACGGCCCCTACCCTCCTCGCCTTTAAGACACTTTTAAAAATGCACTAAGCTGCAAGGCCTCCAGTGCTAATCAAGGTGGCCATTTGCAACATTCCCACTTGCCTCCAGCAGACAAGAGTTCTTTCTCCCACTCTGGACATTATTCCACAGATATATAAATCCCACTTGCCTAGTTTCCAACAGACCTCGCAATCTCTGAGGATGCTCTTTCTTTACTGTCCTGATTTTAGAGGTTTTTAAAATACTAGTAGCCAGATTTGGTTCATTTTCATGGTTTCCTCCTTTCTGTCGAAATTGTCCAAATGCTTGTGGATTTCAGTGGCTTCTCTGTGTAGTCTGACATGGTGGCTGTTAGAGAGGCCAGCATTTCTGTGTTCTCAAATAATATGCTATGTCCAGGTTGGTTCATCAGATATATAAACCTCACTTGCTTAGTTTCCAACAGACCTTGCAACCTCTGAGGATGCTTGCCATAGATGTGGGCGAAATGTCAGTAGAGAATGCTTCTGGGACATGGACATACAGCACGGAAAACTCACAGCAACCCAGTGATTCAGCCATGAAGGTGAAGGTAAAGGTTTTACCCCAGACATTAAGTCTGGGGGTTGGTGCTCATCTCCATTTCTAAGCCGAAGAGCCGGCGTTGTCTGTAGACACCTCCAAGGTCATGTGGCCGGCATGACTGCCTGGAACTCCGTTACCTTCCCGCCGGAGCGGTACCTATTGATCTACTCACATTTGCATGTTTTCGAAGTGCTAGGTTGGCAGAAGCTGGGGCTGAAAAACTTTCCCCAACAATAATACTGAAACCTTCAGAAAGAGACCCAAAAGGAAGGCGCAAGTACCTGCCTGGACCCGGCTTGGCGTCCCAACGATGGAGCAACGAGGGCATTGGCGGCAGAGCAGAGTCCCCTCTGGAAACAGACGCAGAGTCCCGAGGGCAAGGCAGACAAACGCTTGGGAAGCGAGCCTTGCAGCCAGCAAGGAAGGAAAGAAGGAAGGAAGGGGGGGGAAAGAGGGAGGGCTGCCTAGTCTCCTCGCCGGTGCCCACGAGAAGAGGGCCAGTCCCGGGGCAAGGCGGCACGCCGAGACGCCCGCCGCCGACAGCTCTCCCGGCTCTCCCCGGTCATGGCAGCAGCCCTGCTGGCCTCGGAGGGCCCCGTCCGTCCCGTCCCGGAGGCTTGGAAGGAAATGCCCGGGCGCCTCGCAGGCAGAAGGGACGGGGCGGGGAGCTGAGCGGAGCCGCCTCGGGAGAAAGGCCCCTTCCTCCAGGCAGGAGACAAGCAGGGGACGCTCTCCTGGAAAAGGGGGCACGTCGGACTCACTCCAAGCCAAGCAGAAGTCGCAACTCAGCGCCTTGGCCAGCTGGCACTGCAACACTGCCCCCTCCCGCCCTCTGATGGGCCCAGGAGGCAGGCATGCGTGGGCACACTTCGGGTGTGGGGAGGCCAGGCCAAAGCAGAAGAGAGGAGCGGGAGGCTGCCTTTCTTCCATCTAGACCAGCGTTTCTCAACCTGGGGGTCAAGACCCCGGGGGGTCGCAAGGGGGGTGTCAGAAGGGTCGCCAAAGACCATCAGAAAACACTATTTTCTGTTGGTCATGGGCGTTGTGTGTGCCAAGCTTCCACCGTTGATGGAGTTTAGAAAGCTCTTTGCTTGTAGGTGAACTATAAATCCCAGCAACTCCAACTCCCAAATGTCAAGGTCTATTTTCCCCAAGCTCCACCACTGTTAAAATTGCTGTAAGAAACATTAACAACCTTAGATATGCAGATGATATCGCTTTGATGGCTGAAAGCGAGGAGGAGCTGAGGAGCCTTCTAATCAGGGTGAAAGAAGAAAGCACAAAAGCTGGGTTGCAGTTAAACATTTAAAAAACCAAGATTATGGCAACAAGAATGATTGACAACTGGCAAACTGACGGAAAAAACGTGGAGGCAGTGACAGACTTTGTATTTCTAGGTGCGAAGTCTACTGCAGATGCAGACAGCAGCCAGGAAATCAGGAGACGCTTACTTCTTGGGAGGAGAGCAATGTCCAATCTTGATAAAATAGTGAAGAGTAGAGGCATCAGACTGGCAACAAAGATCCCCCCCCCCCCCCAACCACACCAGTATTAAAATCTGGACGTATTGGGTATTTGTGCCAAATTTGGCCCAGTGAATGAAAATACATCCTTCTTATCAGATATTTACATTACAATTCATAACAGTAGCAAAATTATAATTATGAAGTAGCAATGAAAATAATTTTATGGTTGGGGGTCACCACAACATGAGGATCTGTACTAAGGAGTTATGGCATTAGGAAGGTTGAGAAGGACTGATATAAATTCATCAAGAGAAGGATGGGGACCTTGGGAAACTATAACTCCCAGGACTACACAGCATGGAGACAAGGCATAATAATAATAATAATAATACAGATCCCAAATGTAGACTCTGCAAGGAAGCAGATGAAACAACAGATCACATCCTCAGCTGCTGCAAGAAGATTGCGCAGATAGACTACAAGCAGAGGCATAACACCGTTGCTCAGATGATTCATTGGAACTTGTGCCACAAATACTATTTGCCTGCGACAAAGAACTGGTGGGATCACAAGCCTGAAAAAGTTACAGAAAATGAACATGTCAAACTACTCTGGGACTTCCAAATTCAGACTGACAGAGTTTTGGAGCACAATACCCCTGACCTCACAATCGTGTCAAAAAACAAAGTATGGATCATTGATGTTGTAATCCCAGGTGACAGCAGGATTGAAGAGAAACAACTGGAAAAACTGATACGATGTCAGAATTTAAAGATTTAGCTGCAAAGACTCTGGCACAAGCCAGTCAAAGTGGTCCCAGTGGTGATCGGTACACTGGGTGCAGTGCCTAAAGACCTTGGCCTGCACTTAAACACAATCAGTGCTGGCAAGATTACCATTTGCCAGCTGCAGAAGGCCACCTTACTGGAATCTGCACGCATTATTCGCTGATACATCACACAGTCCTAGACACTTGGGAAGTGTCTGATGTGTGATCCAATACAACAGCCAGCAGAATGATTGTGTCTGCTGTGGACTCATCTTGTGTTTCAAATGATGATGATGATGATAATGATGATGACATTTAAAATGGAGTTCAATAAAAATGAAATGCACAGATCGAGGATGGCGGACACCTGGTTGAAAACAGCCCATGTGAAAGGATCTAAGAGTCTTAGTAAACCCGAAACTGAACATGAATCCACCAGTGGGATGCAGCAGATAAAAAAGCCAATGTGGTTCTAGGCTGCTCACCAATTGGATTTCAAGCACCCAAGTGCCTGCTCCACCACATATCTAGTGTAATTTAGGCATTTGTTGAAGTGTGCCTGTTTCTCTGTATGTATGGCTTTATTGGCCACTTCCTAATCAGATATGGAGTGTTTCAGAGTAGCAGTGGCCCAACCTGTTGGCCATCTACAGTAAAGGTCAGATTTCCAGACATAAACACTCCCACCTGCATAGTCTAATACCGTGATGGCGAACCTATGACATGCGTTATCAGCACTGACACATGTAGCCATTTTCGATGACAGGCAGCCACATACAGAGAAGTATGGGACCACATGCCGAGAAGGATGTTTCTTCCTTGGCTCCTGCACGGCCAGGTGCAGTAGCTAAGGATGAAACATTTGCTGTAGTGTAGTGTAGACACTATGTGCCGGGGGTCTGTAGGCCAAAACAACAGAACTCTGGCACAAAGTGTCTAGTTCTGGGACTTCCGGTTAGATTGTTAGGGGATCTTTGACCTCATTTCCGGCCGGCAGAGCAGGGAGCAGCAGAATGCCATGGGGGATGCATCTCTGGGGGCTCTGTGATTGCCATTACCAGCAACCACATAACCACAGCAACCATCATCCAGTCTACTGTTCTGGGTGTCGTGGATTTCTAATTGGCCATCATTGCTGAGATAAGTGAGGGGGAAGCTGGGAGAGGCGAGGGACTGTGCTATGGGTGCCGTTTTCCACCATTAGAAACAGCAACAGCCATCTTAATTTATATAGGGAGTGCTACTACGAATGGGAAATTTGGAGAGCCTGAAACTGATTACCAGACACTTTTAGCACCCTGAAAAATATAGCAATGAATTTATTCACATTTTTTCCCTCTACGTACTTTTGTGATACCTTATTCTCAGTGTTAAATAATATCAAAACCAAGAAAAGAAACATTGACAGATGAAGTTAGTAGCTCTTGCTTGGGCTTGAAGTATACAAAATACCAACCTTCAATTGAAGATTTAGCCTATGAAATTCAGCAATAAAAAAGCCACTAAAAGGCAAGTTATTTAAAGAATCCTCCCCTCTCTCACACTTATCTTAGTTCACGGCACCCCATACAAGTAATATCAAGAGCAACAAAAGAAACCGACTGATGGATGAACAAAGAAGTCACTAAGCAGGTAAGTTAAATAATTAGTTTTTGGTTTATTAAATGGTATAGTACAATATATGGTTTATTAAATGGTATAGTACAATATTTATATATCTTGTAAGCTGCCCTGAGTCCCCTTTGGGGTGAGAAGGGTTGCATATAATAAATGTCGTAAGTAAATAAATAATTAAATTATAATTATACATTTTTGTTATTTAAACTATAAATATTGCAAAATTATGGGGTTTTTTTTTGTCAAAGTGACAGCTCACCCGAGTTATGCACGTATTTTGGCAGGTTTTGACACACGAAGCTCAAAAGGTTGCCCATCACTGGTCTAATATATTGTGGAGTTCCTTATCACATGTGAATTGTGAACCTTCTCATTCCAACCAATCTCTGCGTCAGGGAAGCACCCATTGTGACCAACTCTTCCTCGTACCAGGATAGGGTATGTATGTGCTCTTAACAAATTTCCCTTTTTTGTTCTACTGGCAAAACAATCTGGCAATGGCGCCCATACACCACCTGTGTGGTTCCTATTTTGGTGAAGCCGTCAATTATCTGCAGAAAGTACTGTGCAAACAGCAAAGAAAGAGAAATGACAAATAAAGCATATATATGATTATATGTGCATTGGAAGGCTGCACAGCAATTGTGAAGGAGGAATTTGACAAATTATGCAATTACGCATCCCATCAGAATATCTGCTAATTTACAGTGGTTAATTAATCACATTTACAAGTGGGAGTTGCAATGACAACTCATGTGTACATCATAATACTAGCAATGCTGCTGCCAGGAAATTCTGCTATTACAATATGTACCTCCCAGGGAAAATAATGTGAGGCAGAGGCAGCAACTTCAAAGCCAGTATGACTTCCACAAAATGTTCTGCTATTTCAGAATGGCAAATTTTGAACTTATGGGCTGCAAGTCAACAAGCACAGTGGTTTTTGAGCATCCACAGAATAACAGTAACCCCTTGTTAAACAGGAACAGTACTCCTTACCACGGTGCCTTTTTTCTGCAGTTCTTGATGAAGTTCATCCATGAGTTTGAAAAATGTGGAATGAGGCATAACTTAAAATAGCCACCTACTGTTCAACTGGCCATACTGACATGGCAAAACACTACTAACATTGTGTTGTGAAGGCTTTCATGGCCAGAATCACTGGGTTGCTGTGAGTTTTCCGGGCTGTATGGCCATGTTCCAGAAGCATTCTCTCCTGAGGTTTCACCCACATCTATGGCAAGCATCCTCATAGGTTGTGAGGTCTGTTGGAAACTAGGCAAGTGAGGTTTTATATATCTGATGAACCAACCTGGACACAGCATATTATTTGGGAACACAGAAATGCTGGGCCACTCTAACAACTACCATGTCAGACTACACAGAGAAGCCACTGAAATCCATAAGCATGTGGACAATTTCAACAAAAAAGAGGAAACCATAAAAATGAACAAAATCTGGCTACCAGTATTTTTAAAAAAACCCTCTAAAATCAGGACAGTAAAGAAACAACAACACTAAAAAAGCAGGGGAATTCCAGACAAGAATCAATCAGGGCCAGCTAACACCTCCCAACAAAGGATCCCTCAGGCAGCAATCAGTCAGGCTTTGAAGCTGGAAGGCTATTCAATGCTAATCAAGGTGGCGAATTGCAAGCAGACAAGAGTTCTTTCTCCCACCCTGGACATTCCACAGATATATAAACCTCACTTGCCTAGTTTCCAACTGACCTCACAACCTCTAAGGATGCCTGCCATAGATGTGGGCAAAAAGTCAGGAGAGAATGCTTCTGGAACATGGCCATACAGCCTGGAAAACTCACAGCAACCCACTACTGACATTCCTCATTGCATGGATATAAACATGCCAGCAACAAGGATGTCTGTGCCCACAAGGAATGGCCTTGACCATGGATAGAGTAGCCAAATCCAGTTCATAAACTCCCAGCAAAGTAGAATGATGGCATTGCAAGAAATCACTTTATTCTGCAGCTGCCCTTCCTCATTGTGCTTTATTGTCCATGAAGTGACTTGTTCCACACCTCATATACTGTGGTTATAGTTTGCAGCAAGACAGGCACTCCTACTCACAACTCTGCCATATACTCTATTTTAGTGGTTCTCAACCTATAGTTCCCCTAGGTGTCCTGGCCTACAACTTCTAGAAATCCCAACCAGTTTACCAGCTGAGTTGAAGGCCAAAATATCTGGGGACCCACAGGTTGAGAACCACTGCAAGTCTATTTCAATAATATTCAGATCAATGACTGTGGTTATGACCAGAGCAGTAGTGGATGGAATACATATAATGGCTAACATAATTTTTTTTATTGGTATACACCTGTCCAAATGCATTGTTTATTATTCATGCCTAGGGCATATAGTCCAGGCACGGGCAAACTTCAGCCCTCCAGGTGTTTTGGATTTCAACTCCCACAATTCCTAACAGCCTGCTGGCTGTTAGGAATTGTGGGAGATGAAATCCAAAACACCTGGAGAGTCGACATTTGCCCATGCCTGACATAGTCCCATATATCACTGCAACAATATACAACAATATAAAAGTACTACCTAAAGCAACTGGCGTACAGATCTTGCATATCGTAATTCAATCCCACTAAAATATAAGACCATTAAAATATAATATATCAAACATAAACACTATTAAAATTTAGATTAGATAAAGTTCAGTTAGTTAAGAACATCCCCATACAAATCACCTGCAATATCAGCAAATAATGTAGCCCAAATTTTCATTGCTCCCAGGGTGAAAAGACATTTTTGCGACTTATCATAAAATTGGTATCACACAGGAAATAGAAAATCTCTTCTGACAAGTTATTGGAATTCAGATTAGACTGAATAGATCCCAAGAATTTGGATCTTGGTTTTGAACATCATGTGTAGAAAAACAAAGATATGGCAGAGCCTCAATTTCTGACAACCTACAAATACACAAAACAGAGGGCCAGAGGGATATGAAATTCTCTGCCATCAGTCATGACTGTAGCTATGGTTTAAAGACAGGAGGCTGTAAAAACCTGTGCAGATTTTGAAAATGTAAGCTTTTTCAGGTAAACTATTGGTGGTCAAATTTAGATAGCCTATAAAAATTTGAAAAATTTTCAATTGTCAACAGCCTGTCTATCCAGTTGTGCAACATGGTTAACATGTATTCATGAAGCATTTCTTTTGAGTTCAAGATAGAAAAATTGTCAAGTGGAGTTGGATAGGACTACAGCCAACTCTTATTCTAGCAGTTGGATCAGTTGGATCGGCCCGGTTTACCTGTCCGAACGCATCTCCTCCTATAAACAATCAAGGATGTTAAGATCTTCCGAAGAGGCCCTGCTCTAAGTCCCACCACCTTCGCAGGCGTGTTTGGTGGGAATGAGAGTCAGGGCCTTCTCTGTGGTGGCCCCCCGGCTATGGAACTTTCTCCCTGGCGAGATTAGGTCTGCCCTCCCTCCAGATAAAATCCTGGCTGTGGAATCAGGCATTCACAGATTGATCCGGTATAGTTTAAGTAGTAATGGATAACAATTGGATTGTGTTTGTTGATAAGTTGGATGATGTTTTAACTTGATTAACTGTTTTTATATGATGTTTTAACTTGATTAACTGTTTTTAGAATGTATTTGATATGTATGTTGCTTTTATGGTGTTATTTATTGTATTGTATAGCATTTAATTTTTGCTGTTAGCCATTCTGAGTCCCTCTACGGAGGTAGAGAAGAATGGGATACAAAAGTCTTAAATAAATAAATAATAGAATTCCTTGAATATATATACGGTATATATATATATATTCATGTCAGTAGTGACTTCAGAAACGGCACTTCTGGTTCAAGAAACTGACCATCAGCAAGGACATTGCCCATGTGACACCTTGATGTATTACAATCCTGTGGGAGGCTTCTCTCCTGTCCACATATGGGAAGCTGGAGCTGACAGATGGGAGCTCACTCTGCTTCCCAGATTTGAACTGCTGACCTCTCAGTCAGCAATTCACCCGGGGTATATCCCATTGCTCCACTGGGGACCCTGGAATAGAAATAATAGGCACTTATTTGTATTAGGGTCAGTGAACTTATGCCACAACAGGTTTCTAATCAGTGGAATCAAAAGCTGCTGCTAAGTCAACAAATAGATGTTTGAGAGGACCAACAATTTCTATGATTCTATATGCTCCAGAGATCAGGCTGTGGAACGGATCCAAACTGCAGGAAAAGAGATGCCACCTAAACATTAGTAAAAGCTTTCTGATGGTAGGAGATAGTTGACAGTGGAATATGCCATCTTTTTCTTTGGCGGTTTTTAAAAACTGAGGCTGGATGGCTATATTTCACTGTTTTTCCATGGTAGAGCCCTTGTGGACTCCCAACTCTGTGATTACCCCTGTTTGTTGAATTTATTTGTTATTTATTGGTTCATTTTCCGGTTTTAATTGGATGTAGAGCAGCGTTTCTCAACCTGCGGGTCAGGATCCCTGGGGGAGTTGCGAGGGGGTGTCAGAGGGTCAACAAAGAACATCAGAAAACAGTATTTTCTGTTGGACATGGGGGTTATTGAGTATCTGCCCCAAGCTTGGTCCAGATCCATCATTGTTTGATTCCAGCCTCTCAGCCAAGGGGAGGGCTGTTTTTGATACTCCAAGCAGGGAGGGGTGAGAAGGTGTGCTCAACGCATGGCCGAGGTGAGGGAGAGCGTGCAAGGCTGGAGGGAGGCTTGTGCCAGCGAGTCCCTTCAGGATATAGGGTTCTGTGTGGGAAATTTGGCCCAATTCTGTCGTTGGTGGGGTTCTGAATGCTGTTTGATTGTAGGTGAACTATAAATCCCATCAATTGCAGCTCCCAAGTGTCAAAGTCTATTTTTCACAAATTTATTTATTTGACGGCCAACAGGGAGCTCTGGCGTGGGCTGGTCCGTGAGGTCAGGAAGAGTCGTAGACGACTGAACGAATGAACAACAACAACATTTATTTATTTATTATTTGCAGTATTTATATTCCGCCCTTATCACCCCACAGGGGACTAATAGCAGATTACAATGTATATATACATGGCAAACATTCAATGCCATAGACACACAACATATATAGACAGACACTCAGAGGCTATTTAACATTCCAGCTTCTGGCCACCAAGGGAGCTGTTGCTTCACAGTCAGTTTGTGACACTGATGAAGTATTTCCTCATTCTTTGCATACTTCCTGGAGATTTTTATGGCCTCATAAATTAGTTAAATTAGCCTCCCCACATAAGTGGTACCTAAATTTCCTACTTGACAGATGCAACTGGGCTACAAAGGTTGACAACAAGCTACACAATTTTGGATGTAGGTGAACTACAACTCCAAAACTCAAGGTCAAGGCCCATCAAACCCTTCCAGTATTTTCTGTTGGTCGTGGGAGTTCTGTGTGCCAAGTTTGGTTCAATTCCATCATTGGTGGAGTTCAGAATGCTCTTTGATTATAGGTGAACTATAAATCCCAACAACTACAACTCCCAAATGACATAATTAACCCCCCCCCCCCACCAATATTCAAATTTGGGCATATCGGGTATTTGTACCAAATTTGGTCCAGTGAATGAAAATACATCCTATATATCAGATATTTACACGACGATTCATAACAGTAGCAAAATTACAGTTATGGAGTAGCAACAATAATAATTTTATGGTTGGGAGTCACCATAACTGTACTGAGGGGTTGCGGCATTAGGAAAGTTGAGAAATACTAATGTAGAGCTAATAGCATGACTTCAGGTCAACCAGGCTGAATCTGAAAAAGACAGCAGAATACACAAACACTGCATTGTGTGTTGCTGTGAGTTTTCCGGGCTTTACAGCCATGTTCCAGAAGCATTATCTCCTAACATTTTGCCTGCATCTATGGCAGGCATCTTCAGAGGTTGTGAGGTCTGTTGGAATAATAATATTAATAATAATAATAAACTTCATTTATACCCCGCCACCATCGGGGCGGCTTACATAAGGCCAAGCCCAACAATACAATACATGAAATCAAAAAATAAACAACATGATAAATTACAAAAAGCGTAACACATATGAATACAACAAGCAATATAAAAATTACAATAAAATCATTCATAGCACTAAACTATGAGTGGGCCGCATGTAAAGAATAAAATGCTGAGGCTAAAAACACGGGGTAAGACAACGGTGGAGCGGATTGTTTGTGAGGGAAAAACTCTTCCAGAATGGGGTCAAAAAGGACCTTCGTATAAAGAGAGGAGGTATGTAATAACGATGGATGTTGAGGGATAACAACAATATGAGATGATATGGTTAATCTCTGAAAGTGCAGTAGAAGAGCCAGGTTTTAAGATTCTTCTTAAAACTTTCTAAAGTGGGGGCTTGCCTAATCTCACCGGGTAATGTATTCCAAAGTTGGGGAGCCACTGAGGAAAAGGCCCTCTCCTTTGTTCCCACAAGGCAGGCCTGGGATAATGGTAGGGGTGAAAGGAGAGCCTCCCCCGAGGATCAGATGGATTGGGCAGGTTCATGGAGGGAGATTCGGTCACGAAGGTAGGCAGGTCCGAAACCTTTTAGGGCTTTATAGGTGATGACCTGCACCTTGAATTGAGACCGGAAAATAAACGGCAGCCAATGGAGCTCCTTAAACAGTGGGGTTGACCGCTCCCTAGAAACTAGACAAGTGAGGTTTATATATTTGTGGACTGTCCAGGGTGGGAGAAAGAACTCTTGTCTGTTGGAGGCAAGTGTGAATGCTGCAATTGTGTTCTAGTATTAATATTGTATTTATTTATCGTGTCTGGAGCAGACCAAACAGTTGCATTGCATTTTTTTTAAACAAACAAACAGAACACAAAGTTTGCAAGCTTGGTAACTGATTAAATGTCCTTTGACCAGTATCTGACCACTTGGAGTGCCTCTGGTGTTGCTGCAAGAAGGTCCTCCATTGTGCATGTAGCAGGGCTCAGGTTGCATTGCAGCAGGTGGTCAGTGGATTGCTCTTCTCCACACTCGCAAGTCGTGGATTAATAGTTCCAAGTTGAGTTGGAGGTGAAGTAGTCTGAGTTGGAGGTGAAGTAGTCTGAGTTTCCATTCAAACGGAATCTCCCTCCTATAGAAGCCAAAGGTGGCTGCAGGCTGCATTTCTTGGACTCCCACAGAAAAGAAAAGCAGAGACTCCACATAGTAGTAGAGCCCAGTTCAAGCGATCCACGCAGTAGAGGCAAAGAGGACTTAGGCCAGGAGGGCACTGGCGCATGCGCAGGTAAGGGCTATTTACCCTGTGACGCTTGCAGTAAAGATCCAAGCAAATCACCTCCCAGCCTGTGGCCTTCAAGCGCTTTGGACTCCGACTCCCAGCATTCCTAGCCAATAGGCTTCAGGGAATCGGAGGGCCGCAAGCTTGAAAGTAGATGAACCTTCTCCGCTACTGTCCAGCAGGCCTCCTCTAGAGCCTGCAACCCTCCAGTTGTTTGGGCCTTCAACTCCCAGAATTCCTGCTCGTTGAGCAAGCTGTCAAGGTCTTCTGGGAGTTGGAGGCCCAAACAGTTTGAAGGAGCCCGAAGTTTGCGCATGCGCGTAAGAGAGATGAGGGGAGGCGCGCGCGCGCCGCCGTCGCTTCCGCTTTTTCCGGCCTTGCGCAGGCGCAGAAGGGGGGATTGTCGCCGTTTCTCTGAGGAAGGCTTCCGCGTCGGTTGTTGCCTGGCCCTGGTGTCCGTTGGCAGAGCGGGCGGCGAGAGGCCTCGGCCGGCGAGAGAAGGAAAGCAGGAGGCGTGTCCCCTTCCGCCGGCGCCTTGAGAGGCCTGCTGGCAGGCGGGAGGCCACGGCGTCGCCCCCTCCTCCTCCTTCTCCGCGGATGTGTGTGGCCGCCCCGGAGCCCTCCCAGGCCTCGCGGGTCCGGGGTCTGCCGCCCGGGAGGGAGCCGCTCTGATGACGGCCTCCTCCCTTGGCGACGCCTCCACCGCCGAGCACTGGCCTGGGCCTGAGCCGGGCTCCCCTCCTTCCTCCTCCTCCTCCTCCTCCTCCTCCTCGTCTTGGTGGGCGCGATGACCACCCCGGCCTTGCTGCCTCTCTCTGGGCGCCGCATCCCGCCTCGCAGCCTGGGCCCGTCCTCCTCCTTCCCGCACCACAGGGCTACCTTGAGACTCTCCGAGAAGTTCATCCTGCTGCTGATTCTCAGTGCCTTCATCACGCTGTGTTTCGGGGCCTTCTTCTTCCTGCCGGACTCCTCCAAGCACAAGCGCTTCGACCTGGGCTTGGAAGATGTCCTCATCCCTCACGTGGAGGCCGGGGAAGGGAGCAAGCAGGCCGGGGGGTACCTGATCCACGGGCAGGGCCGCGACCAGCACAGGCACAGGTAGGTCTCCCAGGAGGAGGCGTGTAAGGCCACGTTTGGATTCAACCCTGAGATCTCGAGAGAGGAAACCTGTTGCTTGGCTTAAACCAGACTTTGGTCCTCCAGGGGTTTTGGACTTCAACTCCCACAATTCCTAACAGCCTCAGGCCCCTTCCATTTTCCTCTCAGCCGCTTAAGTGGGTCTGAGGCTGTTAGGAATTGTGGGAGTTGCAGTCCAAAACACCTGGAGTGCCCAAGTTTGCCAGACTGATACTAGCAAGATTTACAATGACAGTGTCTTTGGAAAATGAGCTAATAGGAAGTTACTGGTGTTTTATGCTTTTAATCCCTTTTACAGGGTTTTTATAATATGTGTTAATTGTTTTGATTTTAATGTATTGTCAAAGGCTTTCATGGCCAGAATCACTGGGTTGTAGGGTTTTTTTGGGCTATATGGCCATGTTCTACAGCAGTGGTTCTCAACTTGGGGTCCCCAGATGTTTTTGGCCTACAATTCCCAGAAATCCCAGCCAGTTTACCAGCTGTTAGGATTTCTGGGAGTTGAAGGCCAAAAATATCTGGGGACCCCAGGGTGAGAACCACTGTTCTAGAGACATTCCTCCTGACGTTTTGCCTGCATCTGTGGCAAGCATCCTCAGAGGTTGTGAGGTTTCTAATTTTGTTTTAATTTTGTTTATTGTGGCATCAAATCGTGCCAGTGTAAGCCATCCTGAGTCGCCTTCTGGCTGAGAAAGGCAGCATAGAAATGCAGTAAATAAATAAATAATAAATAAATAGTAGGGTTTTTTGTTTTGTTTTGGTGAACGATTAAAGCAGTGATTCTCAACCTGTGGGACCCCAGGTGTTTCGGCCTACAACTCCCAGAAATCCCAGCCAGTTTACCAGCTGTTAGGATTTCTGGGAGTTGAATGTCAAAATATCTGGGGACCCACAGGTTGAGAACCACTGGATTAAAGTATTATACCTTGTCATTATATTTTATTATTGTATTTTATTATTATTTATCATTATTATATTATATTTATTTATATCCCTCTCTTAACTCATCCGAGGAACTCTCTGCCCCGGAATGTGGTGGAGGCTCCTTCTTTGGAGGTTTTTAAACAGAGGCTGGATGGCCATCTGTCAGGGGTGCTTTGAATGCAATATTCCTGCTTCTTGGCAGGGGCTTGGACTGGATGGCCCATGAGGTCTCTTCCAACTCTATGATTCTATGAGGGGGATTCAGAGCTACTTAGTCTGGCAAAATCAATGTCACATTATACATAAGAAAAAAGCAATATATTTTATTTATTTATTTATTTATTTGCTGTATTATTTATTTATCTATTTATTTACGGTATTTGTATCCCACCTTTCTCAACCCGAAGGCGACTTAAGCAGTTTACAATCAGCAGCAATTTGAAACCCCAGCAGACATGAAATACAGTTTAAAAGAACATTTAGCATATAATAGAAAAACCATACAAAATCAATAGAAACATAAATCATTAGTGTCTCCTTACTAAACTCATTTTCCTGTCGCATTGTTTATATACCTATCTTTTTCATACCTTGGGGATTGCCTGTATAAGAGTCAGTTGGTGTTGTTCTGCCCTGTCATACCAGTAATCTCCAAGGAATAGAAGGCAAATGCTATCCCCCCCCCCCCTCTTGAAATATGTCCTTGACTGACTGGGAACAGTGACAAAACACTTCAGGTGAAGTTGGGTCATTGTGTGCTCTTGTGAGACGAATTGTCCTGAAGACAACTTGATGTGGGTAGAAGCCTTGCTCTGCACCTGATTCCATGCAGTCTGGATAGCAGCAAAGATATTTGAAGAAAAGATAATGAAAAGTTGAATAATAGAATCGTAGCCCCTGATGGTCACTCAGGCCTCTTCCACACAGCTGTATAAAGTCCACATTGAACTGTATTATATGGCAGTGAAGACACAGATAACCCAGTTCAAAGCAGATGTTGTGGATTAGCTGCTTTCATATTCTGGGTTATATGGCTGTGTGGGAGGACCCCCAGCCCCTGCCTAAAAAACCCTAGAGACAATGACTCTATATATTCCAAGGCAGCATAATACACCACTGAACAGGTCTTACAGTTAGGAAGTTTTTCCTAATGATTAGGTGGAATCTCCTTTTTTTGCAATTTGAATGGATTGTTCCAATTCCCAGGTCCCTTCCACACAGCTGAAAAAAATCCTTTGAACTGGAATATATGGCAGTGTGAACTCAGATAACCCAGTTCAAATATATTGTGGGATTTGTGGGCTGTGTGGAATGCTCCTAGAGCAGCAGAAAACAAGCTTGCTATACAATGTATAAGGTTTCCTTATGTACTCAGATGCACCTATAGAGTTACATGCGTAATCAATAAGGAAAGTGCATTTAGGAAAGTTTATTTTTCTTATTGTGAATGGAACAAGGAAAGTAATGTCAGTTTCAGGTATGCACTCACTCCTTTAGGGCCCTTCCACACAGCCCTGTATTCCAGAATATCAAGGCAGAAAATCCCACAATATGTACTTTGAACTGGATTATCAGAGTCCACACTCAGATAATGTGGGATTTTCTGCCTTGATATTCTGGGATATAGGGCTGTGTGAAAGGGCCCCTAGTGAAAAATTTGGGGTAGTTTTCATGGACAGGTAAACTTAACCTTGTTAAGTCAAACACGTTGGAAATATGACAGCATTTTCCTATTGAATGCTGTTTGTTCTCTCCTCTTCCCCTTTTGGAACAAGCCAGATAATGTGCTACAGCTAATCAAATATATATCATGCAGGGCTCGAAAATAGAACCTCTTGAAGGACATGGGTGTGCACATCAGCACACTTAAGTGGGCTGATTAAGAAAAAAACTCATTTTCCAGCGGTTGTCTAGCTAATGATACTGTAGTTCCTGGGCTTGGTTCTGATCTGCAGTCAACACATACTGTGGCCACTGGTTTTTGAAGTGTTTCTGTAAGCACTGCACAGTGTCTTCCAAATGTCTGTGTAGAACTGCACTGTTTTGCTGCTGCTTATCTTACCTGTTGTACATTTGTGCACACGGCTACAGAAGGATCAGCTAAGGTGGAATTCCATCTTTTTCCAGCTGAAGCTTGATTGCTATGTTTACTGCAGAAACACTGTTATCCTCCCAAGTGCTGAAGCTGCTACAGCAGAATTTCTCAAACTACTTTTCCAGATGTTTTGAATTTCAGCTTTCATAATTCCTAACAGCTGGTAAAATGGCTGGGACTTCTGGGAGCTGAAGTCCAAAACACCTGGAGAAGCACAGCTTGAGAAACACTGTGTTAGAGAATGTCCAGGCCTGCAGAAGCTGTGCCCCTCCAGGTGTTTGGGTCTCCCAACTTCCATGATCCCTAGCCAGCTTTTCCAGAGATCAGGAATTCTGAGAGCTGAAGTCTAAAACACTTGGAGGGCCACAGGTTGAGCAGGTCTGGTTAGATGGAAAGAGGACAAAGAAAAAAAATGAGAGACTGGGTTGTCATAAAATACTTTGTGAAAAGGAGCTTCACTATCAGAAGATTTATTAATTGAGACGTGCCTAATTTTGAAGATAACAAAGGCAGTACATGTGAACCACAAAACATATGGAACATGTATAGAATTATTGTCCTTTGGTTTCACCAATGGTTTTGTTTTTTTTCTCATTTCTTCATGCACTGTGACTTAAGACTGACTTGATACATTAACAATTAACAACATTTATACTCCCTTTATCTCAGGAACCACAACTCACAGTAGCTCTCAACCTACACATGTAAAATATACAACAATAAATATGAAAATAATATTAAACTAGGACAATTAGTAGAACAGTTCACTTAACATACATTTTTAAAATATAGTAAATAAAAGCTGTTAAAAACAATTCACTAACACCATACAGTAAAAAAAAACTGTTTTAAAAGCCTGCTTGAATAAAAAAGTTTTAGCTTTCCACTTGAAGGATAACAAGGAAGGGCCGTCTCGGGAAGAGAGTTTCAGAGTCGAGTGGCAGCCAACGAAAAGGCTCTTGTGATGATGGCGAGACTGAGATAAGTACCTTCCTGAGGTTCTCGGGTTTTAGATGGATTCATTAAGGGAGGCATGATTTGCCAGATAGTGTAAACTTGAGCCATATAGGGCTTTATAGGTCAAAACCAGCACTTTGAATTGTGCTTGGAAACAAACTGGCAGCCAATGCAGCTGTTGCAGCAGGGGAATTGTATGCTCGCTGTAGAGTGTGTAGAAGTATTCCAAAGAAGATGCAATTTGCTGATGTTCCAGTTAAGCAATTGTGCTTACCAGACAAGGGTCTACAAACTATAGCTGGTTTGATAGTTAAATGTTGGTTTCTACTAACTATCCATAAATTCCAGTAGTAAATGCATACGAAATTGTTGTCTGTTGAAGTTATATCACTTCAGGTCTGTGTATGTTAGACAATATTGATACTATTATTGTTGTTATTTATAGCCCACTCTTCTCTCTTGATCAATAATAATAATAATAATTTTTTGTATACCACCCTATCTCCCTGAAGGGACACAGGGTGGTTTCCAACATATAAGTCAAACATTCAATTTCTGGAAAGAAAACCATACAAACAATTACATCAAAATAAGCACATTTGACAATGTAACACAACCTAATGTAACTTAATGAACAAAATAACAACTAAAAACAACATAAAATACCAAAATCCTGTTAAATACATGCAACACCCCCCCCCCCCCCCAAATAACCCACATTAAAAACCCATTTCATTGTAGCTCCGTCAGTAGAGGTTCAACAAACTGATGGCCAGGATTACAAAATGAATGTGGCCAACTATAAAAGGGCTGGGCAAGGGCTAGTGCAAACAATGTTTAGATCAATACCTAAAGCAGCACACTCCTTTAAAACCCTGTAGTTTCTTAGAAACAGTCACTTCTATTTTAAAATATAGGTTCAACCAGGCCTGCACAGCCTGTGACTCTCCAGTTGTTTGGGACTCCCTCCCAGAAGCCCTGGCTAGCTTTGTCCAGTGGTCATGAATTTTCGGAGCTGAAGTCCAAAACACCTGGAGGGCCACAGGTTGCACCAGCGAACCTAATAATGAAACAATTAAAACACCGTATTTCATTGCATAATTGTTATATTTTTATCCTTTTATGCAAGGATTTTTTTTCCAGCTATGGAGCTTCTTTTGCAGCACTTGCCAGCAGGCACATAGGTGGGTGAAGGCTCACTCACCTACACGCCTCTCCCATCTGAGCTACGGACTGCTGTCTTGGTCCCGCTGGATCACCATGGTAGCCCTCCATAGCTTGGATGGAAGAGGCAATCAGGCAGGTGCTGCCTCCTTGCATAATAGTCACACCTGTGAACTCTTATGCAAGGAATTACAAAATACCAAAAGGAGGTGTGTGTGATGGCATCTATTATGCGATGAAATACAGTAGTCATGTAAACACAAACAAATACTGTTTTGCTTTCAACACTAGTGAGAAAATTCAAATTTGACATATTTGGCATTAATACTGATTTTCAGAGTTACCAGTACCTGTTTCTGTACTTCTTTAAGCTGAAAAACTGAACAGAAGGTACAGTGAAAACAATGTTGTATCCACATTTCTCAAAACTAAGTTAGTGGATTCTCAGACTGCTAGTAGTGCTAGTGCCTACACATAGCAGTAAAGGCATGGCATTTTATGTAGTCAATTGTTACTACTCATTTATTGCAAATGAGTTAATTTATCTGTCATTTTGAGTACAAAGTAATGACAATTCTAAAAAAATGTTGACTATAGTTTGTATTTAAAAGACTAAAAGACATACAGCACATCAGGTGATGACACTTTCATTTTCTAACCATATGTTTTCTGACTTTTTAATAGGGCTGAGTAGTTTTAAAGCTACTCAAGGGATCAGCATGAACTTAAATCCTTCATGCTAAATCTCTGATGAGTTTTCAATCCCCTTTAAATCAGATTTATAAGTGGAATCTTTGATTGTAGTCCTAAACATGCTTTTTTAGGAGAAAGCCCTGGTGAATATAGTGGGGCTTATATCTGATCAAACACGTATAGGATGGCGAGGTTCGTTCTTTAAATTCTCAGTGTCAGTTTTCCAATGACAGATGTCTCTCTTAATTTGTGATTGCTGTTGCTTTGTTATTTGGGCCCATACAAATTGTGTAACCAAACATTGCTGTAGCTATGTGAAATCTGTAGGTTGCTATTAGTCTTCGTTGAAGTACAGAGTTATTTTTTTCTGAACTAAATTGAATAACAGACTTTATTAGTGCATCAAACTGCATTTATAGGCTCTGGATCCATTAGAAAATGTTGCTTACTTCCTTCTCTTATTGTTGTAGTGCACCATTCCTACCACATTTGAGAGTGCATCTATGGTAAAATGAATGCAGTTTGAAACCACTTTAACTGCCACGGCTTAATGTTTTCAAATCCTAGGGTTTGTAGTTTTACAAGATCTGTAGTCTTCAGTGGTACCTCACCAAACTACATGTCCCAGGATTTTATAGTGTTGGGCAATGGTAGTTAAAGTGGTGTCAAACTACAATCAATCTTCTTGAGCCATGAGGAAAGGCAGGCAGGAAATAATCTACAGTGCAGATGTACCCAGTGTTTCTCTGAATGCCTTGGTATCTTTCCCCTTGTTTTCATCAATCCCTTTCCAATGACCTTTGTATGTTTTATGCCACTAGGATTGGCAGGAACAAATAATTAAGAACAGCAAGTTTGAGATCATCCCTGGAATATCTCAATTTTGCTTACTTTCTTGATCTCTGTTACTAATAATAGAACCCCTATTGCTAATAATAGAGACTATTGAGCTTATAGTGGGTCTCTCTGGTACACAAAATTCTTCATGATCACTTCTAAATGGTTGGTTATTTTCCCATCTTACAGGGAGCATTCAGATCTTATGTTTAACATGCTTGATCTTAGCTATCAAGGTACCTAGACATAGCTTTTTCAAAGTGCAGGTTGAAGTTTGAGATCTCTTGGCCTACTTTTACTTTGAACATGGTCCAAAATTTGCTAGAATTCAGAACAGCCTTGCTGCTTGTAAGCATACTTTATGGACATGTATTACAGATGTAGAAAAATCTGTTTACCAAGGTTCCCCATGACATTATCACAAAGAATCTAATAAAATGTGAGCTAGACAATACTACTGCTAGGTGGACTGGGAATTGGTTAACTAGCCAAACCCAAAGGGTGCTCACCAATGGTTCCTCCTTATCCTTGAGAGACGTGACCAGTGGGGTGCTACAAGGTTCTGTCCTGGGCCCAGTGGTATTCAACATCTTTTATTTGGAATGAAGGCATAGAAGACATACTTACTAGGTTTGAAGATGACACCAAATTGGGAGGAATAGCTAATACCCCGAATCCAAAATTACCAATATTAGAGAGCTAAGCCCAAACTAACAATACATTTCAATAAGGAGAAATGTATGGTACTACACTTTGACAATAAAAAGGAAATGCAGATATATAGGATTAATGACATCTGGCTTGAAAACACCCATGTGAATGGGATCAAGGAATCTTAGTAGACCACAAACTGAACAGTGATTCAACAGTGTAGTGCAGCAGTTAAAAAACCAATTCAATTCTAGGCTTCATCAATAGGAGCATGGTGTCTAACTTGAGGAACGTCTTAGTCTCACACCATTCTGCTTTGGTCAGATCTCATCTAGAGGACTATGTCCAGTTCTTGTGACCACAATTCAAGAAGGATATTGACAAGATGGAATGTATCCATAGAAAAGCAACTAACATGATCATATGTTTGGAAATGGAGTAGCTTAGGAGCTGGGTATGCTTAGCTTGGAGAATAGAAGTTTGAGAGGGTGATAGCCATGTTTTAAGTATTTGAAAGGATGTCACATTTAGGAAGGTACCAAGTTTTGTTTTCTGCTGCCCTGTTGACTAGGACACCAAGCAGTGGATTCAAATTGCAGGAAAAATGATTCCACCTAAACATTAGGAAGAACTTCTAAGTGGAAAAAGCTGTTTGGCAGTGGAATATAATAAGCAGAAGAGTACTGCCTCTGGTACTAGAAGGAATAAAATAGTTAGCAACCATTGAGAGCCTCATTCTCCATGAAACTGTCAAAACCGGGAACCATCACTACATCTTAAAGTAGTAAATTGTACATGTAACAATGCTGAACTGTACTTTGTATTGCTTTTAATTGGGTAAACATGTGAATGTGCATCATAATTACTTTCTTGTGCAGCTTGACTTGCATAATCCCATCTTTTCAGTGTTATGTAAGGGTTCAGTATTTTAACTGATAGATCTCTTAAAGATCAGAGGTCCTTCATAAATCATTCTTTTGTCAGGAGGGTAATTCATTAATAGATTTGAAGATCTTTATCAATTTGAATTATACTAATAGCCATAATTTTAGGGCACTTTTTCTGTTTAAAAGCTGTCAGTGCTTTAGTAATATTTTTAATTGTGCCATACGTTTTGAGGTATGACATGTATTCATATTTTTTCTTGTTGCTAAGTGGATTCTAATTAAATGAACTTCCTGGATTTCTTTTGAAATGGCAAGCTAAGGTCAGCCCCTTTTAAACATTTCTGAAAAAGAAAATGTAAACTATTTGGAAATTAATTATTTGATTGTTGACTGTCTCTTTAGGGAAGAAGAGGAACGCCTGAGAAATAAAATTCGTGCAGACCATGAAAAAGCTCTAGAAGAAGCAAAAGAGAAACTGCAGAAGTCACAGGTTGAGATACAAACAGAAATTCAGACTGAGAAAAGCAAGATAGCAAAGAGCTTGAAGAATAAAAGCAACAAGCCTCTGCCGCCAGTCCCGGTGCCAAATCTCATCGGTATAAACGATGGAGACCCAATGGACCCAAACATTCGAGAAAAAAGGGACAAAATTAAAGAGGTAACAGATAATGTTATCTTGATTATCATCCAGCAATATTTCCTAATAGCAGAGTCATTTCTGTAAAGATCAGAAATGATCATGTATGTGGCAACAACACTTCTCCTCTGTGAATGGTCGTGCTTCACCTTGATACACCCCATTGTAGCTGGTTGTTAATTCCCTTTGACAATTGCATTTTTTTGCCATTGTTGAAGAACTAAAGAGGCAAATTCATTGTTTCTTGCCAAAACTAAATATTAGTATATTTCCTTTGTGACTTCCACAATTGGCTTGCATTTATAGAAACATCACAAAATGATCTTTTAAATGGCCCAGGCTATGTTTGCCAATGTTTTGATAGGCAGTGTTCTTTAAAATATGGGGTTTTGTAGATTTCCAGTATTTATTTTATTTACAATTCATTTAAAACTTCTATATCCTGATCTTCTCAACCTCCGTAGAGGGACTCAGACCAGCTATAGTATGACTATCTCAAATTTATATGCTGCTTCAAGACACATATTAATGACATCTTTATGCAACAAACTATCATTTTCCTCCTTGAATATTTACAGTAAAATAAGTGCCAATTTTTTCTTTATGAATTGTTTCTGCAAGTACAATATAAGAGTTTGCAATATTTGGGTATTTGTATGTGCATTCAATGTTGCCTGTTGACTTTGGGTGATCCTACAAATTTAATAGGGTTTTCTTAAGCAAGAAATGCTCAAAGGTGGTTCTGTCAGTTCCTTTCTCTAAAATATAGCCCATAGCACCTGGTATTCTTTGAAGTCTCCCATCCAAGTACTAACCAGAGCTGATCCTGCTTAGTTTCCAATGTCAGATCAGATCTGGTCCTTAGGGTATATAGGCTACACCAGGAGACTTCAAACTTTTTAAGCAGAGGGCCGGTTCACTGTCCTTCAGACTGTTGTAGGGACTATAATGTGAAATAACGCTATGCACACAGCACATATGTGAAAAAATGAAAGAATACAATATTTAAAATGAACCATTTTAATCAGCATCAACTTAACATTATTTCAATGGGAAGTATGGGCCTGCTGATGAGATTGTCAAGTTACTTGAGATTGTTGTTATTGTTGTTGTTGTTGTTGTTGTTGTTGTGTGCCTTCAAGTCATTTCTGACTTTGGGCGACCCTAGGTCTAAAGTCTAGTTTGAAAGCTGGGTAAATAACCTGTGAGGGCCGCATTTGGCCCACAGACCTTGTTTGAGGACTCCTGGGCTACACAATTTGCCAAATTTGTTTCCAGTTTTTTGAAACAATTAAATTAGTTAAGACATTTGAATTTGAAATAGTAGCTGGAGAGAGTGCATTGCAAACCACAGTACCTGTTTTACATGATGGAGTGATTCCATACTCCTGTCCACTAAAGACGATTGCCCCAGTTTTGAACATTTTCTAGGTATCTGCTTGAGAACAATAAATAAACTGCAGTTGACTGGAGGCTCAAAATAATTTTCAACCGAGCAGTTTCCCCTTCAAACAAGACTTTCCAGGGCATACTTTCCATTAAAAGACAAAAGAGCTATTGCTATTTTTCTTTTCTTGAAAGACATATGAATAGATATGGTTTTACAAAACTGGAGTAGGAATCCTTTTAATGCTGCTGTATTGGTCATAGGAGCCATTATTGACACCTTTTGGAATTCTAGCCAACTTTGTGATGAATGCCAGCCAGCCCATTCACGCTAAGTAACAGAACATTGAGTGTATCCAAGATAAATTATGGTAGAGTGCTCCTGTAGGCTTTTGAAACTTTGAGCCCATTTGAACAGCCCAATGTCCAAAAAGCAATCCTGGCATTGGGCTGTTTTACTTTATATATTTTATAGTTCATGGTTCAATTGTATTTGAAGGCCTGCAGACTTTCAAGTTGGTTTTCACTTGAAGAACTGTTACTTGTCTAATAAAGAGAAAAATCTGGAAATATGATACAATTAGTTTCTGAAATGTTACATTATTAATTTCTGTTAACCAAACTCAGTTTTTTTTAATTTTTCTATTCTTTAGATGATGAAACATGCTTGGGATAATTATCGACGATATGGATGGGGTCACAATGAACTGAAACCCATTGGTAGGAAAGGACATTCCACCAACATATTTGGTAGGTTACCCATTCTGAAAATGCCAGATATCCTTTCCTTATATCTTTGCATCATTGGTAAAATTGACAGATATTGAATGAAAATAATTATCTACAGTTAAGCAACATTTCAATAGTAGGAGAGAGCTAAACTGATTGTCTTTTTGTACATTCTGTGCATTCCTACATATGAGGGAAATCACCTGTATAGTTGTGGGATCTTGCAGAAAGTACTGGCAAATAGGGAAGGCTATTATCTTAAAATATAACTTTCACACTATTATGAATATATTAATATGATGAGAGAATAAATGCCTGAAGTATAAGAATATTACAATTGATCCAAAGCCATCAAAAGAGAAGTATTCTGGTTAATGCATTGTTCTTTGGATGTGCTGAAATCTGTGTGGACTATTTTCAGTGCCTTCATTTTTTTTATCTTTATGTAAACAAGGTAAAGGAATTATATTCTCCTTACAGTTCTAGGATAATATAACTGGAAGACCTGGCTTTTCTCCTAGTTGTATAAAAGTGAGAGCTATTGACATCTTGTTGGCTTGGAAAAGGAGCCTTGCAATGCTTTCAGGGCTCATAGTACAGTGGTAATAAAAAGGACAGCTTTTAAATTACTCCCTTGCTGTTAAAAACATTAGGTTCATATCTGGCTTCCAGACTCAGCAGTTTGTACCTTATTGCTTCACATTATATGTGGGTGGAGCTGTGATAGCAATTGGAATTTCCTCCAAATGGTTGGTGAGACTTTTAACCTAACAAAATGTATCTGTATTTGAGCTTTGGCTCTAAAATTCTGTATTGATTCACAAAGACTTACTTTCTCATCCCTCACTCCTTAAAAATCGCAAAAGAGAATCTCAATATTCCATAGGTTTTGGAGTCATGCAGGTCATTTTTGATATATTTTGTGTTTTTTTCCTCTTTTAATCTGTAAACAAATATGTTCTTGTTGGGATCTGGACCCAAATAAATTAATCAATTAAATGAATAAGCTTCAGAATTTTCTCCCCATATACATGTAGATATACATATACATATACAATCATTGGGAGGAGGGGAGCCTTTATTTGACCTGCCTTGATATAGGTGGGCAACAATTAGCAAGATGTGCATCATTACAAGAAGAATATAGAATTCTCTGGGGACAGGATTGCTTTGTTGAAAATAAGTAATATCTATCTATTTCTATATAACTCTTCAGTAAGGATTAGGGGACCCGGTGGCATTTGCTGAGGATAAAGTGTTTCCCTAAATCTGGGCTTAATTTCCCCCGATAAGTGTAAATATTAAACATTCAAATATATAAAAGAGAAAATCAACTTATGAATCAACATGGCATAGCTGTGTAACTGTTAGACTAGGACTCTGTAGTATCAACCACAAGACAACATGGGAGGAACTCAAGCAAGTCACACTCTGAAGGCAATAACAAACCTCTTCTAAATATATGTGGCCAAGAAAAACCCATGATAGCGGGTGCTTTAGGTGTACTATGAGTCCAGAAATGAGTTGAAGGCACATGGCAAAAGCAAACGAATCCCCTGGGCAGACTAAACCCTAGTCTCTCTTCTTGTAACCACAGCTTTAGAATCAGACCTGCACTTGTTTATTTAGTGGTGCCAAACTTGTGGTTCTCCAGATGTTTTAGATTTGAGTTTCCAGAATTCCTGGCCATTGGACAAGTTGACTAGGGGTTTTGGAAGTTGGGGGCCCAAACATTTGGGTTACAAGTTTGACACTTCTGCTTTATGTACCCTGACTCTCAGCTGTATAGCTCATGACTTCTGTTTCTTAATTATGTTAAAATGACTGGAAATGGTATATACAGATGGTTGAATGATGAACGATGCATTCTAAGTGGCTGAATTCCACAACAATTGTAACAGCGCAACATTTTCTTCACCAAATCATAGAATTATAGAGTAAACAAGGTTAAAAGGGCTTATATTTAATCACCCCTGGTTATTGATTGTTGAGCACAGATTGTTTCCATGTGAGACAGTTTTTCTTCAGTGTTAGTAGTTTTCACACTTCATCATTATCGTAGATTTCGTGCTGACTTGCTAGTTCTTCATGGCTGGGAATTTTATTAATGACATCCTCATTGCAAGTCTTCGGGTCAGATAACTCCTCTGCGAATATGTTGCTACTGTGCTTTTCCTTTAGGAATGTGATGTTGAGAATTTCTTTTCCCCATTCTTGTTGACAGAGTTGTTCCTTAGACTCTTCTAATTCCAAAGAAGGGTGCGGCATATCCTCTTCAGCCCCCATACCTGCCCAAAAAATCACAACTTCTTTGCGAGAAGCAGCAACAGTCAGAATAGTGATGAGTATACAGGGCACTAAGTATAGGAGAGTTGACTGATTTGTCTGTAAGAGTGTTGTTGCAATGAAATTCACTAAAAGACCGTAGCTATAAGCCAGAGTAGATGCTAGAAAATAGACCCCTGAAGAGTCAACTTGAACGTCAAATCGGTGACAGTAGGCTACTAGGAAGCCAGGAAGTACGACATCTCCGAGGCCTGCAACAGTAAAGGAATTGTCCATAATTGAAGCTGGAGATAATATTGGTACTTTTAACAGAAAGGGGATCTTTTCTGAGTCATATGAACCCAAAGCTGTCACATCTGTGACACTTCTTCCAGTTTTGGTTAGGAAAGGTGTGATGAAAAGACAGACGGCATCATAAAACAAATGAGCTGTAAGAAACAGGCTACAGTTCTTTAGGTTTGGAATATGAATTGTCCTCAGAAGATAGATGCCAATACACATTCCTAAAACATTTTGCAAAATCCAGCCCCATGCTTCCTCATTTCCGAAGAAAATACAGACTGCAGTGATAGATATGCATAGTATTGCCAGGAGTAATGCTCTGATCTCTAGTGCCTTGTGGAAATATGGAAGATGGATCATAGACCTTCCAAATGGGAATTTGCTCACAAATGGAGACAAACAACAGTATAGGCTGAAAGATGCATATAGACAGTAAATGCCAGTCATTGCACACACCATATAGTCATATAAGCAATAGAGAGAAAGCAGCATGAAATTGGCCATTAATGCACATGTACATGTCAAGTAGATATTGGTATCAATTGTTATCTCACCAGAATTTTCTGTTTGGCACTGACTTTTGATATGTTGCTTTTTTTTCTCTGAGCATCCAGCCCAGTAGCTTCCTACAATAACAGTGACCATTGACATCAAGTAGATGATCCCAGTTTTATCTAGCAAGTCACTGATCAGGTTCTTGAATAACAAGTAGAGAACATCTGTGTTGCTAAGGAGAACCCCCGGAATAGTAATCTCTTCACAGTGACCCCAGTTGAATGCAGATCGCCACCTTTTCATTGGATATGGAGCATCTCCACCAAGAGTCAGGAGCCCCTGGGTTCTGTTTATCTGATGGAGTCTGGCATTCTCAAAAAGATTGCAGTTTCCCTCTCTTATAGATGCAATTCTGGTACTGAATCCGCCTCCATCGTTGTCATCTTTCCCAAATAATGAAGGTAGGCAACACAAGGCTGAGTAAGTGAGGTTCTGACTGAAAGGCTGAAGGTCAAACCAGCGATTTTTATTACCTTCCTGATGTGATTTCACCAGCTGCGAATGGAAGACAAAGCAGTAATCACCTCCTTTTTCTGGATCGATATGAATGACACCAGGGTTCTGAGCAAGCACAGGTGGAACAAAGAGCATAAATGGCCAGGCCAGCAATAGCACTGCTTTCCTTGATATTCTACAATTGTCCTTCATCTTTCCTAGGGACTGTAATCATGTCCTTCTTTGTCCCCTTCTGGTAAAGAGATTCTGACCCTTTTTCTTGTTTGGGTTCTGGGACCCAAGCTTTGCTCTGAAACTGCTTGCTACATGATGAGTTTTCCTGATACCCTTTCTCCTCATCATGGCTATAACCCTCAGCTTTGTTTGTTACGTAATAAACCCAGCTTTTTACCATGGAGACAAGCCTTCACTTCTGTCTGATGTACTGAAGGCTTCACCTCTCCCATTGTGGACTTGCTTTTACAGTGCATGTTGCTTCTAGTTCTTAGCAAGATCAAACGGCATCCGATGCCTTTAGGGTATACTATTTACGCCTTAACCTAGGGTGCATTTACACTGTGGATTTCATAGTTTGACAACACTTTAACTGCCATTGGTCAATGCTGTGTTATGGGTGGGATGATGGGATTTGTAGTTTGGTGTGTAGTCCCTGGCAGAGAAGGCTCAATAACTTTGTAAAACTACAACTTCCATGATCGGCTTTTTTTTAGAAGAAAAGAAAGATACTTCCCGGTCTCTGTTTTTGCTCAGTGCTAGTTTGGTTGTAGGACAATTACAGTCCTGAACAGGTGAAACTTACAGTGATATAGTTCAGTTCATGTGAAATGGATGCGATTAAACATTGTCAAAATATTTAGGAGTCTTAAATTCCTGAAAACTTCAAACTCAAACTCGGAGCAGATCTATTGCATCACTGACATCAGAGCTACTGGTCTCTACTACTTTGCTCTATCAGGGAGAGAGTGAAATAATAGAAAGAAAAATATTTTAAATGAAGCCAGTGGATTGTAAAAGGGGAATTTTGTGAAGTTCATGGGAGAGAAAATCTGCAGATCTTAGGAGAACTAAAATGAACTGAAAATAAAAATGTGATGTAATAGCAAGTTGCCATTTGCAAAGGGGCAACACTAAAGGCTTCAGTGGAAGAATAAGTAATTCTGCTTCTTGCCTATTTTGAAATCATCTAAGTTACCTCTTGTTCATAGATTTAATGGTATATATGAGCCACATTCTCAAAATGACATGGAATGCAGTAGTTCTTCAGGGAGCCCTAGAGCAAGAAAGCTGTTTTTGAATCTTCCCCAAGGGTTTCTATTAGCCTTGCCCATGAACTTGCCAAATGTATATATAGGATTTTCAAAGCTGTGCCAAAATGATAAAAAAAACAACTTTATGATGTAGTATGAGCTTAAGAATTGGCTTAAGAACAAAGGTCCCTTTCTTTCGTGATTCACCATCCACCCCAACTACCAAATACCCATGGTGTTCTCCTTATGGATGTATTAGGCTAATCTTAGCATCTTAAATTAATAAGATAGCTTTCACAATTGTTCCCTCTAATAAGGCTCAACTGCTGATATACCTGTATGTGCCTTGGGGTCACCTCTTGAGTTATGACAACCTCATGGATTTCTTACATTTTTGTTTGGTAAGGAATCTTTATAAGTGGTGTTACCAGTTCCATCCTCTGAAATACAGCCCATAGCGCCAAGTATTGGTTAGCTCCCCATCCAAGTATTAATCAGGGCTGATCCTGCTTAACTTTAAGGATCAGACAGAACCTGTTACCTACATGATATTTAGGCCATCCCAACTGTTGAAATAGACTACCCCAAAATTAGGTAGTGGATTTTTAAAAAGCATTTCATTATGCATTTTAAAATAAAAATGCCTGACAAAAAATTGTTGGTGAACATTGTGTGTAAATTGAGAACATCCAAGTCATGGCATGTTTACTGTTTCAGCTTTAGATGGGAAATTTCAAATGGAAAGGAGAAAGTTGACTTATTTAAGCTCTTGACTATTCATAGTGCATACTTTGTGAGACATGTGAGTGGAGATTTTTGTGGATGCTTCAAGAAGGAGGACAAGACAAATAATATACCTCCTATAAGAGCAGAAGAAGAGCTGTGTGCTGTATCCAGTCAGAGAACTTAAAAAGAGTAATTGCCAAAATACAGTAACTTTCAGTGATTTAGCTCCTGCAGATTTGGTTATTGGTGGATTATTTGCTGCCACCTCTGCTTCTGCCCTGTACCATTTTAAATAGGGACTTTAATAACACAAGTGTCCATTTTGAGCTGTGTTTTGTTAAGTCCAGCTTGATCAGTGGTTAGAAGTCCTTACTAAAATGGTGTAGGGAAGCAGTAGTGACAAATAACCATGCAGATCATGTGTTTAAATATAGTTTGGGGGATCTGAGGATATTGGCATTTTTAATCACTATTGTTGGGCCCTGTGCTCTTAACCATATAGGAATGACTGCAACAGCTCATGGTACTGAAACATAGAAGCATACTGCAGAGGAGATGACCTGTCACCTAATCATGCATACATTTCTGGACCCTTTTTCTAGTCAAGCAAAATGGCAATCTTATTTCAGTAAAGCTCACACCCTAACTTTGTATATTGCTAAGCAACTTGAATTACCCAATCTTATTTTCTCCTCCAGTTACATTGTAAAGAGATGGGATACAAATATAGGAAATTCATGACTGAAACACACATTTTAATAGAATTGCTTGACATGCAAATTGATTTAGTACTTGGAAAAAAACTATTTATTTTTAGCAATACATGGTTTCATATTATGGATAAATAATAACATTGGAGGGGAAGATTATCTCTATAAGTGAAACATGTATAATGAAAACTGGGTTTTCAAATTCTAGGAAATTCTCAGCTAGGGGCTACTATAGTAGATGCACTTGACACCCTCTACATTATGGGCCTTCATGATGAATTCAGAGAAGGGCAAGAATGGATTGACAATCACCTGGATTTCAGTGTGGTGAGTTAAATTTTTTAAAGTATAAATTGACTATTCCCTGTCTGGAAACACTAGAGTTTAATATTGAGCTTGTTTTACTAGCCATAATTAAAAATAATTTAACTGTTGGGGTTTGAAATGACACTTAGTGGTGATGAATGTAGAATGGTAGTGAAAGCTTCTAATATTTCTTTCTTATCAGTGATAAAGAATGAAGAGGAGGGCAGGGGAACACACAAATTCAAGACTCACTATAGTTCATTCAACCATGTTTTATTGCATGGTTCAGCCTGTTACATCCACATAAGACAAGTACATCCTGTTATCTCTATCTCAGTATGCATTCTGAGTTCTTGCTTTCTTCTTCAGACAGCTCAAATTTATCATAACTTCGACAGGTTGTCAACCAGAAGGATAAGATTTTAATTTGTCTATGCACCCATTAGAAATAATTATAAATTTTTAACAGATCTGTGTGGAACACATAAGAATATTTATTGTATGCAAATGCTCTCTATTGGTATCTAGCTTACATTTAAAGTATATACCTTTTTCTCTTCTAAGAATTCAGAAGTATCTGTCTTTGAAGTCAACATTCGCTTCATTGGTGGCCTGCTTGCAGCCTATTATCTTTCTGGACAAGAGGTTAGTTCATTATTATATATTTTTGAAAGTGTATATAGCTTGTCACAAGAGCTGGTGACTTAATTGGTGACCAAGTTAGAAGTTGAGACAATCTTCCATTCTTACCCATACTTTATGTGCTCTCAGTCCTTCCCACCTATTTTTATTTCTGAAAGTGAGAATAGCTCTCAGTGCAAACTTGTGGGCAGAATGAGCTTTTTCTCTTCCTCCCACTTCCTACCTTTTTCATGAATTGTAAGGTGCTGACTTGCCTCCCACAAATATTCTTGTCAGACTCTGTTGGCTTTTGACCTTCACTGCACTGGTTTCTTCACTGATTTCTTCCTTGCCATGTACACCCCCCACCTCACCCCTAGAGACAGCCCCCAACTACTATAGCACAATTCTGTTGTGTTACTTAACCATGGAGAACTGTTGAGACAGAGTCAAAAGGAGAGCATCCATCATTGCTGTAGAGTAGGGACAAGAGTGAAAAGGTAGCCCTTATCTCAGAAATTGCCTCTTCAGTCCAGATGTGCACCAGGAAGCAGATAACCCAGAGAAGGTGCAAAGAAAAGGAGAAAGAGCAGTTTCTTTTCTTCTCATCCTCATTCCTTAACATGTTACTGAAAATGCACAAATTCCACAAATCCCTTTTTAAAAAGTCAAATAAACACTCTTCTGTTGACATTTGTGATTCTCATAAATGAATGTTACATTTACTTGAGTTCCTTTTTTTCTAAGCAGCAGAAAAATATTCCCAGCTTTACAATTGTGGGGAAAGATTTGGCATATCTGAGAGTGGTTCACAGTCTTTTTAATTCTGCCTGCATATAACTTTAGATTACAAGAAGAGCCTTGGTTCTTTCATCTGTCACACTTCAGAATGAATGTATTGTAAAGATTCAGAGAACACGTGTATCAGTAATAATATTAATATACTAAGGGCTGAAAATATATGGAAAGAATACAAATCAGCTACTTGGAGAATCCAGGATTTTGTGACCAAGTCAGAAGTTGAGACCATCTTCCATTCTTACCCATACTTTATGTGATCTCAGTCCTTCCCACCTGTTTTTATTTCTGAAAGTGAGAATAGCTCTCTTTTAACACTGATATTGCACGCTACCAGTAAAATATCTGTTGCAAGCTAACAGGCTGAACTGAATCTAGAGCAAATACAGCAATCAGTCAGTCAGATCCATAATGGGTTCTCGACTTGGCAAGGATGGCAAAGGAGAGTGCTAAAGGCTGCTTATAAGAGTGTCTTTTAAGAACTGGGTACATCAGTGGGAGTGTTGCTGAAACTCCTGGTCATCTGTAGGCCAAGGGTTGTGAGCTTACGTGCTCATAATCCAAAAATATCACACTGAATTTAGTGGGGCTTATTCCAGAGTATGATACACCATAGTCTTATAGATGATGGACAGTGGTTTGATCTTCTTTATTCTAGGTATTCAAGATAAAAGCAGTGCAGCTGGCCGGAAAACTTCTTCCTGCTTTCAATACACCTACAGGGATTCCATGGGCAATGGTGAATCTGAAAAGGTATGGCATTTAGGAAGAGGCACATTTTGGCAGTCAGAAATTGGGCAAAGGATATGTAACCAATTTTGGTAGATTTTGGCTGTTTGAAAACTCTCAAGGATTCTTTTACATAATAAATATACATACATGGCATAGTATTTTTTTTTCATTCTGTTTTAAACTGTGCTTCCATATTAACCTAGTATCAGAGAATTGGAAAGGACCACAAAGGCCAACTAGTCAAACCCTCTGCCTTGAGGAATGCATTACTAAAGTACTCCAAAGGATTTCCATCCAATCTCTCTTAAAGAGTTCCAAAGAGGGAGTCCAATATTCTCTAAACCTATTTGAATGTTCAAGTATGTGTGTCATGGTTTGATTGCAAATGGTTCCTCAGTCCTTTTTCTCTTTTTTTCAGAATTGTATTTGTTTGTTTCCTGTCCCTTTCTCCAACAGTGGTGTAGGTCGCAATTGGGGTTGGGCTTCAGCTGGCAGTAGCATCTTGTCAGAGTTTGGTACACTTCATATGGAATTTGTACACCTGAGCTACCTAACTGGCAACCCTGTCTACTATGAAAAGGTTAGCTTTGTTGTCTCTTCCTGCTGTGTTAACGTTTTATTTTTTTCTGATTATAGATACAGTAAACTACATTCATGTTACATATACACATATGAAGAGTATTTAAGCATAATTTACATTAAAATAATTACCCATAACTGCTAAAATACCTAATTTAGACTTTGTAAAGGAATCTATTTGAAATATTCAAAAGAGAAGATCTGATTTACATCTTGTATCGATAAGGAGCTCTGGTAATTCCCCTCTTTTAATATAGGTCATGCATATTCGTAAACTGCTTCAAAAAATGGACCGTCCTAATGGACTTTATCCAAACTACTTGAATCCAAGAACTGGGCGCTGGGGGCAGCGTGAGTATTATTTTCACATTTTTGTCAAATATGGCACATAGTCATTTAGCAAACCAGTTCAGATACTCCAGTCAAACCAAAGTTTAGTCATCCCTGCTTACTCTCTCCTGCATTGTTTACTCTACTTTTCTCATTTGCTTTTTTTATGATGAACTGGGCATCAAATCAAAAGTTGCCTGCAAAGCAGAAGAGACCAAGATTCCACTTATCATTTCGAAGTGTGTCTGAGTTAGCAGAAGTTTAGATGGTCGCAATAAAGTATAGGTCTTGTGAACTGTCAAGTGAAGGATGTGTCATGGCCAGCAGTTTTCCTAGCCTGTCTTGGCTGCTTCTGGAGGCATGGATGGGGTTAATCTGACTTCTCTGCTGAGGGTAGCATCACAAGCTTCTCTGATGATCTGTACAGGCTTGCAGAAATGGGCAGCAACTGAAATATCCTGATAAAAGAGGTCTGGACAAGCATAGCTCTTTGGTAGCAGATAACGTGCCTTGTTACTGTGGTCCTGGATTTTGGCTCTGCTTGCCCCTGAGTTAGAAAATGATAGTTTGATACCGGCTGTGAATGAAGAGTGAAGGAGAAATAGACTCCCCTGAATGGATGTATTCAAAAAGAAAAAGAGGGAAATGTCAGTTTCTATTCTAGTTCTAAGGCTATGTAGTAAAACTGAAATGGAGAAAAATGGGTCAGTGAATGAAACAGATTAGAATTTGGGAGTTTCTGTCTTTATCAACTGGCATGAGAGTCTATGGAAAGGTGGTGGATTTCAACTTCTGTCTTCCCATGGCAGATAGCAACCTTTTGTTTTCTATGTGTGATGGCATTTAGTTGCCAGTTATTCTGGAATTATTTTAAAAAGAAAATGACAGTGCTATATTGAATTAAAATATTTTCCAATTATTGCTATTTATACATCCATTTTTTATAAACATTCCTTCTTTTCTCTCTCTCTCCTTACCCTTTCTTGCAGATCATACATCTATGGGTGGCTTGGGAGACAGTTTCTATGAGTACTTGCTGAAGGCATGGTTAATGTCAGATAAGATGGACGTGGAAGCAAGGAAAATGTATGATGATGCTATTGAGGTGATTATAGTGCATTGATTCCCACGTTATAAATAAGGCAACACACCCCTAGTACATTTTATGGTCTTTAATTCTGCAGGACAGCAAGGTATACACAATCCTGTTCAGCCTTCATTAATATTCTTTACTCTTGAACACATAGATAACATTCACTGAACTCACTGTGGCCCACTGGAGATATATTGTGCTTTGCCAGGGGCTTGATAACTCTCACCCACTTCTATAAGCTGAGGTAGGCAGTAAAATCATAGAATTGGAAAAGATCACCATCCAGTCCAACCCCCAGCCATGCGATAATATATGATCAAAACACTCCTGAGAAGTGGCTACCAGCCTCTGTTTAAAAAAACACAGAGAAAGAAATATGGAGGCAGTGTACTCCATTGTTAAACAGCTCATACCATCAAGAAGTTCTTCCTAATGTTTTGATGGGATCTTTTCCCCTGTAGTTTGAATCAGTTGCTCTATTGTGCCCTAGTCTCTGGAGTAGCAGAAAACAAACTTGCTCCATAACACTTGTCTGGTAGGTTACTTTTGTTTTTTTTTAATTTATAGGTTGTCTAGAACTGTGTTAACCTCTTGTAGCATAAAATCATCAGTTATGTAAAAGTGACAAGTACCATGTGTTGAGAACTGGATTTTGACTTTAATCCTGATTTTTTTTCATCAGTTTTCTTTCTAAGAAATGTGTATTAGTGTCCTGAATCTGTATTCCCGAGCATGCTCAGTTTAGTGAGATAGATTCTGCCTAAATGCTAGTAGTTTTTGGCCTTTTAGTTCTTATAAGCAGGGGTGGCTGGAGTGAGGCTAGATTGTGTTTCATGAATAGAAAAATCTAATCTGTCAAAAGTGCTTTGTTTGCTTCCCACAAGAGTGGAGATTTCTCATGGAAGCAGGTTTGGAGCCTCCTCAAGCCTGCCTTGCCAACCCCCTAAAAAAAGAAGTGAAGTTCCAATTGTTTTCAATTTGCTTTAAATTATTATTTGTTTTTAGCCCTCAGATGACCTGAGAGTATTAAAGAGGCTGAAAACCGTCCCCCAAAGCTTTGAAAATACCACCCTAATACTATTGTAAACACTTCACTATCAAAGCATTGATTGAGGTAGATATTTCAAAAGTATCATTTTCAGGAATTAGCATTTGGAGTTGAGCAGAAGGCACCAGTTTTTACTGGACCATGCTTCATTTTATGGCCTACTACATTTTAGGACAATTTCTACAGCTACAGTTATTTTAAAAGCATTGGCAGCGTTTACAATCATCTCTGTGTGATGAGCAAAATGCTGGCTCATTTGCAGAGATTTTGACATATATATAATAACATTTGTCCCTAAGAGGTTTTTTTTAATATAAAGTCCACTGACTTAAATTGTGTGAGGAAGAAACAACTGAATAAAGAATAACAAGCAGGGATTTTATTTTTTCAGTTTGTTGATAATCTTTTTGGTTCTAGGGCAGACCGTATTCCACCTCATTGTGGTCACATTTTTGCCCTTTTCCCAAAAAGACAGAGGGGTGTGACTATTATGCAAAGAAAAATAATGGTGGTTTCTGGATTGTTGTTGTGTTTTTTTATGTCTTCCCTCTGAGGAGGGAGATAAAGGAGAAGGGGAGTCCCAGTCAGAGCCGAGGAAAGGCAAGAAACTGATTTTGAGATCCGAAAAGAGGGGTGCGGCTATTACGAGGCGAGATATGGCAGTTCTTCCTCAAATGCCTTTCCTGATGTAGTTCCTACCATTCTTCATTATTGACTGTTGTCTGGGGTTAATTGGAGTTTTCTGTTTTAGAGTACTTTTCTTCAAAATGTCATGATAGTAATATTTGGGTGGGGGGGGGGAAATGACATCATACTGAGTGGCATTATTGATTTTATGGAACATCTATCTGCAAAATGATAGGTAGTCAGCTGACAATTTTGTATTAATAGCACAAAGTGAGCAATTGTGCAGAAATACAGTAGTCTCGCCAGTTGGCACGCAAAGGAAATACTCACTTTCACAGGAACTTAGGAAAAATGATAGCCATGAATAAATATGTGAGGGGAAGTCAGAGGGAGGGGGGAGCAAGCTTGTTTTCTTCTTCCCTGGAGACTAGGACTCGGAACAATGGCTTCAAACTACAAGAAAGGATATTCTATCTGAACATGAGGAAGAACTTCCTGACTGTGAGAGCTGTTCAGCAGTGGAACTCTGCCCCAGAGTGTGGTGGAGGCTCCTTCTTTGGAGGTTTTTAAACAGAGGCTAGATGACCATCTGTCAGGAGTGCTTTGAATGCAAATTTCCTGCTTCTAGGCAGGGGGTTGGACTGGATGGCCCATGAGGTCTCTTCCAACTCTATGATTCTGTGATTCAAAGAAATGGAAATGACTTCTGGAAAATGAAGGCAATTCTCACTGGCTTACATTGGTTGAGCTGTTACAATGAAATGGAAGTTTAAGTTCTGGCCTCTAGGCTTAAAAATGCCTCAAAACTCACATTACATGGCAATTATGTTATTTGTGCAAAAGGCCTCAGAGATTAATGGATTATATTCTTTGGGGTTGAAAGAAATAGTGAACATATGATAGACTCAGAAAGAGAAAATGTCCTAGTCCAGGAGATTACATCGCTTTAGAGAAAAACCCAGTGGTTCTCAACCTGTGGGTCCCCAGATGTTTTGGCCTACAACTCCCAGAAATCCCAGCCAGTTTACCAGGTGTTAGGATTTCTGAGAGTTGAAGGCCAAAGCATCGGGGGACCCCAGGTTGAGGACCACTATTCTAACCAATTCATCCTACTCAAACCCTTCCAAAGGGACACTTGGATCAACAGTATGATGATTCTGCCTTTGGAAAAAAGAGATAAAAAATAGAGGCCTGACTTCCTGATTTATAGTTTTGCTTCCCTCACTTTGGGAGGGAGGATGAAGGGGATAATATACTTATTTCCATCACATGTGACAAAGTAGTACTATAAGCCTACCCTTCCTTCACCACCACCAGCCTCTATGGCTGAGAGAGAAGAAGAAAAGCAGCTACCCCCCCCCCATACTTTTTAAGGATTCTCTTCTCTGAATTTGTCGTGCTTATCCAAAATGTATCCATATGTGTATATTTCAGAGAAAAGAAACATCTTAGGAAATATTTTTTTAATTAATGCAAGGTATAAAAGTGCACTAATGTATTGGATGTTACTATAATTCCAAGGATAAGATTGTTTTAATATTCCAGGTAACTGACAGATACTGATTTCTCCCTTCAGGCTATAGAGAAACATCTTGTCAGAAAGTCCAATGGAGGGCTGACTTTTATTGGAGAGTGGAAGAACGGGCACCTTGAGAGGAAAATGGGTCATCTCACATGCTTTGCTGGGGGAATGTTTGCACTTGGAGCAGATGGTTCTCGAGATGACAAGGCTGGGCATTATCTACAACTTGGAGCAGAAATTGCACATACATGTCATGAGTCATATGACAGGACAAGTAAGCATCCTTGCCTGTTTAGGTTTTTGATGTGTTTTCCCTCTTCCCTGTTGGTCTTGCAAATAGTAAAAGGGCTGCGTAGAGCAGAACCGAGCTGTAAGAAAAAAATGGAAAATGGTGTAAGCTTGGTAAAGTATATGCTATACTTTAACATATACCATAGATCTGGTATTTGGGTTTGAATTGTGAATGTGCTGGTTGATTTAAATTAATTTTGACAGAAGTGCATAAAAGCACCTTAGGTTTTTGGGAGTCATCAGTAGCGAGAAAGCAATATTTCGAGAGACAAAAACGACCATAAATCTCTAAAGATTTAAGCCAGACTTGTAAATATATTTTTTACTGTTGGCTTCCAATTATTTCACTCAATAAGATAAAGAGAAGCCAAATAAGCCAAAATGAGAAGTTTATGTTTAAAAACCATCAAACTATATGTTTGTGTGATGGGAGTGGTGGCGGTGGGACTGGGGGAGGGTTGCAGTGATTTCAAACCACTGTCTTGAAATGTAAACATGAAGCAAAGGCACATTATTGCCAGGAAGTATGCCACCACATTGGTGGCTGATCCATATGATTAAGCAGAATGCAGGTTTTTCTGTCTGTCCAGATACTGGAATGTGGATTCCATGAACCTCAGGAAACTGCAAACTGTACTCTGTTTAAGATTTGACACTTGCTCAAATCTTAACCAGGGTGACCTTCATTTAGTGGTGCAATGAACCCTGTCATCAAAGAAGAACGTTTGTGTGTTCCATGAAATATATGTAGTGGTTTCTCATACAAACTTCTCTGATAGTGTGTTGTTAAAGGCTTTCGTGGCCGGAATCACTGGGTTGTTGTGAGTTTTCCTGGCTGTTTGGGGAAATCATGTTCCAGAAGCATTCTCTTGATGTTTCGTCCACATCTATGGCAGGCATCCTCAGATATTGAGGGGTCTGTTGGAAACTCAGCAAGTGGAATCTGTGAAATGTCCAGCAACCAGCCAGGCTTTGAAGCTGCAAGGCCATTAAATGCTAATCAAGGTGGCCCATTGCAACAGTCACACTTCACTAGTTTCAACAGACCTCACACACTCTGAGAATGCCTTCCATAGATGTGGGCAAAATATCAGGAGAAAAGCCAGACACTTCTTATATGCCCCCTTCTAGTAAATGTCCATGGAGGAGGAATATTGCAACCAAGAGATGGATTTGCCAGGCATTTTAATAGCTTTAGTTTTTTAAAAAAAACTCTTGCAATGACGCCAAAAGTGTTTTTAAAAAGAAAAACAACAACAACAACAACTAGATTTACATAGTACATCACTAACATAATGGAAGTCATACATTTTCTCCCTTAATACAAAGAAAAGAAGAAGTAAAATACTACTTGTGCTGAGAATGTATTGAAACGTGTACAGTCTTGTTTGTATTGGTACATGTATTGTGTGGATGAGCATAAGGAGATGACAATTCTTTATTTATTTATTTGCTACACTTGTACCCCACCCTTTTCAGTCTGAAAGGAACTCAGGGCAGCCTTACAAAGGCAACAATTCAATGCTACATTTTTCTTAAACATATTGATAAATAAACGCATTAAAATCCAAACCAATTAAAACATAAACATTCAAACATCAATAGCCATGTACCCTCAGCATCTTCACCCTATTTGAATCTTTCTATGTATTTTGACTTCTCAACTTCTTCAGAGTATTGTGTAATCTGTTTTTGCCACATATGGCACCATGTTTCCTTGACATTTACGCATGTAAAGTAGAAGTGTTCATGTGAAGCAAAGTATGGAAAGCACTTAGTGACACACACGCACACACACACAGATATATGACATTGATATCCAGATAGTACACTTGTTTTGAACGAAGGAGCTAGAGAGTTTCACATTAAAAAATTCATTATGAAGCCAAGACATGTTAAAACTCAAAATTAAGATGTAGGAGGAAGTGAAAAATTTCTGGGGCAACAAGTGCTCTTTCCATTATTCTGTATTCTGGGATCTTATAACATGTTAAAATGGTATAACTGTTTGTACTTTCATTATTTTTTCAGTCTCTTAGATTTTTCTAAAACAACAAAGCAAGAACTATGTCACAATTTCAAGTAGCAGCAGAATAATTGTAAAAATTAAAACAAACATAAATCTATCCATTTGATGCAGAAAATCCATAAAATAGAAATGTCCATATCTGATGTTACACAAAACAAAATTTCCCTTTTTTCAGCATTAAAGTTGGGTCCTGAAGCTTTCAAATTTGATGGTGGTGTAGAAGCAGTAGCAGTGCGACAAAATGAAAAATATTACATTTTACGACCAGAGGTGATTGAGACCTATTGGTATATGTGGCGATTCACACATGATCCAAAATACAGGCAATGGGGCTGGGAAGCAGCACAGGTAAATATTAATTTCTTTTCTGTGTAAATATTGAAACCGTTCCTCACCATTATTACTATTGATTTTTTTTTGCAAGAGAGATGTGATGAACATTTGTGTTTCTCAATAGTTGCCTGCTTTGTCATGTAACCTATAGGATATAATACTTAATTATAATTTTACATCATATCAGTTGGCTTCCTTACATGAGCATATTACATTATTAAATGTTTCTCTTCTAAATACATACTTTACAAATAATATCTTGAGCTATACAATGAACACTGAAATAGAGAAGTATGAAAGGGGGCATTTGAAGTGTGTATAGGCAGGGGCAGCTCAACCCATTACGCAAAGTAAGCATTTGCAGTATAGTTGATGTTGCCCGGGGCGCTCTTGAGGCGCTCGGGGGAAAATAGACCTTGACATATGCAAGTTGTAGTTACTGGGATGTATAGTTCACCTACAATCAAAGAGCATTCTGAACTCCACTGATGATGGAATTGAACCAAATATGGCACACAGAACTCCCACGACGAACAGAAAATATATATCAGTGATTGGTTGGGGGGGAGGGGGGAAAAATACTGTTTGTTTATCATTGAAAATTACCTAGGGCCGCCTCTGTGTATAGGTTCTATATGTAAGACAAGGAAGTACAAGCTATTTTATTTTATTTTGATTCAGTGACACTGCCTGTACATCAGTGGTTCCCAACCTGTGGTCCATGGGCCACCAGTGGTCCACAAGAATGAAAATATGGACCACAGTCTCACCATTACTACACCTTTGCCTTGAAACCACGCAGCAACGAGAGCAACTGATCTTGTGAAACCCTCTTATAGTGCCTAGGGCATGTTGGGAGGGGAGTGGCTGACTACCCATGGAAGATTACCACTACCACATCATCTCTAGATTATTAAATATGGTTTTATGGTGGGAGAGCAGATGTCGACTACTGGATGGCATATGTTCTGTATCAGAAACTAGAACTGATGTGGTCTATCCAATGCAATCTTCTGAATCAGCACCCAAAATAACCAAACCGAATCTAAAGTTGACCAAAACCTGATTTGTAACCCTTTTGGTACTAATGTTGGAGAATGGTACCCGGTCAAAGTGGTCCCTGGTAAAAAAAAAAAAAAAAGTTGAGAACCACTGTTGTACATGAAGAGCAAGGAGCATTTTTTTTTATTTAGAGAGGCTCTGTATGAATTAGAAGATTTTCCAGGGTCTAAATCATGCAGATGTTCTCCGCAGAAGACTCCCTGCCGCACATGGTGAGTTATGAGGATGCAATGGATTGGAAATGCAGCATTTGACAATACTACTGTAAAAAGAAAGGATCCTTTGACTATACTGTTGCCAGAGTTTTATTTTTTCCATAAATGTCAGTGTTGAATCTTGGAGTTTTTTCTGCTACTGTCTTCTGTTCGTGATTCTGTAATAATGGTATAACAGTTATACTTAATGTGTAAAGAAATCATTGGTAGAGCATTCATTGTTTTTTCTGCTCTTACGTAGGCCATTGACAAGTATTGTCGAGTGAGTGGTGGATTTTCAGGGGTCAAAGATGTCTACTCCTCTGCACCTACCTTTGATGATGTACAGCAAAGTTTTTTTCTTGCTGAGACATTAAAGTAAGCAAATTCTTCTTCCTCCTATTTGAGAAAGACTGAACCACTGAGGAAAATACAATAATACCCTTTATAGAAGGGATGGTCAACTGTAGAAGGCCAGATTGGGTAGATAAGCTCCCATGGAGATTTGTTGGACCACATGGTGTTAGCTGGCCCTGATTGTTTCCTGTTTGGAATTTCCCTGTTTTTTGAATCAGGCTTTGAAGCTGCAAGGCCATTAAATGCTAATCAAGGTGGCTTTGGTCTCCAGAACCATAGTCCAACACTGAAACCAGTACACCATGCTGACTGTTTGGAGCAAACTTACAATCATTGAGTTGTTATAGATTTTTCGGGCTATATGGCCATGCTCTAGAAGTATTCTCTCCTGACGTTTCGCCTGCATCTAAGACAAACATCTTCAGAGGTTGTGAGGACCTCACAACCTCTAAGGATGCTTTCCATAGATGCAGGTGAAATGTTAGGAGAGAATGCTTCTAGAACATGGCCATATAGCCCAAAAAACCTACAACAAACAACCCAGTGATTCCAGTCATGGAAGCCTTCAACAATACTTACAACCATGTTGACCATTGGATATCTCTGCAGGACTGTATCCAAGTAGGAGTATCACCTTAGAAGGAGCATTCCTTTATAAAGGAAATGTGTTTAAAGAGAAATTTTATAATGTCTTTTATTATCCTATTATCATAAGAAGTGTTAATAAATGTATACCAACATAATCAGTAAATTGATCGGCTACAATTTTCAGTAGTCAGTTGATAGAGTTATTTTAAAACCCTTTGCCCACAGTTAATCTGAGGTGATCTTGTGTAACTCAGGTACAGTGACAAATATTTCTGCCGCATATTCTAAACTTGTTTCCTCTGTCTGTCTGATTTTGCAGGTATTTGTATCTGCTGTTCTCCAGTGATGATCTCCTACCTTTGGATCACTGGGTTTTTAACACAGAAGCTCACCCTCTGCCTGTTTTACATCTAGCCAACACAACACTTTCAGGAAACCATGTGTATCGATAGAGACTATTCCAGGACGAGGACAAAACATTTCGTTTTAGCTGTGTTTTGTTTACATGAACCACTTAAAGGCTTGAGAGAAGACTGGCGACTATTTAATTAATCAAGGCCTTTGAATCAAGAAAGGATCAAAACTGCACTCTTAAGCATGTAGATACATTTAAAAATTCCATTTTATACGTGACCAAAACAAACTAGTGCAGTGTGTGTCGGACAAAAGACCTTGTATATTTGCAACCAAGATGGTGGAGCATGATGTTTAAGGATTCAGAGACCAAGGGAACACTCTTCCCACCTAGTGACCGGAATCAGCTGCAATTGCTACAACTGGTCTTTGTAGTGAGTTGCCTCCTGCCCAGATTATGTGGATTCCTGATACTCTGTCATTTGCTCTTTCTTTCGGTGATGGCACAAGCAAAACAGTGACAAGCCACAGAGGCGTGCCCAGATTTGAAGCTCCTTACTCTTGTTTTGAATTTTCTACTTTTCATCAGTCTGTGCAGACTGGCAGCCATTCCCAGTGCCTCTTGAGACCCTTGCCTCTTTTTATGATTACTATGATTACTATTGATGATGATGATGAGTCATTTGTTCTTGTTCATCAGTAAATGAGATATGGAATCATCAACTTCATGTCATTTTAGGATTTTTAAGATTGTCCATCTTGCAAAAGGTCATGAAGCGTGGAGTTACTTTTTTCCCTTTTTTTGGCACAGTATTCAAAAACAACAAATATTCAGTAAGATATATCCAGTAAGATATTCTTTACAGTCTAAACCACTCTGAGTAAAAAGACTTTTACCTGGGTATACATGGTGCTTGTTTTTCTTTTTTTATAAAACCTGTCTGAGGAGAAATGTGTCTGTGTTCAACACATAATAGAAATTCTACCAATTTTATCTCTTACCTAATGGGAAACGTTATATCTATTGGCCACAGTGGTAGTACAAAACAGATGAATAGGAATTTGAACGTGAATTTTACTTTGCAATGCATTCTTTTCCTTGCTAGATACTACTAGTAGTAACAATTTAGGTAAGAAACTGCTCCTGAGTTCAAAAATGGACCTGTCAGGCCACAACACTCCCCATCTCCATTAAAGAAAGGCTTTGAGTATCCTTTTTTATCTGAGCAGGATATTTAAAAGCTTTTTATGAGTGTTGCTCATGTCTTAACAAAATCTCATTTCCTGGTGAATAGAAAAAACAAAGCTTTCTTTTTGGTTGGTATGCGTTGCTTATAAACACATTGCTAAAATGCAAGCGCTGGTTCAAAACAACCTGTTGACCAAGTTTCTCTTCATTAAGATTTTTAATGCCTCAAGGACATGACATAATTGACACGTTGGAATACTATCAAACAAATATATTGTATTGTTGAAGGCTTTCATGGCCAGAATCACTGGGTTGTTGCGTGTTTTCCGGGCTGTATGGCCATGTTCCTATTCCTGTTTCTTGAACATGGCCATACTGCCCGGAAAACACACAACAACCCAAATATATTGTAATTAAAATGCAAGTTAATATGTTTTACGTATTACCACCCCTATGGTAGAGATCACTGCATTCAGTTTGCGCTGCCATACTGTGCACAGCTGGACCTCTGTGGAACAGGACCATGCTACGCTCGAATGTGAAATTCAGTATCTCCTGCACGATCTAGGCCACATTGTTACAGAAAGAATGCCTTAAAACATGCTGTGAGTTTTAATGGAATATTTATAGTAAAATGCGCAAAATTCCGGGCTTCGGGAAGTTCAAGTTTTCCTCACTTTCTTTGCACACCTCCTGTTATCTACTCTATATTTTACTGTCCCTTCAAATTGGTTTTTCACATTTCTAAATTTTCAGTCATTCCCCCCCCCCTTATTTTTTCAATAGAACCAAATTCTGAATTTTGTATGAAAAAGGAAGTAACATGTCCAGATGCAAAATGCGTGCAGATTTGTCAGTGGAGTCCAGCTTTAGAATATAGAATATTCTTAGAATTCTAGAATCATTGTGTCTAGTACAAAACTGAAAGTTGGAAATCATTCTCCAGATCCTCCGAATATCGCTTTTATTGATTCTGATTGAACAGAGTTCTCTCTAAAATCAGTTGCTTGATGTTCAAAGTATTTATTTTGCTGAATGACAGTGTTTCTAAACCAAAAGAGAATGGAATGGGATTTTGAATTAAACTGGAAAAGATCTCTTTAATCTCCAGTAAATGGAAATATGTATTTTATTGAAGATATAGTCTTGGATTTTTCTACTTTAAAAGCACCACATGACTGCTAGGTTTTGTTTCCCCTAAAATATTACTGTGCAGACTAATAATTCATTACCATTCATGAACAGAATTAGATATCCCGACGTGATATAATGGGAGTTACCTGGTCTTGTTTGCAGCTACTTTGAGACTGTTGATCATGTGCACTTTACCAGCTTTGAGTTTCCTTCTTTTTCCTGCTCCCCCCTTTCTGGTTGCGCCAGGATGCATGGTTTAAAACGGGTGGGCAGAAGGCAAATCAGGATCTACTGAGAACTATGTGGGGTTGTTTTTGTGTTCGATCCGAAAAGGTTTCGAGTTCCTTTTTGCTTAACAAAATAAAGAAGCAATTCTGTCTCCCTTTATTAGACTTCATTAGTTGAAATGAAGAAAATGTGAAAGAAAATAAGAGTGGATTTTCAGATACAGGCAGTCCCCAAGGTTGTGTGTGTGTGTGTGTGTGTGTGTCAGGAGTGACTTGTGAAACTGCAGATCGCTTCTGGTGTGAGAAAATTGGCTGTCTGCAAGGATGTTGCCCAGGGGACACCCAGATGTTTTACCATTCTGTGGGAGACTTCTATCATGTCCCCTCATGGGAAACTGGAGCTGACAGACAAATGCCCACCCTGCTCCCCAGTTTCAAACCGTCAACCTGTTGGTCAGCAGCCCTGCCGGCACTAGGGTTTAACACATTGCGCCACCGGGGGCTCCAGTCCCCAAGTTACAAACAAGTTACAAATATCTGACTCCTAGTTAAGGGTTAGGGTTAGGGTTAGGGTGGTGAGACAACAGGAAGTGAGAGAATTCTATCTCTAGGAAGGGAAATTCACTCCTGGAAGCCACATTTTACAAAATCCAGTTATCACAGGGACAGAAAATGAAATCTTCTGAACAGAGCAAAACAGCATCATGGGGGTGTTAATCTTTCCCTATGCTATCCAAAGTTAAATATATATATTTGGCTGGAATTACACTTTAAAATGTACCTTACATGCAGATTTAAGTTAGGAGCAAACCTACAGAACTTATCTTGTTCATAATGTGGGGACAGCTGTATAAATGAGCTCACATTTGGTTTTGAAAACAAATTGCTAGCCTACACTATGAGCTCTGACCCACATTCTGCATTATCTATGCTACCTGTCATTATTTTGTATCCATTTGTTAGTATTCTATAAAAAGATGGAATCATAGATCTGGAAGAGACCTCGTGGGCCATCCAGTCCAAACCCCTGCCAAGAAGCAAGAAAATTGCATTCAAAGCACCCCGACAGATGGCCATCCAGCCTCTTGTTTAAAAGCCTCCAAAGAAGGAGCCTCCACCACACTCCAGGGCAGAAAGTTCCACTGCTGAACAGCTCTCACAGTCGGGAAGATCTTCATGTTCAGATGGAATCTCCTTTCTTGTAGTTTGAAGCCATTGTTCCGTGTCCTAGTCTCCAGGGCAGCAGAAAACAAGCTTGCTCCCTCCTCCCTGTGACTTCCTCTTACATATTTATACATGGCTAACATGTCTCCTCTCAGCCTTCTCTTCTGCAGGCTAAACATGCCCAGCTCTTTAAGTCGCTCCTCATAGGGCTTGTTCTCTATACCCTTGATCATTTTAGTCGCCCTCCTCTGGACACATTCCAGCTTGTCATCATCTCCCACAACCCTATCCACTCATCAAATAAAAAGATGTGTTAAGAAACATACATCTTGCTGTTCATTAAATAAATCATTGTGCAAAAGGGAATATGTGATGATAGCAGTTACTGACTTATTAATGTACTTAGGAGGATGGAAGGAGAACAAGAAAAGAGAAATTGCAATTACTTGTTAAACTGCAATAACAATCTATATGTTAATAAAAAAAAGTAAAGTTCGAGTCAGACCCAACACACAGGAAACACAGCACCTTTATACATAAATTTTCCTCTTGAGGCCTCCTATAAACCTGTGGAACTCATTGCTGCTCTCTCAATGTGATAGGAACAAAGAAAAAGGGAACAGGAAGCTTGCAATTTCCTTACTCTCACTCGTTTTACTCCAGGACAGTGTCCATACTGTGGACTGGGTCTAGAAGAACAGGGCAAGTGAATCACAGCAGCCATAATGAAGAAGATGCTCTACTGAGGAAGGGGACCTCTTGCCCAATGCCACCTCCCCAATGCTGACAACTGAAACTATCCACTTTGCTCCATTCACGAGGTGCATGTTCCCACCATCATTTGCAACCGGCAGTGACACTGAATGAAATATTCAGAATAAAAATTATACATTTTATTTGTAATAACTATGTTAGTGGGAACAGAATTTAGGACAAAGGGATGCTATTTTGAGCAGCATTTCCAACAAACAATTCTATCACGGCTGTGCTCAAAATAAACTATTCCTCCCCCTCTAAAGTTGAAGCTTAGAAGGGGAAGAGTTTGAATAAAATCTATAATATGCTGGCTAGGATATTATTAAACTCATTGCTGTAATTTATAAATAGATGCTGAGAATTCAAAATATTTTTATTTATTTATTTATTTATTTGGGGTTCTTTTACCCCCCCCTTCTCACCCCGAAGGGGACTCAGGGCGGCTTACAAAAGCAAGGCACAATTTGATGCCTGCATCATAAAAACAATCAACACAAAATTACATCAATACACAGTTAACACCAAATATACATTATAACCATAAAATCAATAAAACCAAATACAAACCCAGTTTCTCCTCTTACATGGTCAGCGTTCGCTACTCATAGATCTAGTTTTTACGTTCCACTTCATCAATCCTGCTGGTCTTACTTGCCTGTCTGACTTAATTGCCGGAGTGCCCAAAGGCCTGGTCCCATAACCAAGTCTTCACCCTTCTCCTAAAGGCGAGGAGGGATGATGATGCCCTGATTTCCCCCGGGAGTGAGTTCCACAGGTGAGGGGCCACCACTGAGAAAGCCCTGCTCCTCGTCCCCACCAGCCTCACTTGTGACAGTGGTGGGGTCGAGAGCAGGGCCTTCCCAGATGATCTCAGACTCCGAGGTGGGACGTAGAGGGAGATACGTTCGGACAGATACACTGGACCGGAACCGTACAGGGTTTTGTAGGTCAAAACCAGCACCTTGAATTGTGCTCGGAACTGAATCGGCAGCCAGTGGAGCTGGCATAACGGGGGTGGTATGCTCCCTGTATGTCGCTCCGGTGAGCAATCTGGCTGCCGCTCGCTGGACTAGTTGAAGTTTCCAAACAGTCTTCAAGGGCAACCCCACGTAGAGCGCATTGCAGTAGTCTATTCGGGATGTAACAAGAGCGTGGACCACCGTGGCCAGATCAGACTTCCCGAGGTACGGGCGCAACTGGTGCACAAGTTTTAATTGCGCAAAAGCTCTCCCGGCCACCGCTGAAACCTGGGGTTCCAGGCTCGGTTAGGATCTCGGTTAACCAGCATCCATGTGGATTGGTAAATGCCAGACAAATGTAGTGCCTGGTTGCTTGAGAGTTACTATTAAAAATAGGCCTAACTAATACTATCTCCCATACTATTCCATAAACATTTATTTATTTCGTATCAAAAGCATTGCATAAATCAGTATAAAACTGATAAAAATAGAAGGCGCGTAGGCGGCTAAATATCTTTTGACCAAAAATGGGCAACAGCAACAGCATTGTCTGTAGCCTCCAACAATTCTTCCTCTGTACATGAGGCAGAGCACAGTGGGCAAGCATACAGATGCGGAGTTGTCTGTTCTGCTCCACAGTCACACAAGGTGTGGGATTCTTTCAAGTAATGCCATTTTGCCAGGTTGTCTTTTGATCTGGCAACTCCGCTTCCGAGTCTATTCAGGGACTTCCAAGTTGCCCATTCTTGATTTGCCCCTGGAGGAAGACTGTACTGATGATAGGTTAAAGTAAAGGTTTTCCTTGACATTGTATTCGACTCTGCGGGGTGGTGCGCATCTCCATTTCTAAGCCGAAGAATCAGCTTTGTTCGCAGACACCTCCTAGGTCATGTAGCTGGCATGACTGCATGGAGCGCTGTTACCTTCCTGCTGAAGTTGTGACTTTTGATCTCACACTTGCATTTTTTTGAACTGTTAGGTTGGCAGACACTGGGCCTAACAGCGGGAGTGCATCCCACTTCCCGGATTCGAACTGCCAAGCTTTTGGTCAGCAAGCACAGCAGCTCAGCAGTTTATTTCACCAGCTGCGCCACCAGGGGATCCTGTACTGATTATATTAATATTGAAATGCTAAAACACTATGTTACATTATTTTTGTTCCTGGGTTATAAATTACATTTCCTAATTGATTTTATCATAAAAGCATGGAGAAAGTTGATTAAACTGCAAAAACGTTTGTTTCTGTGGGACATCCTGCAGCACATTTTGCTATAGTTTTGAATAAACTTGTCACAGAATCTCAACCAATTCAACATCATTTGTGGCAGCCACATAAACGAATTTTCTGAAGTATAACAATTACTTTCATAGTAAGGACCTCCATTAAACAGGAAATAACAATATCAAACTAGGAACAGAAAATGCTTCAAATTTTGTTACATAGTGTAATTAAACACAAATTAAGACAAATAAAGATAATTTGATGTAACTAAATTTTAAGAACATCCTCATGAATGCAGTATGCAATTTGAAGGTTTTTTAACTGCCAGTTGCTTGAGTTCCACTTAACTGAAAGTCTTGTGTAGTTACTGCAATAATTAATAGTCACTCAAGTTAATTGTGACTTGCATGGCTATTTACTTGGAACCAGCAGCTGAATGAAATTGCCGTGATTGATTTTCTAGCATCATTAAAACTAATTGTCTAAAAATTGTTTAAGTATTTTTGTTCCATTTTAAAGGAATAGTTTAAAATTAGATTCTCCATTCTTTTCGTAATTGCTAGTAGTTTGAACATGGGCCTCATTATTCTGCTCCTATGAATTTATTTTGCCTCTAGAAGACTCAGAGGAAGCGCTGTAATCTCTCCAGATCCTTTCATCCTCTTTGACCATATTCTTCACCACCACCCACAGAGTACCATGTTTCATTGAGTCTAAGAAGCCATTGATTGCAAGATGCACTCTAATTTCAGTATCACCAACAGAAATATATATACTGTATATATCTCTCAATCAATTTTAAGACCACCCCATTTTTAGAGATGTTTATATGGGGAGAGGGGGAGTGTGTCTTGGAATCAAGAAAATACAGTATTGGACCAATCTGCTGAATCCCTCCTGCGACTAACCATGCCACAGGAAGTAACCCAAATGCAAATTATAGAGGCAAATGTAAACAGGGCTTAAACTGGATCAGTCAGAATGCAAAAGCAGTTTCCATAGACCAGCCAGAAAGTAAAGAATATGCCCCTCCCCCTTAAGCATAGCATTCCCATGGGATTCTGCTTGTAGCGATTTACTTAGAACCACGGTTAGAGAGTCTGTGCCCGGTGAGCATTAGCTAAACCAAATAGTTCAGGACAGAGAAAAAAAACTCAACAGGTTGAAGACAAGCCAGAGAGGTTTATTGTGATTTGGCCAAAAAAGGATGCAAGTACAAAGTATTAACATACAGAAAAATGCAAGACATCTAAAACAGTCCTGATAGCTATTCAGACTTCCTGCTCCTTTCCCTGATTGGCTGAAAAAGAGGCCAGATGGGATCTGCACTGGGTTTTGCTGTGAATTTCACTGATGTCACAGCCTACAGGCAGAGATTCCGGTGGCAAGGAGAATGGCAGCCGGTTCCAGTCTATGCAAGGAGTCAATCTGCAGCAGTGACCTCCCTTCGGAAGGTACAGTCCATGAAGGAAAAATGGTACAGATATACTGATGACTTTTGGATTAACTCCGTTCTTTGCAACAAAAAAAAAGTGTAAAGCTCAAAAGACGAAAGCAATCAAGGACTTGGTTATCGTTATAGAAAGTTAGTGAATGCCCCATCTATGGCTGGAGTGGCAGACTCTCAGCTTCAGATTAGGTGGGCAAACATCCTGAACTTACTTTGCTGGCAAAGAGGATCATTTGTTTTTACATAATTAAATACAATGATTCTGATAGTTATCTGACTTGGGAAATAGCTGGAGGGATTCAGCCAACACCCCCGTTCCTAAGGAATTATACAAAGAGGGTCACAAGGAGGTGGCTGCCTTCAAATTACATTTTGACTTGCATATAAGAAACAATGTATACATTTCATATAAGAAATTGATACAGTGCGCAGTAAGGAAGATACAAGCTACACAGAAATCACAAATGGGTACCATTTATTAAAGGGTCAGGCACGATAGAGGTTGAGGGGTACAGCTGCTGCTAGGTCCACTCCTAATCCTCTAAGACTTTGAAACTACACAACTCTGTACCTCTGGAAAAGGTTTTTTAATTAAAAAACGGAAATCATATTTATTTATAATCTCTTATTGAACTCTAAATCTTTCTGGGGAGGGATTACCATAGCTCAATAACATGCTCCAGATTAAATGGCTCTGTGGAAACAGCCACAGACATTCAGTGTTGAGTTCCAGGAGCATTGTCTGCAATAAGCACTGCATTAATGTTTGAAGTGAGGAAGAATAGCTTACCTGACCTAGTCGTTTCATTTCATGTTTTCACATAGGCATGAGAAGTTTAGCTCCAGAAGGGGCCACATTTTGGTGGTGGTCAGGGCCAAAGGACAAGGAGGAAAATAAACAGAGTTTTAGCTTCAAGCACTTGCTTTAAGTAGAAGAAAAATTGAAATCTTTTGGAAATAGAGCAAGAAAACCCTACAAAGTCTGGAAAACCACCCATCAATTGGAACAAGAAGGAGGGGTTGCATTCAAGTTAGGGCCAAGAATCCACATTCTGCTTGAAGATCTGCTATCTCTCAAATTGGTCTCATTTTGGAAATAATATGAAAAACATTTGTTTCTTATCCATAGAACATTTGATAAGCATATTGCAATCTCTGAAAAAGGTCTCCTCTCAATGGTGGTCAGGGTCAAAGAGCAAGAGAGGAAATGCTCATAGTTTTGCTTCAGCCACTTGATCTTAGGCTGCATCTACACTGCCATTTAGTCCAATGTGAGAAACCCATTAGCCTGGTGCATTGACAAGATGAACACATGCTAGTGCGCTACAACCTGTGGTAAGCTAATTAATTCAGCATGACCTCGAATTTGCTATATACAATCCAGTATGGCATTCCCACAGCCACCCCACACTCTCCAAGCTCAGGCAGCCCAGGGAGATTGAAGGCAATAGCAAACCCAGCAAAGCCTCAGTTGCCTGGCTCTCACCACCACCGCACTTTGCATGAGAGTTCTGTATGCCAAGTTTGGTTCAGTTCAATGGTTGTTGGAATTCAGAATCCTCTTTTTAAAATATTTTAATTAAGATTTTATCATATAGAATATAGAGAGTCGATCAAAAAAGAAGGGAGGAAGGGGTAATAATAAATAGCTTTAGGTTAATTAACTTTACAGTGAAAGTGGGAGAACATTTGCTTGTGCAGAAAATAGGAAAAAAGAGATAAGAAAAAAAGAAGAGGAAAAGGAGAAAAAATACAAAAATAAAGAATAAAATAAGAAATAAAAAAAAAGTTTGTTGACTTCTTTCTTACTTTCGATGGTCATTAAAAAATATTTGGGATTGTATTTATACTTATTCTACTTTCCCTCCATCTACTTCTTCTCTTAGGATTGGGTATCTTCAGCAGATGAGGTAAATCTTCATCTGTTTTAGGTAGTCTTTTACCAGGTCCCAGTTAGTATGTTTTTTAGGTAGTCCTTGGTTGGGTGTAAGCCAGTAGGTTAATCTGTCCATGTTCAGAATTCAGAATCCTCTTTGATGGCAGGGGAACTATACATTATTTCCAGCAACTCCCAAACGTCAATGTTGGTTTTCCCCAAACCTCTCCAGTATTTTCTGTTGGTCATGAGAGTTCTGTATGCCAAGTTTGGTTCAATTCAATGGTTGTTGGAATCCAGAATGCTCTTTGATGGCAGGGGAACTATACATACCAGCAACTCCCTAACCATTTTGTTTTTGGGATTAATCACTATGCTTTAATTATTAACAATGAAAAGACATCCTGCATATCAGATATTTACATTACAATTCATAACAGTAGCAAAATAACAGTTATGAAGTAGCAATGAAAATAATTTTATGGTTGCGGGTCACCACAATGTAAGGAACTGTATTAAGGGATTGCCACATTAGGAAGGTTGAGAACCACTACTCTAGAAAGTTGTTTGGAAATGGAATACTCTGTGTGTGTGTGTGAGAGAGAGAGAAACAGAGAATTGATAACCTAAATTGGACAGTCAACAGATGTGAAAGTGATTTTAAGGCATTTCTCCAGTGTGGTTGCCTAATATTATAACTTTGTTTTTCAACAGGGATTTGGAATTTCCCTCAGTTCTCTTCTCAGAAGTCATCTGACCTCTCTGGTGGATTTTTTTTTTTAAAGAATCCAAACTTCATCCTGCCAAAATAGGGATTGTGCAACTAAATTATCTGAACACTGCTTTCGCTTTTGGTATTGTTCAGCAATACAGCAGAGTGAAGGATGCCAGTGGCAAACAGTAGAGGGGAGCAGAGTTCTTCAATTCAGAACAGACATTATCAACTGCCTGTGGACAGTTTGCATTGTAGGGAAATGAGAAGAGGGAAATAGAAGAGGCAGGCCGAGACAGAAAGAGCGGAAAAGAAAAAGGTAAAGTTTTCTCAAAAATTGAATGATATTTCTGGATAGTGGGATATAGGTTAAATCAGTAGTTCTCAACCTGTGGCTCCCCAGATGTTTTGGCTTTCAACTCCCAGAAATCCTAACAGCTGGTAAACTGGCTGGAATTTCTGGGAGTTGTAGGCCAAAACATCTGGAGACCCACAGGTTGAGAACGAGTAGGTTAAATGCTTCCTGTTATGGAATCCATCCTTGTACACTGGGAAAGGTAGTGATTTCCCCTAAAATGGTGTGGTTGTAGGGAGTGGAAACATTTGCCACCCTTATACCATGGTCTGTAGAAGTTAATTCTGTGGTGAGTTGGTCATGCCCCACGGCAGCAAAAAAAAAGCCAATGGGATATTGGCCTACATCAATAAGAGTCTGGTGTCTAAATTCAGGGAAGTCATGCTGCCTCTCTATTCTGCCTTGATTAGACCACATCTGGAATATTGTGTCCCATTCTGGGCACCACAATTGAAGAGAGATGTTTACAAGCTGGAGGGCAACTAAAACGATCAAGGGTCTGGAGAACAAGCCCTGTGAGGAGTGGCTTAAAGAGCTGGGCATGTTTAGCCTGAAAAAGAGAAGGCTGAGAGGAGACGTAATAGCCATGTATAAATGTGAGAGGAAGTCATAGGGAGAAGGGAGGAAGCATGTTTTCTGCTGCCCTGGAGACTAGGATGCAGAACATTGGCTTCAAATTACAAGAAAGGAGATTCCACTTGAACATTAGGAAGAACTTCCTGACTGTGAGAGCTGTTCAGCAGTGGAACTCTCTTCCCTGGAGTGTGGTAGAGACTCCTTCTTTGGAGGCTTTTAAACAAAGGCTGGATGGCCATCTGTCAGGGGTGCTTTGAATTTTTCCTGCTTCTTGGCAGAATGATGTTGGACTGGACGGCCCATGACGTCTCTTCCAACTCTAGGATTCTATGATTCTACATCTTGCTCAATGTTTGGCCTTATGCCCAAGTTTTCTCTGCTGCTTTGTAGACACATGGGATTCATGATGGTACAGAATGCTGTTTGGAATTCATTTTCCTTCTTAAGTCCTAAAGTCTTTACTACCTTAGTTCTTTGTGAACAGAGAAGTAATCCCTTTTTTGTGTCTCCCAACCATGGCTATTTCAGAGGAAGACGGGAAAAAGAACAAATGACTCAGCAGTGTCTTGTGTTGGTTGAAATCTGAAGTTCGACCATTCTGGTTTTGAGAAAGAAGTTGAGATGGAGAGTATACAGATGTGGTAAGTTATTCAAGGCCATGATATAATTCAAGAGGGCAGGGGGAGGTGTTGCAAGCCAAAACACCCATCCCCTCCCTCAAAATTTGCCCATTTTAAAAACAAAAATGATTATTCTTAACAACAATCCCCCTCTGTCCCTGTTTAAATATGTTGTTAGATATCTCTCTCAGATATTTTCAGGTGCTCCTCAGTTGCTTGTCTCAAAAATTGAAACTTCCCTCTGTTCTTTCAGTTCTGAAGCATTCAGAAACAAGCTACAGGTATATTTTTGCACATCCTGAGTCATTAGCAGAATGGTTGGTACAGGCACGACTGGTGGGGATGAGGCACGACTGGTGGGGATGAGAGACAGGGCCTTCTCAGTGGTGACCCCTCATCTATGGAACTCCCTCTCCAATGGAATCAGATCACCCCCTCCTCTTCTGATCTTCAGGGGGAAAAAACTTAAGATGTCATTGGCAAATGTGATTGACAAATGGAACTACCTAGGACTATGTTTTGGATGGTGTGATTTTAGCTGATATTTTAATAATTCGTGTTTTAATTGTTGGTTTTACTTGTAATTGTTTATTGATATGTGTGTATGGCATCAAATTGTTGCTTGTTGTAAGGTCACCTTGAGTCCCCTCCGGAGTGAGAAAGACGGGATACAAATGTAATAAGTAAATAAATAAATACAGTTTAAGGATGAGAAACCAAGCTGTGAGATGGATCTCCATCACATGGAGGCTCTTGATGTAGGGAATCTGTAGGGCAGTGGGGCATGGGGTGAATCTGTCGCCCAGCACCCCACATCGCCCAGCGCCCCATATCGCCTGCATCTCCCGCTTCCCCATCACATGCCGGAAAGTGTATCTTTCCAGCTTGTTTCCGTGCTGCCCCCAGCATTTCCAATCTGGACACACGTAGTCTCCTGTGTTCAGAGTTCCTCACTGTAGAACACTTTGCTGCGGCAGCCGCCACACAACCTCGCCAGAAGTGAGATCCGATGGGCTCCGTGCTGACTGCATCAGGAAAATTTGCCAATGTGATGAGGTTGTAGACAATTCTAGCCTCTTGGAGCTGTGTGTAGAAGTGGCAAACAACTCAATTTTCTTTTCTTTCTCTAGGAGCTTCATCGTTTGGTCCTTCCTGGCTTGCACTGAAGCATCCTCCATGTATGGAGAGATCCTCTCTCCAAACTATCCTCAGGCATATCCCAACAATGCTTTAGAGTCCTGGGAAATAAGCGTTCCTCCAGGTTATGGCATTCACCTTTACTTCACCCACCTGGATATAGAGCCATCTCAAAACTGCGAGTATGATTTTGTGAAGGTAAAGGGCCATGTCCTTTCACTGGGTGGGTGGGGGGGGGGGCGCTTGGGGAAGGACAACTGAACAATGAGAATACTTGCTGGACAAAGATGTGTTATGCTGCTTATGAGCACCACGGAGAAACTAACAATTGTACTCCTCTGGTTATATTCAAAAGTCTCGATGTAGCTGACAAGTTAGTTTGTTTTTTAAATAAAGCTAAAAGTCAGTGGCTACATAGTTGGTTCCATTGTCTACTTTCATCTTGTTTTTGCTTGTGCTATGGATAATGATAATGATAGTAATCTTTATTTAAACTCCGCCACCATCTCCCCAAAAGGGACTTACATGAGGCCAAGCCCAATAATGCATTACGACAGAATAAAACCAAAAACACAAAAGAAACATCACAATAAAATAAATAAAACATAAGAATACAATAAAACAGGGCAAAAATACAATGAGAAATAAATCAGAAATAAATAATGAAGTACTTATTCATTTTTAAAAAAAAGGAAACAATGTCTAGCTATGACTCTTTATAAAAAATGACACTATAAAATATAAAGAAAAGCATTTGACATTTCAAAACTGTATAACATCAGTTGTAATGGGTTGCTGTGAGTTTTGCACTCAACATAATTATATGGCAGTGTAGGTGGTGAATGTGGATCCTTTGGAGATATTATCGGAGAGTGATGGCCGAAGGGGTCAGATATCTTCTGCAGCCAAGTAGTGAAACATTTTAAAGAAAAGTCAGGGAATGGATATAAAGGGTCCCACATTTCTGTAAGGTCCATTCCTGATGGCTGTAGTTTTCGTTTATGAAGTCAAATGAACAGGTAAGAAAGGAGATCTGACTCTGGGCTTCATCAGTGCTGAGGCCTTATAAATGGCCCAAGAGCCCCAAATGGTCGATCTCAAAGGAAGGCTGCCTATGTCTACCCTTCTTGACCATGCTCCCTTCCAAGTTAAAAGAGGCATTGAGATCACAGAACCATAGAATCATAGGGTTGGAAGAGACTTTGTGGGCCATCCAGTTCAACCCCCTGCCAAGAAGCAGGAAAATTGTATTCAAAGCACCCACGATGGATAGCCACCCAGACTCAGTTTAAAAGCCTCCAAAGAAGGAGCCTCCACCACACTCCGGGGCAGAGAGTTCCACTGCTGAACAGTTCTCACAGTTAGGAAGCTCTTCCTAATGTTCAGGTGGAATCTCCTTTCCTGTTGTTTGAAGCCATTGTTCTGTGTCCTAGTCTCCAGGGCAGCAGAAAACAAACTTGCTCCCTCCTCCCTATAACTTTCCTTCACATATTTATACATGGCCCTCATCATGTCTCCTCTCAGCCTTCTCTTCTGCAGGTTAAACGTGCCTAGCTTTTTAAGCCACTCCTCATAGGGTTTGTTCTCCAGACCCTTGATCATTTGAGTCGCCCTCCTCTGGACACATTTCAGCTTGTCAATATCTCCCTTCAATTGGGGTACCCAGAATTGGACACAGTGTGATTCCAGGTGTGGTCTGACCAAGGCAGAATAGAAGGGTAGCATGACTTCCCTGGATCTAGACACTATACTCCTATTTATGCAGGCCAAAATCCCATTGACTCTTTTAGCTGCTGCATCACATTGTTGGCTCATGTTTAAGTTGTTGTCCACGAGGACTCCCAAGATCTTTTTCACACGTACTGCTATGGAGCCATGGTTCTAAAATGCTTTTTAGAGCCCTATTTGTAAAACTGAGGTGGGATGATATGGAAAGAGTATTCTAGTTTGGATCTGGATTGAGTCATATGCACAGTAGATATGAGTAGTCTTGATTGTTTAAAGTCCATTGTTTCCAGAGGCCCAACTCAAAGTACAACTAATTTGGATCTATGTATTGTCAAAGGCTTTCATGGTTGGAATAACTGGGTTGTTGTAGGTTTTTCGGGCTATGTGGCCATGTTTCTAGAAGCATTCTCTCCTGACGTTTCACCTACATCTATGGCAAGCATCCTCAGAGGTTGTGAGGTCAGACCTCACAACCTCTGAGGATGCTTGCCATAGATACATATATCCTGAATATCCTACAACAATCCAATTTGGATCTAATTTCATGCATATGGAATTGTGTTGCTCCGGCCAGATATAATGCTAACAATCAATTATGACACATTTCAATTGCAGAGACCAAAGTCTGTTTGTCTTTCTGTCTCTTTCAGATCATGTCTGGTAGCCATGTTGAGGGCCAGCTTTGTGGTCACAAGACAAGACGCTCCCGTGGCTCTAATATCCTGGAGGAATTTCATATCCCCTACAATACCTTGACTATTACCTTTCAGTCTGATTTTTCCAATGAAGAAAGATTCACTGGGTTTGCTGCTTATTATACCGCAGTGGGTAAGCCCTTGGCTGACATTTCTTTGTTTTATAGGACACAATTCCTTCCAGGAGTACCCTAGGATGGAGAGGCTGCAGGGACACCATTTCAGTTTTCACTGAGCCGGGAAGGAAAGTTGTTTGCATGGTTCAAAAGTCCAACAGCCACCTGCAGACAAATTCAGCCTAATAAGAAGAGTTATGGATAAAAAATTTAATACTCCTGAATATAGCAAGGTGATCACCACAGGACAAAGCAATACCCTTACACACACACACACACACAAACACACACACAGCTGCAAGAGATGTATCTTGTTGGCACCTATGAGCTTTTTACTTCCAGTGTTTACCTAGGATGTGGGACTGGATATGATCAGAATTCTTAGTGTTCTTGAGGATTTGTCACATGTGACCTGAAATGCCCAGATGTATAAATGCAGAAAACCCCACAGTGTTCCTCGAATGATGCCCCTAGATGGCAAGGCAAGGCGTGGGGAAGGGACATATCATCACATCACATCACATGAAAACAGTGGATGTGGCTCTTAATGAGATGTGCTACATTATCACAGGATGTCTACGGCTTACACCACTGGAGAAATTATACTGTTTAGCTGGTATTGCACCACATGACATCTGTCAGGAAGTAGCAACCAATAATGAAAAGACCAAGGCAATGACAGCCCATTCCCTGTTCAGATATCAGCCAGCGCACTAATGTATTAAATCAAAAAGTAGCTTTCTAAGATCTACAGAGATATTTGCAGGAACACCTCAGCAAACAAGAGTCCAAAAGTGGCAGGCTAAAACCCAAAACCTTAATCCATGGCTGATACCGAATGAGAGACTCCCTCCTGGGCACACAGACGACTTGGTGACTTGGAAGGCACTGAACGGACTGTGGCACCACGAGATGCACAGCCAACCTTAAGAAATGGGGCTACAAAGTGGAGTCCACAACATGCAAGTGCGGAAAAGACCACCTACTACAAAGCAATCTGAGCCCTGCCACATGCACAATGGAGGACCTTCTTATAGCAACACCAGAGGCACTCCGAGTGGCCAGCGACTAGTCAAAGGGCATTTAATAGAATGCCAAATTTAAAACTTACTTTGTGCTTTTAAATGCATTACAACTATACCCTCAATTCACTTTTGACATGATAAATAAATAAATAAATAAATAATAAAAAATAATCCAAAGTTGAACCCATATCAAAAGGGACAGCCTAACTCATGCTCCCTTTCACTCAGAGAACAAATTGTGCAAAAAGTACATGAAGTGGAGTTGTTGAATGGCTTTATGTGTTCGTTTAAGATGAAGTGGATAAACTAACTGGAAGATACAAGAAGGAGTAGCAGGAGAGTGACCAAGGCTCTTAAGTAGGATAGGGCATAAGATTTGGAAGGAATCTGTGGTTTTTAATTTTGACAAAGTACAGCAATGCTCTTTCTCTCTGTGTGCTTTTGTCTCTGTCTGTCTATTTGTTACCTCGTGACAACAAGATAGCGTGAGTTTTGCCTTTGCCCCCAATGATGTACCTGCCCTGTCATTGGTGGGGATGGGCGGTTGCACCCCATCATCTTTTGTTATTTATTTCCCACTGTACATTTCTTTCAGATCTGAACGAGTGCACAGATTTTGTAGAAGAGCCCTGCAGTCATTACTGCAATAACTACATTGGTGGCTACTTTTGTTCTTGTCCAGCTGAATATTTCTTGCACGAGGATCAAAAGACATGTGGAGGTAAGAGATTCGTTCATATTTCCCCCGTAATAGCACTCTTTATGTTACTTGTTAATGTCCAAGCTGGGAAGAATTTTTCATTCCACTTTGGAAATGTGAAAATCTTTAGAAGCAGGGAGTTCTGGCTATTCAGAAGCAGGGATAGATTAAATTAGTTAAAACATTGTCTTGCACATTCTCAACCCATGTTCCTCTTTAAGCAAGGAAGAAGCTTAAAATTAGGATTGGAAAAATGTCCAGCTTTTCATGAAAAACTTTTGAAGAACTTGGTTCCTTCTAAACTGGCTTATTGGAAATGAGCAAGCGGTTCAGTCCTTCCTGCTTGGCTCTTTCTGTAAGTGGTTAAAGAGCCAAGAAACTTTGCTTTGGGTTGCTTAGCTAAGTCCAAATGAGCATCTTCGGCTTGTTCTTGTGACAGAAACATGAACCAGACTTTGGTCTTGGTTTATAATTCTGGTTTGGTTGGTGATTCTGGTCCAGATGCATTCTTCAGCAAACTAGAGATGGAGGCTTCCTGGTTTATTTAGCTGCCCTTGGTGGTAAAAGGACTCAGCAAATGCAATTGTATAGCATGACCCGGCACAGTTTTTCATTTTTAAAGAATTGTGGCTTATTTCAGAAGTGATTGACATGTGATTCAAATAGGTGTCTACAGATTTGGACTGGTGGATTTATTGCTTCCATTATAAAATCTTTTCAATTTAAGATTTAAAAATTTAAACACAGAAAATTTGATTTATTGGAAGCAAGCAAAGCCCACAAACCAAAAGAGAAGAAAACACTGATGATATTTTGAATGTTCAGGTAATGGGAAATAAATGGACATTATCAAGCTTAGATGTTTTACTTGCATATGTGTGCACGTGTGTGGACACACTCACTGGTAAAAATGGCTATTTGCTTTTTCGTTCATATCATTATCTCAAAATGTTGACGTTATCCTCCTGGGGTAAGAAGAGGATGTTGAACACAATGCTGTCTTTAAGGTCTTTCAGTAGTTCTCAACCTGTGGGTCCCCAGGTGTTTTGGCCTACAACTCCCAGAAATCCCAGCCAGTTTACCTGCAGTTAGGATTTCTGGGAGTTGAAGGCCAAAACATCTGGGGACCCACAGGTTGAGAATTGCTGGTTTAAGTAGTATCCTTACCAAGAAAATATCATCTGCTAACTTTGCTTCTGATTTTCTGGCTTTTCTCTTTCCTAAACTAGTGAACTGCTCTGGGAATGTGTTTACTGAATTATCTGGCGAAATCACCAGCCCCAACTACCCTAACGTATATCCGGAGAATTCGCACTGTGATTACCATGTGGCTTTGGAGCCAGGATATCGGGTAGTCCTGACCATCCGAAAGGAGGACTTCGATTTGGAGCCAGCTAGTTTGGAAGGAAAATGTTCTGATGACTTAAGAGTAGGTGATAGCAGAAAAAGATGAGGATACCTGACTCGTCCAATAATTGTTCTTGATTGTGTCTTGACTGTATGCTTCCAGTGGTTCCCAACCTTTTTTTGATCAGGGATCACTTTGACCAGGGTCCATTTTCCAACATTAGTACCAAAAAGGTTACACATCAGTTTTTAGTCAACTTTAGATTTAGTTTGGTTATTTGGAGTGCTTTGATTCAGAAAACTGCATTGGATATACCACATCAGCTCTAGTTTCTGATACAAAACATGTGCCATCCAGTAGTCGCCATTTGCTTGCCTACAGAAAACCATAGTTAATTATCTAGAGCTGATATGGTAGTGGTAATCTTTCGTGGGGAGTCAGCCTCTCCCCTCCTGACATTCCCGTTATCTTGGCACTATAAGAGGGTTTCACGTGGTTTCGAGGCAACAGTGTAGTTGTTGCACTCCGGAACAGGAATAATCCTCTACATTTGACTAATATTCTTATTAAATTTTTTTACAGATCTCAGCAGGAAATGAGCATTTTGGTCCTTATTGTGGCAGTATGTTCACCGGGCCTCCAGAAATCAAGACTAAAAGCAATATTGTTGACATCATCTTTCACACAGATAATGCTGTGCAAGGCAAAGGCTGGAAACTCCGCTACTTTGGGGACCGTAAGTAGATACCCCATAAGGAAAATATGTAGGCTAGTAAAATCAGCATTTAGTGAATGAGAAGGGGTTGTTAGTGAAACATGCATGAGTTTGCAAGTAGCAAAGATGGAACATGAATCAGGTGTCTAGGACAAAAGATGATACCTTTCAGATGTTGGGATGGAGTTGAGATTTGTCAGCGAAATTATGACTGTAAGTGTGCGTGTTGCTGGAATGAACTGTGGCAGAGAATAGTTAATGTTGCTATGCACATGGACACATTGTAAATAGGGACTGTGAGGTTAGAAGGCTGAAGATATTTTAATGGGTGGCTAGTACATACAATTGACATGTGTGTGTGTATTCATGCACACGAACGCATGCATGTATATGCATATATGTTTGCATGCAGTCAACTTTCCACATTCACTGGAATTAAGGGCATATTTAGTATCTTTAAAGGTTTCCTCTTGACATTAAGTCGAACTGCTAGGTTGGCAGGAGCTAGGGGTAACAGCAGAAGCTCCCCCTGCTCCCCCGATTTGAACCACCAACCTTTCGGTCAGCAAGTTCAGCAGCTCAGCGGTTTAATCCACTATGCCACTGGAGGCTCCTTAGTATCTTTAGCAGAGTGCAATACATCCAGCGATTGCTGTGGCCCAGTCTGTGTATATGTGTTTCTTGTGTATATATATTAGTGTATATGTGTATATATGTGGTTTTGTGCATGCGTTGTAATGTTTTTTTTTGTTTTTTGGCTTTTTAAGTCTCTTCTGCTGTGTTTTTCAGTGTTTCTATGAGTAATGGACATTTGTTGGCCTGATAGGTGTATTGTGTCCAAATTTGGTGTCAATTCATCCAGTGGTTTTTTACTTATGTTAATCCCACAAACAAACATTACATTTTTATTTATATAGACTAGTCGTCCCCTGCTACGCGTTGCTGTGGCCCACATGGGGGTTCTGTGTGGGAGGTTTGGCCCAATTCTATTGTGGGTAGGGTTCAGAATGGTCTGTGATAGTAGGTGAACTATAAATTCCAGCAACTACAACTCCCAAATGTCAAGATTCTATTTTCCCCAAACTCCACCAGTGTTCGCATTTGGGCATATTGAGTATTCGTGTAGAGTTTGGTCCAGATCCATCATTGTTTGAGTCCACAGTGATCTATGGATGTAGGTGAACTACAACTCTAAAACCAAAGGACACTGCCCACCAAACCCTTCCAGTATTTTCTGTTGGTCATGGGAGTTCTGTGTGCCAAGTTTGGTTCAATTCCATCATTGGTGGAGTTCAGAATGTTCTTTAATTGTTAAGAATGTTCTTAAATTCCAGCAACTACAATTCCCAAATGAAAAAAAACTAATTTTTTGAGTGAAGGACGTACATTGGGTTGTTAGGTGTCTTGTGTCCAAATTTGGTGTCAATTTGTCCAGTGGTTTTTGAGTTTTGTTAATCCCACAAACGAGCATTACATTTTTATTTATATAGATCCCTACATGTGTGTGTGTGTGTGTGTGTGTGTCTGTGTCTGTGTGTGTCTCTATATGGTGGAGGGATTATGAAAGTACATAAGTAGGAAACAAAGCTCCTTTAAAATTTGTATCATATTGTTGAAGAACTTTTCTTTGTTCAAAGCCATGCCCTGTCCGAAGACTGTTATTCCAAATTCTGTGATGGATCCCATAAGAGACGGCTATGTTTTTAAGGATTCCGTATTGGTAACTTGTATAGAAGGCCATGAGGTTGTGATGGTAAGTCCACACTCACCAAATGGAGCTGTCCGTAAAGCTTTCTAAGATTCCTATTGGCAGTGGGACATGGATGTAGTGCATCAAGCATGCAGGTGTGCTGAACACTCTTTCCCAACTGTACTGTGCCATGGTACCTGCACTTAGAGAAGGTTCATCAGTGTCTCCATCAGTGTCAGAAGCGGAGACTAGGCAGGTGTCTTGAGAGATGAAACAAAGAGTCCTTCCAGACAGACCCTATATTCCAAGATCTGCTCCCAGGTTTTCTGCTTTAAACTGGATTATATGAGTCCGCACTGCCAGATAATCTGGGAGAAACAGAAAACCTGGGATCGGATCCTGGGATATAGGACCTATCTGAAAGGGCCCTTAGTTAGCTGACAATCTGGCTGTCCAGTCTTTCAGCCAGCTGGAAACAGGCTGAGGATGGGTAGTAGGATACTTCACAGAATAAGAATTGGCCGAAGTGGGAGTTGGAGTGATACTCCCTCAATGACAAATTATCCAGACCGAGAGGCTTCATATTTGATGATAGTTTCACTTGTCTTCCTAGGCAAATGGATTATGGACTGTTTCAGTTTGCTAAGCCAACTGAAATATATCTCCTTCTGTAGGCTCCTTGCAAGGTTGGTTTTGCATTGGTAGTGGGGCATTAACTCTGAAAATATTAGATCATAGAATCATTGAGTTGGAAGAGACCTCATGGGCCATCCAGTCCAACCCCCTGCCAAGAAGCAGAACAAAGCACCCCCAACAGATAGCCAGCCAATCTCTGCTTAAAAGCCTGCATGGAAGGAACTTCCACTACACTTCGAGGCAGAGAGTTCCGCTACTGAACAGCTCTCACAGTTAGGAAGTTCTTCCTAATGTTCAGGTGGAATCTCCTTTCCTGTAGTTTGAAGCCATTGCTCCGAGTCCTAGTCTCCAAGGCAGCAGAAAACAAGCTTGCTCCCTCCTCCCTTTGACTTCCTCTCACATATTTATACGTGGCTATCATCATGTCTCCTCTCAGTCTTCTCTTCTGTAGGCTAAACACGCCCAGCTCTTTAAGCTGCTCTTCATAGGGCTTGTTCTCCAGACCCTTGATCATTTTAGTCACACATGGCAGCTTGTCAATATCTCTCTTCAATCGTGGTGCCCAGAATAGGACACAGTACTCCAGGTGTGGTCTAACCAAAACAGAACAGAGGGGTAGCATGACTTCCCTGGATCTAGACACTAGACTCCTATTTATGAAGGCCAAAATCCCATTGGCTTTTTTAGCTGCAGCATCCCATTGTTGGCTCATGTTTAACTTGTTGTCCACGAGGACTCCAAGATCTTTTTCAACGTACTGCTGTTGAGCCAGGAGTCCCCCATTCCGATGCTTTGCCTGATTCCTAATAGTCACTTTCCTGTTGTTTTCTGCAGCAGGTCATCTTAATGGTATAGTTAGCACAGAGGAATCATCATGCTGAGTGCCTGATAGTAAACATAAAAAGGGTTACAGTCCCATGCCCATAAGAAATTCAAGTCTCAGTATCACCAGTAAAGTATGTGACTGAAGGAAGGGGGAAGCATGTAAGAGAAATGGTAGGAAGAGGGCTGGCAGGGGACGCAAGGATCAAATATGAGGAAATCCAACAATGCGTTCTTAGCTATTCAGATGGTTGGAGACAAAGTTCCAAGAACTGTGTTTGGCTCAGAATTCCACCTCCTCATCCCCACCTACAAGAGCTGAATAATGCCCAAGATCACTCTGAGGGAAGGAGAAAGGAGGAGATGTGATTCCTTTCTCAAGTGAATTAAATCCAGTATCTCTGAATTGTTTTCTTCAGCCAAAAACCAACCTTGTGTCCTTCCGCTCACGCTGTGAAAGCAATGGCAAATGGAGCTACTCTGACCGCAGATGTGTCCGTAAGTGCTGCTTCTTGTAGTGGTAGAATTATGGCCCACCTGTGATTCCTAGGATGCTTTCAGGTTGTCTTGAGAATGCTATAACAGGGGAAAGAAATATTGGAATTGCATAACAGCTGATGCCTACTCATGCTTATGGGCCAGAAGGTGAGATTACCAAAATGAAGCGAGAGGTCACCAGAGGTAGAGCCAAGCTCACCCCATTTGCTAACTAACCTGCTTCCAGGTCTCAGAACACCTTGTATGCCTCCCAGTGATTAGCAATAGTTTTGTGGTTTAGAGGATGGTGCAACATCTATTGGATCAATAAGACCAATCCTTCTAGAGAGAAGGGGGACCTCTTTGTAGTTTTGGCTGTATGCTGAATAGGCAACCTACTTTTCAATTATACATGGAGTTTAGAATGCATTTTGCTTCTTTAGTAGTGTAAGCAGATGCAGTAGGAGCTTTAAGATAGCTTTCCTCTACATCAGTAGTTCTCAACCTGTGGGTCCCCAAATGTTTTGGCCTTCAACTCCCAGAAATCCTAACAGCTGGTAAACTGGCTGGGATTTCTGGGAGTTGTAGGCCTAAACACCTGGGAACCCATTGCCTTAGAAGGTTATATACAATTTATTATCAGATTTGAGATACAATTGTGAAATTATTTGCAAATAAACTTGATGAGATTATAATATGGTTTTGTGGCATATATTTCGATATCCAAGTGAGAAGTAGTGTTGTTGTTGTTTTTTGCTGCTGCTGCAGTTTCTGTACATTTTCAAGTCATTTCTAAACTATGGAAAGCCTGAAATGAACTTATCACAGGGTTATTTTGGCAAGATTTATTCAGAAGAGATTCACCATCATCTTTCTCTGAGGCACAGAGAGAATGACTCACCCAAGGTCACCCCATGGGTTAAATCGCATTCTGCAGCTTTCATAGACCTACCAAAACACCCGGGGAACCACAGGTTGAGAACCACTGATCTACATGTAGAGTTTTCCTCATTAGTGTGAGTCTGTTACTACCTCCTTTGTGGTGGACATAGAGTAGCGGTTCTCAACCTGTGGGTCCCTAGGTATTTTACAACTCCCAGAAATCCCAGCCAGTTTACCAGCTGTTGGGATTTCTGGGAACTGAAGGCCAAAACATCTGGGGACCCACTGGTTGAAAACCACTGCTGTCAAGCAAGAATATTTCCCACAACGATCAGGCCATCTTGAATGCTGCTCCTTAATACAATAAAAGTTTTTATGACTTGATACAGACAGGTTTCTTTGTGAAAGGAATGAATGTTGTTCTAGACTTAGACGTGGAAAGGGACTGAACAGTGGACTAGAAGATTGTGTAAACAATGCAACACATCTAGGAAGAAACAATTGAAAGGCTCTGGTTGAATGACGATTGAATAAGAGACAGATAGAGGACATTACATTAACCCACATCTATTCTACTTTGTCCTTGCAGCTGTAGATTGTGGTGTGCCTGATCATCTTGAAAATGGAGCTGTCATTTTCCTAACAGAATCTGAGGATACTCATTACCAAGCCACTATCCGCTATGTATGCCGTGAGCCCTACTATACACTAAAGAGCAATGGAAATGGTGTGTCCCGTCTTTTTCAATTGATCTTCCAGTGACTTTCTTGGGCAGAATTAGGGATAGGAATATTGTTATGTTTTCAATTTGTACATCATTCCAATATTCTTCTGATAGCAGTTTCACTCATGTTGCTTCCATTACAGAAAAGAGACCTTTGGGTTTGTTTACAAAACATGGCATATTCACAGCATGGCATATTCGGCATCTGGTGGCAGCACTAATGCTTTTTACGCAATCATATTTCGGGACAGAGGAAGTGCTTTCCTGGATTAAACCTAAGGGTGCTTCCAAACAGTCTCATAATCCAGAACAAATAAGTGGGACAAAAAATAGTGGTACATGACAGCAAGTCCAATAATCATGGAGCTTTCGGTCCCAATAAATGCTCCCCTGGGGTCCTGACACATTTGTTTGTAGTGGATTTTAGAAATCTGCAAGATAGATGGCGGACAACTGCCAGAAGTTTACTTTTTAAAAATTGACTCTCCGAGATGTGCTGGACCTCATAAATGCTGATGTGGATATATGGATGTGCACACAAACAGATTTCTTGTTATTATCTCCCCTCACCCTCCTGCTGCCTTTATGTTTGCCTTCTTGAACCCCATTTCCCTTTGGGGTCACATGCCTGCCATGCTGGTGCCCACTGTGTAAATTCAAGCTCTGTTTGATTTCATAAACTTGAGAACAAAAGAATGGTTACAGAAAGTTACCATGGGAAGTGCTCTCCAATTGTGCTTCCATTTAGCCACCTGTGTGTCCAATTGTTTACAGCCCTCATAAGCCGTTTGGGATTTTATAATGCACACATGCATTGGAAAAGTCCACACCAGTGTATAGGAATGAAGTTACATGTTTCCCTTTACTACAGGGATATAAGGTCATGTGAATACAGTGTTCTCTTGCTCATTTGCGTTTCGCTTACAGCGGACTCGCTGTTTTGCAGTTTTCCCTGCGTAGCCCTCCTCCTCCTCGCCTTCCCTCTCTCAGTCTCTCTCACTCACTTTGCTTTCTCTTTCCTCTCCTCTTTCCCCTCCCTTCCTCCCTCCCTCAGGTTCTCATGCCACCCTCCCCTGGCAAGGAGGACACTTTCACCTGCTCAGCCCTCCTCCTCCTCGCCTTCTCTCCCTCCCTTTTTTGCTTTCCTTCCTTCGCAGCTTTCCCTCCTGAGGCTGTGGGAGAAAGAAAAGGAGAAGGAAGAAGAAGATTGTGGGACTGGGGAGGAAGGGGAGGGAGCCGCCGGAGCCGCAGCCCCAGGCCAGGTGGGGGCAAAAAGGTCTGGAGCAATGAGCTGGCCAGGCTGCACTGGCCCACCACCAAAGGAGACCTGGCTGAAGTGCAGTAGCTCCTGCAGAAGCAGCATGACCCGAGTGAGAGGGACAAAAGGAGGGAAAGTGGCGGAGGAAGGAATTGTCCCTCTTGTTCAGGTCACTGCCAGAGGAGACCTGGCTGAAGTGCGGCAGCTCCTGCAGAAGCAGCACAACCTGAGGCAAAGTGTCCCTTTTGCCAGGGGAGGGTGGCATGGGCGCCGGAGGGAAAGAGGGAAAAGAGGAGAGGAAAGGGAAGACAAAGTGAGGGAGAGGGGAGGGAGCGTCCCTACTTTGTGGTATTTCACTTATTGCGGGTGGTTCTGGAATGCAACACTCACGATGAGTGAGGGAACACTGTATGTGCATTTTTTGAGCAAAATTGGATTTTAAGTGTTTTTCAGCCGTTAATGTAATCCAGCACACATTTTCAGCAAACATCATTTAGCCACGCACCTCCTTTATATTGGTTTCTTCCACATTTTAAGGCCTGTGTAGAAAGGCCCTAAGACTGACTCTAAAGAAACATCAAGACTCATTGCTGTATTTCTTTCTTTCTAAAGGAATCTATCAGTGTTCAGCCAGTGGGAAATGGGTAGATGAAGAAGAGAATGCAGAGCTTCCAGTGTGCATCCCAGGTACAATGTCTCATTTTGCAACTCATTGGAAGGGACCACTGTAGCCTTTGCAGTGTTAAGGGTGAGAGTTCCAGACCAGAAAAAGTGGGAACACAGTGGCAGAAATTCAAAGCAATGTAAATATCTTATGCCTTCAGATTTTGCAGTCTATCTCTTTCTGATAAGATAGGAAATCCAAGGGCAACAGTATAAATAATGATCACAGTACCTATCTACTACTATAACTCTGTTATCCCTATCAATGTTTAGATGTGAGACTTTACTCATTGGCTGAGCACACTCAAGAGTCAAGCCTGGATTATCTGTCTCTGAACTATTGGTCAGAAAAATAGTTCTATGCTCTGCCCCATGATTCTGCTCCTACAAGTGCTGGAAGTTTGCTTTATTTTAAACAAGAGCTTGGCATCTGGGCCAATGATGTGTCCAGGTGTCCGATGGGCAGAGTGTCATATTCACTGCATAATTTAATAATTTTTGGATGGGATTTTAGCCAGTTCTGAAATTAATGAAAGAACTGTCCCATTGATCATTCTGATATCTACCACTCCGTCATATATTTAAAAACTATTTCTTACATTGTTACACTATAACTTTCTCCTATCTTGTGCCTTCCAAGTGTCTGAGAACCCAGCACTGGCCATACTAGGAGGGGATGGGAATTGTAATCTGCTACATATTGAAGGGCACGTGGTTGTTGAACTTGCCTATACTCTAATGAAGGGACAGGGTCTTAGGGAAGTTAAACGTTCAATTTTCAATAGCACACAAGCAATATTAAAAGTGACAAAAAAAGGAATCAAAGAGATGTTGGGAAGAGCATATGTGAGCACACGCACGCACACACACACATCCATTTGTGACCAGACACTGGTCCAAAATGAGACACTGTCCTAAACTTGGGCCTAGCTATGAAACTATTGCAGAGCACACCTTACATATAAATATTTAAATGTCACTATAAATTGTTGGATCTTGTCTCAGTATAAGTTCTTTTTTCTTGCTTTCTTTCTGTAGTCTGTGGAATTTCCCATACACCCATTGAAGAAACAGGGCGGATTTTTGGAGGTGTATTTGCTAAATCAGGAAACTTCCCTTGGCAGATTTATTTTTACAGTTCACAAGGTGGAGGAGCTCTCATTTCAGACCGCTGGATAGTTACAGCAGCCCATGTGCTGGATGGAGACCTAAACCCAACTATCTATGCTGGCCTGCTCTTAGTTGGCCCCAATGCATTGAGGGAAGCTAGCCCACTAGATGTGGATGATGTGTTCATTCATCCCAACTGGACAACTGCAACAGAACCCCGGACTAACTTTGATAATGACATTGCTCTGCTGAGACTGAAGAAACCCGTGACACTAGGCCCCACCATCTCTCCAGTCTGCCTTCCTGGCACATCTTCTGACTACGATCCTCAGATTGGGACTCTAGGGTTTGTAGCTGGTTGGGGCAGGACTGAAAGACAAAGAAAATCCATGAAACTGAAGGCAGCCAAGGTCCCAGTGCAAGAGATGGAGGTGTGCAGAAGAGTGAAGCCGGATCCCCCCGCAGATACGTTGACCTACGTCTTCACAGATAATATGATTTGTGCTGGGGATGGCCAGCAGGACAGCTGTCAAGGGGACAGTGGTGGGGCATATGTCATCAGAGATCCCCATAATGAGACACGTTACTATGTTGCCGGCCTAGTTTCTTGGGGGCCAAAATGTGGCACTTATGGTCTTTACACAAAGGTGGCAAACTATGTGGATTGGATTGTAGAGACCATGAACCAAAAAAGAGAACCAGAAGACTAGTTGCATCTAAATCCAGGACCCAGCTTGTTTCCCAGACACCAACTGACTGTTTTGATTTGTTCATTCTTAAGGGCTAGTGCACTAAAGCGATGTTGGGAGCTAACGTTTATATGACAGCAAACTGCTTCACACATTGCATGTTTTCTTATCTTTTTCTGAAAAGCAAAATAGCAACAGTTCTGAGTGCTTTATTATTACTGATGGGTGACGTCAATGGTGAGAGAAGCTGTTTTTCACTGTCATCTAGATGGGGCATGCTCAAAATACATTGCCTTCTATTTCAGTGGGTTGTGAGTTTGATTGTTTTTCCTGAAGTGAGGTTTTGGATTTGCATTAGTGCCTCTTGAAGTTCCAGAGAAGCCTTGCAATCCTTGCTTACTGCCCCTGAAGTGCCACAGGAACAAAATTGTATGCTTTGTGTCCATCACAGACAAGGAGCACTTCCTTGTCTCTGATGATGATATCCTTAACATACCCTTGAAATAATCCCTTGTCACTGTCAGAGAAACCTGCCTGGCTATATATACTTACATGCTTAAAAGCAATTCAGAAAGGAAAATTGTTTTCAGTCATTCACTATTCTTGTAAGACATATTTTGTACAATTGTATTAAAAATCATTAAATGCAGAACCACAGGCGTTGTCTTGTTTTTAGCTGAAAGATGGATTGAGGAGACCCTTGATGTTTTCTTGTTTATTGATCTGTGATCTTGTTTATTGATCTGTTTATTGATGGGTAAAAGTAAATGTTTCCCCTTGACATTAAGTCTAGTTGTTTCGACTCTGAGGGGTGGTGCTCATCTCCATTTCAAAGCCGAAGAGCAGTATTCAATCTCAGAATTGTAAAGTGCTTGATAGAGAGTCTAAAGATCCTCATATGTATTATTGGAGAATCTAAACATGGTTGAAGGCTTGTCGAAAAAGCCATGCCTTTAATTGTGTGTGGAAGGTTTGGAGGATGGGAGCTAGCCTGATGCATTTGGAGATTCACCTTATTTCCCTTAGTTCATTTGGGGATTATGGATACTACGAGTGTCAGGAGCCTCAGGCTATTTCCAAATCACACCTTTCCCTTGTTTTTTTTTTTAAATGCACTCTCATCCGAAAGAGGGGAACACTGACACCATTGGCTTTGACATTGTTTTCCTGCTGGCAACATGCTCTGATCCCAGCAACTCTCATTTCCCGACAGGTCCTCATTGTTGGCTGCCTTGCCGACATGAGATGCCAAGGCAGCGGTGGGAGAGTGGAATATTTTTTCTTGTTGAGACTTCGCAACCAGTGCTGACACCTTCATTTTCTGCTCTCCTTCTTTATCTGTCTTCTGCCTGTTCTTCTCCTGGGTGCTGTCTAAGACTTTCCTGGTGCTCTCTGAGTAAGTGACTGCTAAATGACACTCTCTCCACAAAACAAAGCCCAAACTTCCAATGTTTCTTTCCCCCCACTGGGTCGATACTGTTGCCTCTCCTGGTTGTTTGCTGTCTTTCTTTTCTGTGTCTTTAGCTGGCAAACCTTGCTTTTGGCATGCCCTCTTCACTTCTTCTTTTATTATCTCTATCTGCCCAGTGAGGACCACCTAGCACATAAGGTGTCGGATTTATCCTGGGAGAACATCCATTCCAGAAAATCTGCTCTCAATCCATTTTTAAAAGCTTGGATTTTAAAAGTTTCATTCTAGCCTGAAACATGGGAGGCCGATTTCTGGAACTCTTGGACATACTCTGAAATGGATAGGGATCCTTGCTTAAGCTTCATCAGTTTAGCTTGAGCCTTATCCCTGCAGAAAAGCTCCTTGAAGCAGGCCATAATGCCAGCACAAAAGCATCCAAATTGTGCAGTTCTGGAGCCTCCATATGATACAAGGTGAGCACCCAGCCCAAGGCTGGCAAATATTTATTTATTTATTTATTTATTTATTTATTTATTTATTTGACACATTTATATTCCGCCCTTCTCACTCCGCAAGGGACTCAGGGCGGAGCACAACATATATACGGCAAACATTCAATGCCGGGACATAAAACCATAAATATATACAAACATTAAAATCACTTATATTCACATTAAAAGTTGCTTTAAAACCATCTCAGGACACCATTTTGCCTCATTGCACTGACCCAAAGGTTTAGTCCCACAGCCATGTCTTCACCATCCTCCTGAAGGTCAGGAGGGAGGGGGCTGATCTAATATTGCCAGGAAGGGAGTTCCATAACCAGGGGGCAATCACTGAGAAGGCCCTGTCTCTCATCCCTGCCAAACGCATCTGTGATGGTGACGGGACCGAAAGCAGGGCCTCCCCAGAAGATCTTAGTTTCCACAGTGGTTCATAAAGGGAGATGTCTTCAGAAAGGTAAACTGGGCGGGGGTCATTTAGGGCTTTATAGGCCAAAGCCAGCACTTTGAATTGTGCCCGGTAACAAACAGGCACAACATTTGCTAAGGCAGACAGAAGTGTCTCTTCCTTCAAGCAGATTATGTTGCACCCTATTCTGCAGAATGTTTCCCCGGACCTAGAAGAATGCAGCTACTACCACTGCACCACTCATAACCATATTTGGTCAATGTACTCAAACGATTTCGGATGTTCTTGGAGAAAAGGAATTATCTGGACCAATTTCAATCTAATATCAGGTCAGGGTGCAATGATGAAGCAGCTATCCTTAGCTGCCCTGCTCCAGATGAGATATGGGAAGTCTTGTTCTGTTGATTTTCCTGGATGTCACAGGAGCTTTTGAAACCACTGGTCATAGTGTCATAGGGCCCTTCCAGACAGGCCTTATATCCCAGGATCTGATCCCAGGTTTTCTGCTTTATTTATTTATTTATTTATGACATTTATATGCTGCCCTTCTCACCCTGAAGGGGACTCAGAGCGGCTTACAAGTAATATGTAAATACAATATATGATATTATTACCACAGCACAATATAAGTATTATATATTACTATATTGTACTATACCATTATATTGTAATATTATTAGTAATATTACATGTAACATAAAATATATAATGATAATATTGTATTAGTATTATATTGTATTACATTATAATATTAACAATATTATATGTATATACATTATATTATATTATACTATTACTACAGTGCAAGAAACAAGTTGGAACTGTCTTCATAGAATCATAGAATCAAAGAGTTGGAAGAGACCTCATGGGCCATCCAGTCCAACCCCCTGCCAAGAAGCAGGAATATTGCCTTCAAATCACCCCTGACAGATGGCCATCCAGCCTCTGTCTTCCTAGCCCCCTGGATTGTAAGAGTCCACAGTGCCAGATAATCTGGGATAAACAGAAAACCTGGGATCAGATCCTGGGATATAGGGCCTGTCTGGAAAGGCCCTTACTGAACTGGCTCTGAGCAATGTGAGTAGGAACTGATTTATTACAGTGTTTCCATTCCTATATGTGGTACCAGAGAGCAGTATAGAAAGATTCCTTCTAATCCACATGGCTATTAAGTTGTGGGGTGCCATACAGTTTCATCCTATCTCACTTATTCTTCAATATCTATATGAAGGCATGGAATGAGCCCACTGGAAGTTTTAGAACTGGGTGGTGCTCAGGTGGTAGACCAAATAGAATAGTACAGTAGGAAGGATGAGGGTCAATAAAATGAAGTTGAATCCCCAAAAGATAGAATTTCTTTGGTTGAATAGTTTTCAGGTCTGGGAACTAGGTAAGCAACCTCTTCTGGATGGGCTTGTGAAAGCAGATGTGAAGTTTGGGAGTACTTCTACATCCATCTCTGTCACTGGACACGCATGCAAATTCTATGGATTGAAGTGCTTGTCACCACCTTTGACTTTTTTATGTCAGGAGCGACTTGAGAAACTGCTAGGTTGGCAGAAGCTGGATCTAACAGTGGGAGCTTACCCCACTCCCCGGATTCGAACTAGTAACCTTTTGATCAACAAATTCAGCAGCTCGGCACTTTAACCCACTGTGCCACTGGGGTCTCCACACTTACATTTTAAATTGTTCTAATTGATTTTCTTGTAGAACTGGCCAGAGATTTCATCATATGAGGAAGGAAGGAAGGAAGGAAGGAAGGAAGGAAGGAAGGAAGGAAGGAAGGAAGGAAGGAAGGAAGGAAGGAAGGAAGGAAAGAAAGACAAGCAAGTAGGAAGCTGGTTTCTGCCAGGCTTAGTCAGTTCATTTAAAATATAGATATTGCCATGCTTTTTTCTCCCCAAAGTAGTATAATTCTTCTCTGTGAATAGCTTGTTAATTTGCTCAATCGTCCTCATTTCTCTTTGCTGCCAAGAACTGGAGGAATATGTTCCAGTGCCCTTGACTTCAGATTAGCATTACAAAAATGGTGAAACAAATATCTTGTGCATCTTCTCTGCTGACAAAAGTATTCCACAAAGCCACAGAAAATTCTCACAGAGACCAAGGCCAGTGTAATGCATAAGACCTTGAGATTGCTTTGTTCACAACATTATTTTCTCTATATTGGATACTTGTAGCTCCTATTCTATGAACCAGGACAAAAAAAATCCCACTTTCTCAAATTACTTTTATATGCCTTATGGGTAACTTGGAAATGAAGAGTTATGGCTTGTGTAACTTTGTGGAATTCAAAAGAATGGCAATATTTGCAAAAGATCTGTGGCTGAGGTTTAAATGAAATTCCTGAGATGTAGTCAGTCTAATTCTAGCCTGTGCAAATAATTTAGAAATCCTCTGCCACAATTTTTTTTGCAGCACATGAGTTTGCTGGGGTGGACAACTGTACTGGATCAGTGGCCATTTTCCACTTGCTCACTCACCCTCTCACTTAGGTCAAAAGGAAGAGAATGGGGTGTGTGAATGGGGAAAGTGAGTGGTGTGCAGTTCTCTGGTGCAGACAGACAGCATGCCTACCATAAGATCAGCTGGTGCAGCACTTTTCTACTGCCACAAGCGTCCCTCCTTGTGTTTCCCCATTCCACCCTCTCCCCCTCAAACTTGTGAATATGTGCATGAGGGAACATATGTGTACACTGTTCCTTCTCCATTCTCACACTCCTCCATTCCTATGGCACCCCCAGGCCAATGGACTCATGAGAGTTTCCCAGCATCACCTCCCAGTACCTCAGGGCATCACTCCCTCTGGCCTCATTGATAAGGCAAGGAGGGCAAAGGTCTCGCATACATGTGGTGGCTCCCACTTCTGCAAGGATTGTGTCTACATTCTCAGGCTGCACCAACTGAAAAGTATTCATAACTTCAAATAAAATCCTATAAAAGTACACAATAGCAAGGATGTAAGACAGAAACTGTAAAATTTAAAAAATCCATGGTACACAAGGCAAGAAAAACACCAAATGAATGCAAACACGTTGAATTCAAAATATACTCAGGTGAAGACATGAACAATGCACGGATAATGCCAAAATGTATTTAACAGGAGTATAACTGGACTGGGTAAGTATAATGAATCTTGGGGATGTAGCAGGCCCATAGTTAGAAAAAAATGGGGTGGGGTTGAAACTTTTTTTAGCAAATCCTAAAGAGTAGGTCCATAACAGAAAATAATTAAAATTATATGATTCGTTCTATATTTTATATAGACTGAATTAAATCAAATTACTACTTTACTTACAAAGTTTCAAGTAAAAAATGGAAAATGACTCTTAATTGGTAATTTAATGGTTACAAAAGAATACCACAACGTCTGTTGGAAACGTTTGAAAACTGTGTCTTTGACTTTGACAGAAATTAGGCCCCATCGATAAACTTCTGTGTACACTCAACAGTGTGAGTCCAGACAGTCTATCTTGCCCCGTTGTAGTTTTTATGTATGTTTTCAAACATTGCAGAGTTGAAAACAATATTTCATTTTGGAGCTGTTGACACTAGAAATGTTGCAGAAATCTGAAGAAATTTCTTCACATTCAGAAAAAAAGTGTCCATCACAGACAAAATATGCTTCCAATGCATTTGATTCAGAAATTTGGTTATAATACTATATTATTATTTGGTTACGACATTTGATAGAATGGCTTTAAATTCTCTTTGCTCAACCCCTTTAAGAGAAATCTTCTTGCACCCTCCAAAAACATCCTGCAAACACTTTTTTAAAAAGTGCAGCCCTTGCCTACCTACGAGTGTGCTTCTCTGGTGCATGCATTTGAGATGACACTGACAACTTACCAATGCTCATCAAGCACATAAATAAGTACTTTTCTTCTTATTCAATGACATAGCCAAGAGTATCTCCCAGCAGATTTCCTTAGGCTATGAGGCCCTCAGAAAGAAAGTGAGGAGTTCAGGGGATTAGGTGGTATTCCTGCCAATTTTATTAGTAAAAAACAGAAGACCACATAGGTACAGAAAGATACTGCAAGTGAATGACTATCTACACAAACAGTGTTATTTATTTATTTCATGTCAAAAACATTGCATAAATAAATTAGTATAAAACTGATGAAATAGAGGGAACACAAGTGGTTCAATAATTTTAGACCAAAAACGGGCAACAGCAACCACATTGTCTGTAGCTTTAAATAGTTCTTCCTCTGTTCATGAGGCAGGGCATTGTGGGCAAGCATACAAATGTGGTGTTGTTTGTTCTGCTCCACAGTTGCACAAGGTGGAGGATTCTTTTAGGTAGTGCCATTTTGCCAGGTTGTCTTTTGATCTGCCCATTCTGCTTCTGAGTCTGTTCAGGGACTTCCAAGTTGTCAATTCTTGGTTTGCCCCTGGAGGAAGACCCCCGTGGGGGGCCATCCAGTTGGAATTGCCTGGTTTTCCTGTTGCTGGGGGAACATAAAGAAGAGTGGTGGTTCTCATGAATTTTTTCCATGATATGAGTCTACTGGCAGGAGGCTGATAGTGATGCAGTGGGTGGCTTTCACAGTATTCAGCCTTATTACTCTCACAGGAGGCAGCAACTTCTTGTCACACATCAGGGGGTGCAATGCCATCTAGCTTATAGAGTCTATCAACATGTGTAGGCTTGAGGCATCCTGTGATTATTCTGCATGCTTCATTCAGTGCTATGTTCGCCTGCTTCACGTGGCCAGACTTGTGCCAAACAGGGCAGGCATACTCAGCAGTTGAATAAGACAAGGCCAGAGCTGATGTTCTTTTGAATTTTGGGTCTGCATCCCATGCGCTACCAATCAGTGTTGATAGAATAAGTTTGTCTTCTAGGACCATAGTCTTCATTTTCAGATAAAAGAGAGATGGTACTCACCTCACAAAGACTGAGAAGAATATCTTTGGAAAGCATAGGAAATCTAATCATGAAGGTTTTTAATTAAGCCCTTGTGGGTTGGAGATGATAGCTCAAATATCTCTACCAAAGCAGGCTTTAAACACAACTATGTGACTTAGAGAGAAGCCAAGGGATAGGGTGGAAGTCACAACTAACTATACAATAGAATAAAAGACTTGAAAAAACAAGGGTTTAGATGTCAGTACCACACTTGAATATTCTGCATTGAGTAGGAGGTTGGACTTGATGGCCTTGGGACCCCCTCCAAGATTGCAGCCTAAGAAACATTAACTTTATTTTATCAAATATCAGGTTGTGATCAGGTATTGTTCCAAGGCAAAACTATAGTGATAAACCTTTGAACTCTGATCTGAGGACCCACAATAATATTACTTTCCACTTCATCACACTAGAGAAAAAAAAATCCACTTGAATCCGGTTTCTGACTCCTGCAGAATTCTAGGTTTTGTAGTTTAGTAAAGCTGTTAAAGGCTCCTCCCTAAACTACAAACCCCAGCATTCTGCAGGAGGCAGCAACCTGATTTTAATTGGATTTTTCTCTCTAGTGTGATTAGTGTACAGGAGAAGCCTTGGTAAACCTTTTTCTTGCCTGGGAAGTATTTTAATTTGTAATTGTATTTAGAGAATAAATTTGATGCCGAACACAAATTTGGGAGACCCTGCCTAGGAAGAGACCGACCAGACCTGGCGAGATGGCAAGCGACAAAAAGATTTTCTCCTATTTTTCCCAAATAAAGTCTCACCAAGGAAATCCACCGAGGTTTTATTTCATTCCAGCTGGAAAGGATGATGACTGCAGTAATCTGTCAACAAATTTACATGTCTGCTAGACAGATAAATACAGAATATATAGCTTTCAGATTCAAAGTTTCCATGCCCACCCCCCTCTGAATCAGCTTCATTGTGATTTGCTGTGATGTCAGTGAGCCGGAGGAGATCCAATGAGGGCCCTCCTTCAGCCTGTAGTAAGTAGTAAAAAAAACCTTGGAGGTTAAGATGTGCGGATATGCGGATATCCGCATAACTGCATATCTGCATAAGTTCTGTTTAATGTGCAGGCTAGAGAAACTGTTGCTTCCACATGTTTCATAAAGTATCTGCCACACAAACAAAGTTTTTGCCTTCTACTCAAGTGTCATCTTTTTTTTGAAACTGACCAATGGGAAAAAGCATCTGAACCCAGGAACAAAATCAGATAAAAAAATCCTGTGATTTCTGATTGCAGGGACATACAGACATGCGAAGATCCAGATATTCAGCTGAAAACCGTGATATTCCCGCACCTGGAAATCTTGTGTTTTTGCCTTTTGTTGTGATTACAACCGGGTTTACAGAGAACAGCATCTGGCCACCCTCCAGATTGCTGCAGGAGCTCCTGGGGTAAAGGCACTGTCTGTACGGGCCCTTAGGCTCATGCCCAGAGAAATTAATGAGACCCAATTCAACTGGCTGATCTGGGAAAAAGATGCAGCAGCTATAATTTTTTATAGCTGCTATAAAATTTGCTTGAGAAGTCCAGTTGCATTTTTTAAAGAAAGGACATGCTACCAATCTGCAGGAGACTTCACCACACTCTGAGGCAGCATATTCCATTGCTGAACAGCTCTTACCATCAGGAAGTTGTTCCAAATGCTTAGCTAGAATTTTCCTGCAATTTGAATCCATTGCTCCACTGTGCTCTTTAGGGCCCTTCTACACAGCCATATAACTCAGGGCCCTTCCACATAGCCCTATATCCCAGAATATCAAGGCAGAAAATCCCACATTATCTTCTTTGACCTGGGTTATCTGAGTCCACACTCAGATAATGTGGGATTTTCTGCCTCGATATTCTGAGATATAGGGCTATGTGGAAGGGCCCCCAGAATATCAAGGCAGAAAATCCCACCATATCTGCTTTGAATGGGTTACCTGAGTCAACACTGCCAGATATTCCAGTTCAAAGCAGAAATTGTGGGATTTTATTCCACATAGCCCTATATCCCAGAATATCAAGGCAGAAAATCCCACCATATCTGCTTTGAACTGGGGGACTGCCCAGACAGTACCTTTATTGTGGTATCTACTGCAATAAAGAAGGGGCTGTCCAGACAACGTTCTGGACAGTCCTGAATTAATTTGCCACAAACCAGGAAAACCCTGGTTTGTGGCAAATTAATTAGATAGTGTATTTATTCTGCGCCTTCTTTGAAGGTTAGGGATAAACCCACTACTTACAGTGTCTGGACTACAGTCCAGACACTGTTCTCAAAGTTTACTGGGCTAAATAAGTTTTCTTTATTTTTCAAAGGGGTCTGGTCTGGGGGCTTCGGGGGAGGGGGTCTTCTCCAGACATTCTCCAAAATAAGACCAGTAAACTGTGGGAATAACCAACCCTCCTCCCCCAAAGCCTCCAGTCTCCTTTGAAAAGCAATGAAAACTGACCTGGCCTCCATTACAGGCTTCTAGCAGCTCTCCCAGCTTGAAACCTGTAATGGAGGCTGGGTAAGTTTTCATTACTTTTCAAAGGGGTTTGGAGGCTTCTGGGGAGGGGGGAAGGGCCTTCTTCAGACATTCTCCTGAATGGGTCCCGGGAGAACACCTGGATACCCACTCTGGGGTGGGTGTAAACAGCCCCCCAGGAAGATCTGCATTTTAAAAATGTGAATGATCCGGGGATAAAGGACTATCTGGAACCGCCCTGGGTTACCTGAGTCCACTCTCAGATAATGTGGGATTTTCTGCCTTGATATTCTGGGATATAGGGCTGTGTGGAAGGGCCCCCAGATAACCCAGTTCAAAGTGGATGTTGTGGGTTATTTGGCCTTGATATTCTGGGGAAGGGCCCTGAGTCCACACTGCCATATAACTCAGTTCAAAGCAGATGACCTGGGGTTTTATACAGCTGTGTGGAAGGGGCTTCAGTCTGTAAGCTTGTGGTGTTAGTTGGAGGTGCTAAGACTTTTTGGGGAAAGGGAAGCCATGCAAAACCATTCCCTCAAATGTGGAAATGAAAGGCGCATCCCCTTTTCTCTGGAGATGGGTGGGCTGGCGATCTCCTTGCCGCCCAGGGCGGGGCCACAGGCTGCCTGGCTTCTTCGGGCGGGGGAATAAAAGGAGAGGCAAGGGCGGGAGGGCTCTCACACCTGAAGCCACCCTCCTCCTCCTCCTCCTTCTCCTCCTCATCATCATGTCTTTGGCGGGCCTGAAGTGCCTGGTGACGGGAGCCGGGGGCTTCCTGGGCAGGAGGATTGTGTGCCAGTTGCTGGAGGAAGGAAACGGAGACGGCGGGCCGGCCGAGGTGCGCGCCTTGGACAAAGCCGTCGGGATGGAGGCACGGCAGGAGTTTGGCGGTAAGGAAAGAAGGGAGAGAGCCCTCCCCTTGGCCAGGGGGCCACCTTCCCTCCACCCCAAAGAGGAGCACTCTCTTCCTCATGTTCAATTGGAATCTCCTTGCCTGCCATTTGAACCCATCGCCCTAGTCCTAGTCTCCAAGGCAGGAGAAAACAGACCTGCTCCCTCTTCTTTATGGCATCCTTTTCACATCTTTATACCAGGCTATCCATGGGAAGCTGGGGGTGACAGACGGGAGCTCACCTCTTCTCGGGGATTCAAACCACTGACCTATAGGTCTCCAGGTTAGCATTTCAATTGACCCATTGCGCTACCGCAGCTCCCTAGTCTCTGTTTAAACACCTCCAAAGAAGGAACCTCCACCACACTCCAAGGCAGAGAGTTCCACTCTTGAATAGCTCTTCTTACGGTCAGGAGGTTCTTCCTAATGTTGAGTCTTAGTCTACAGGGCATCAGAAAACAAGCCTGCTCCCTCTTCTTTATGACATCCTTTCACATCTTTATACCTGGCTATCCATGGGAAGTTGGGGCTGACAGATGGGAGCTCACCTTGTTTCGTGGATTCAAATTGCTGACCTATAGGTCTTCAGGTCAGCATTTCAACTGACACAAGGGTTTAACTCCCTAGTCTCCGTTTAAACTCCTCCAAAGAAGGAACCTCCACCACACTCCAAGGCAGAGAGTTCCACTGTTGAACAGCTTTCCTTAGAGTCAGGAAATTCTTCCTAATGTTCAGGTGGATTCTCATTTCTTGTAATTTTAACCCATGGCTCTGTTGAGTCTTAGTCTCCAGGGCATCAGAAAACATTCTTGCTCCCTCTTCCTTATGGCATCCTCTCACATCTTTATACCTGGCTATTCATGGGAAGCTGGGGCTGACAGATGGGAGCTCACCTCGTTTCGCGGATTCAAACCACTGACCTATAGGTCTTCAGGTCAGCATTTCAACTGACACAAGGGTTTAACCCATTGCATTGCCCTCTTTAAAAGCCTCCAAAGAAGGAACCTCCATCACACTCCAAGGCAGAGAGTTCCACTGTTGAACAGCTTTTCTTATGGTCAGGATGTTCTTCCTAATGTTCAGGTGGATCCTCCTTTCCTGTAATTTTAACCCACAGCTCCATTGAGTCCTAGTCTACAGGACATCAGAAAACAAGCCTGTTCCCTCTTCCTTATGGCATCCTTTCACATCTCTATATCTGGCTATCCTGTCTCCTCTCAATCTTCTCTTCTCTAGGCTAAAGATAACCAGCTCTTTAAGACACTCCTCATAGGGATTCATTTTCTCCAGACCTTTGACCATTTTAGTCTTCCTCCAGCCAGTCAATATCTCTCTTGAATTGTGATGCCCAGAACTGGACACAGCATTCCAGGTGAGGTCTGACCAAAGCAGAATAGAGACTTCCCTCGATCTAGACCAGTGGTTCTCAACCTTCGTAATGCCGCGACCCCTTAATACCGTTCCTTGTGTTGTCGTGACCCCAACCATAAAATTATTTTTGTTGCTACTTCATAACTGTAATTTTGCTACTGTTCTGAATTGTAATGTAAATATCTGACATGCAGGATTTATTATTCATTTATTTCACCAAATTTGGCACAAATACCTGATTCGCCCAAATTTGAATACTGGTGGGGTTGGGGGTATTGATTTTGTCATTTGGGAGTTGTAGTTGCTGGGATTTATATTTAAGCTACAATCAAAGAGCATCCTGAACTCCACCAATGATGGAATTGAACAATCAAAGAGCATCCTTGGCACACGCAATTCCCATGACCAACAGAAAATACTGGAAGGGTTTGGTGGGCACTGACCTTGAGTTCTGGAGTTGTAGTTCACCTACATCCAGAGAGCACTGTGGACTCAAACAATGATAGATCTGGACCAAACTTGGCATGCATATCCAATATGTCCAAATGTGAACACTGGTGGAGTTTGGGAAAAATAGACCTTGACATTTGGGAGTCGTAGTTGCTGGGATTTATAGTTCACCGACAATTAAAGAGCTTGAACCCCACCAACAATAAAATTGTGCCAAATGTCACACATAGAACCCCCATGTCTTGAAGGAACTCACTGGCGCGAGCCTCCCTCCAGATTGGGATTCTACTCTAGCGGATCATATTTCTCTTTTGTTGCAGTGTGTGCCCTCCTACAACATGTGTGGGTCTAAAGTGTGTGACCCACTTTAAATTATCTTGCAGAATTCTGGGGTTTGTCATTTAGGAAGGCTCAGGAACGCTCTGGCTGAGCATTTTAAAGGCGCCTTGCTAAACTATAAAGCCTCGAATACTTCAGGAGAATTTAAAGTGGGATGCATACTTTGCCTACTCCTAAGCTGTAGTAAGATTAAAAAATACAAAGTAAAATATGTTATTGTCTATGGCCTGCTTTGTAATGTAGACATTATTGCACACAGCAACAATTAGTACATTTTTTATCATGTCAGAAGCAACTTGAGAAACTGCAAGTCGCTTCTGGTGTGAGAGAATTGGCCATCTGCAGGGACGTTGCCCTGGATGTTTTACCATCCTGTGGGAGGTTTCTCTCATGTCCCTGAATGGGAAACTGGAGCTGACAGAGGGGAGCTCACCCCATCTCGCGGATTCAAAATGCTGACCTTCAGGTAGCAGTTCAGCCTACACAAGGTGACAAAAATTGCGCCACTACGGCTACATGGTAAACTCCATTGTTTGCTCTTTACTGAGTGGATGGTGCCCAATCGCTGTTCATCATATCTCATTTTGTTTCCTCCAGAAGTGAATACAAAAACCCTCTTGACAGTCATTCAGGGGGATATTCGGGACATGGCAACTCTTCAGACAGCGGTCCAAGGCATCTCCCTCGTCATCCATACGGCTTGTATCATTGACATCTTAGGCCACGTGGACAAGCGCACGCTCTGGGATGTCAATGTCCGAGGTAAGGCTAGATAAAGTTGAGGCAAAACACATTTGTGAACTGACATCTTCGAAACATTTTAGGTTTTGAAGAATCCCAAAGACTAGGACAAAGTAGGTTACAGGTTAACCAGTAAGTTAGGATATGTTAGGAACGAAATTAAACACAGTTTCACTTGAGGAACCTGGAAGTTAAGGGGAGTCTGTATATGTATGTGTTGTATTGCACTGTATGGAGGTGGAGGGAGTTAACTCAGTAGTTAGATTTTTGTATTTGTTACAGATTAGATGGGTAGGTATGTGTACATTGGCATATACTGTAAACGAAATCAGACACTGATAAGTATGTAAGAACTTAGCATATATAGAGGGAATTATATAGACCTCAATTGCTGTAGCCATTTTTAAAATTTTTATTTGCATGTTTGTCTGTTTGCTTGTTTGTTTATTTGTTTGTTTGTTTGTGTCGTTTAATCTTCTTTAATAAAAACGACATTAAAAAACATTTTAGGTTATTTTTATCTAGTTAGAAATGGTCAAAAGTAGCTTCAGCATTGAAGTTGGTGGGGGTGCATGAAAAACATAATGAAGTGTCCAAACCTAGACACTGAATGAGATAGGGTCAACTTGATTTAATTTGAGTTGGGCTCTGGAGCCATGATAGAGAAAAAAGGGTCTCCTGTGATGCCTTTTCTTCACCTCTGAATAGGCATGGTTTGCCCTAAAATGGATTTGCACACTAGCAGCATCTTACTTTTTCAGAAATCAGGTGCCATAAAAAGATTTTCTTGGTGGGATTTCATGGGGCAGTTGCTGTAGTGTGTATAAGCCTAGTATTTTCACTCTCCCTCTCAGCCCACCACCTGCTTCAGTTCGTCCTTTATTTATTTATTTATTTATTTATTTATTTACAGTATTTATATTCTGCCCTCACCCTGCAGGGGACTCAGGCGGATTATAATGTACATATACATGGCAAACATTCAATGCCATAGACACACAACATATATAGACAGACACACAGAGGCTATTTAACATTCCAGCTTTTTCACGAGGGTATTCTGGCCACCAGGGGAGCTGTTGCTTCACTGTCCATTTGTGACACTGATTAAGTACTTCCTCATTCTTTGCATGCTTGCTGGAGATTTTTATGTCTTCGTAAATTAGCCTCCCCGTTTAAGTGGTACCTAAATTTCCTACTTGAAAGAGGCAACTGTATTTTGGGCTGCAAAGGTTGACAGCAAGCTACACAAATTGGTCGGAAGCTCACTCTGACCCAGGTTGGCTTCGAAGTCCTTCATTATGATAAATCACACCATCTTACAGAGCTGTAAGAAAGGATAATAGGAAAGGGGAAAGGAAATGAAAGTGTGTGGCAATGATCTCTGTCATCCCTGCGCTAAATGCCAAAATCAACACAAATTTTGGACTTCCTTAACACCCCAAGTTGCCCTGCTCTCAGCTCACCATGTCCTGTTGGGCCATGCCCATGTTTGTCTGTGGCCCCTTCTACACTTCCATATAATCCAGACTATCAAAGCAGATGATTCACATTATCTGCTTTGAACTGGGCTATATGAGTCTACACATATAATCATATAATCCAGTTCAAAGCAGATAATCTGGATTTTGTATAGCAGTGTAGATGGGACCAGAAAGACTCAGCCATAGGAAGAAGGGCATCTCGACTTTTCCCAAGAAAGTTCACTCTTCCAAGGTAGACCTCACCACCATGGCAGTACTTGATATGCCATGGAAATGTGAGGAACCATTGTCTATTGTAACTTCAAAACTTTCCTTCAGCTTTTTCAGTTTGTGTAGTGCATGCTCTGCTCCAAAAGGAGCACCTGAAGCAAATCATGACATAAAAAACTTTTATTTTACTTTTTTTTTACATAATTCACAGCTTTAAAATTGAACATTAACCTAAGCTTAGCACTTTATTGTCATGTGGGAATTTTAGACAGATTTCAATTTAATTTAATTTGTCTATAAAATGGATTATGCTATGGAGTATTTGTGTAACTCTTTGGGTTGTTTTAATCAATGCTTTTATATTACATTGTATATTTTAAAGTTGTTGTGGGTCTCCCGGGAGAAAGGCAGCATAGAAATTCCCGGAATAAAAATAAATAAAAATACTAAACGTTTCAACTAAAAATAATGGGATAAAAACATTCCCAAAAAAATTACAGAAAAAGAAAACAGTTGGATGTGAAATTCAACAAACTTTATTTTTTTTCTGGCCCAAGCCCAGGAAAGCTGTGACTATGGCATCTCTGCATGAAAAAGCCTCTCGTAGATACATGCAAATAGAGTGAATCAAAAGGTGGCAATCCTAGATACATGAGATGCGGGAAAACAGGGATGGAAAGGATGGTCATAAATAACAACAACAAAGAAGGGAACAGGCAGGCTGAACCAAAGGCAGTGGTCAAATTCAGCATGTCTTTTGTCCTTACCAAGCCTCTAACAACAACAACGACACTTTATTTATATTTGCCCTTCTCCTCAAGGGGCCTCAGAGGGATTAGAGTACATAAGCAGACACAGGCAAACATTCAGTGCCTTATTACAATGACATACAGTGAGACACAAACACACAGACAAAGGCAAAGACTTCTCCTTTCATTTCCAGCTTCTGGAGATGGTGCTCATCTCCAGCTCTGGGGGAGGTGATCTTTCTCCATTTCCAAGCTGAGGAGCCTGCGTCCATCTGTAGACACCTCCTGGTTGTGTGGTCAGCATTACTATTTGGAGCGCCTTTTTGACTCTGCCCACCAAAGCAGTACCTATCGATCTCCTCACATTTGCATGTTTTCGAACTGCTAGGTTGGCAGGAGCTAGGGCTAACAACAGGAGCTCACCCCCATCTTGCGGATTCAAACTGCCAACCTTCAGGTCAGCAGTTCAGGAGCACAAGGGTTTGATGTTGGCTTATGAATATGAAACATCTCCCTCTCCAGTTTCCTTCAAGCTGTTCAGATTTTTTTAGTCAGAGTGAACTCTCCCGCAAGTCATCTTGGTAGAATATAGTTATTATCAAAATTGACAGCGAGCATGTGACAACTTTGTATAGGTATCATCAACAACAACAGCAACATTTATTATGGTCCAAAGACCCTTATTGCACCATAGCTGTACAAGGTATGCTGGTTAATGAGTATAGCACCGGGATTGTGGCGCAGCTGGCTGAGTGTCAGCTGTATTAAGATCACTCTGACCAAAAGGTCATGAGTTCGAAGCCAGCCCGGGCTGGAGTGGGTGTCCAGCCATTGTGTAGCCCGTTGTTGACCTTTGCAACCCGAAAGACAGTTGCATCTGTCAAGTAGAAAAATAAGGTACCACCTTGTGTGGGAGGCTAAATTTAACTAATTTATGAGGCCATAAAGAAAAAAGACTCCGGGGAATGTGGAATGCGGAAGAATTTCATCGGTGTCGTTGATGGACGATGAAAAGCAGCAGCTCCCCTGGCGGCCAGAAAAAAGTTAAATAGCTTCTGTGTGTATTTGTCTGTTAAATGTCGTTTGTCAAACTGGCACTGAATGTTTGCCATATATGTGTTTACTGTAATCCGCCCTGAGTCCCCTGTGGGGTGAGAAGGGCGGAATATAAGAACTGTAAATAAATAAATAAATAAATATAGCTATTGACATGTGTATGTGGATATTTGCATTCATTCTGCAATGAGCCACGTCCTTTGCATCACCTTGCTAATTTATCTCTTTTTTTTTGTGAAGGGACACAGCTACTACTTGAGAGTTGCCTCCACAACAATGTTCCGTATTTTATCTACACGAGCAGCATTGAAGTGACGGGTCCAAATTGCAGAGGTGATCCCATCTATGATGGCGATGAAGACACAGTGTATGAGAGCACTCAAGGCTTTCCTTATGCTGAAACCAAGAGAAAGGCAGAGAAATCTGTTCTGGAGATGGATGGCCAACCACTGAAGGATGGGAGCAGTTTTGTGACGTGTGCTTTGAGATCTATGTATCTCTATGGAGAAGGGAGTATTTATCTTCAGGGTCATCTCGATGAGAGTCTCCAAAACAACCACAGGTTTCTGAGGATCTCTCGACCACAGGCTCTGGTCAATCCAGCTTATGTGGGGAATGTTGCTTGGGCTCATATCCAAGCAGCTAAAGCCATGAAGGATCCAGAGAAAGTCAAGCGAATCCGTGGACAATTCTATTTTGTCTCAGATGATACTCCCCATTTAAGCTATTCAGATCTCAATTATGAGCTGAGCAAGGAGCTGGGATTCGGTATTGAACCCAAGTTAGCTATGCCGCTGACGATCCTTTATTGGTATGCTATGTTGCTGGAGACCGTGAGCTTCTTGCTTCGCCCTTTTGTGAGATATGTTCCTAGGGTCAATCGCTGTCTTCTGACTTTGCTGAATACCCCATTCAGCTTTTCTTACAGGAAGGCACAAAGGGATTTTGGTTATGTGCCGCGCTACAAATGGGAAGAAGCCAAGCAATTGACAAGTCAATGGATCGCACAAGTAACTCCACTGAGGACAGCCTACCTGAAAAACAAAACTAACTAAGGCTGATCTCCATGAAGGAAAAACAGATGGTAGAAGCCAAAGAGATGAGGGAAGTTATATGGAGGTGTGATAATATATATATGTATATGTATACACATGGGTAGGAGGAAGGAATCATAGAATCTTAAGAGTTGGAAGAGACCTCATGGGCCATCCAGTCCAACCCCATTCTGCCAAGAAGCAGGAAAATTGCATTCAAAGCACCCCCGACAGATGGCCATCCAGCCTCTGTTTAAAAGCCCCCAAAGAAGGAGCCTCCACCACACTCCAGGGTAGAGAGTTCCACTGCTGAACAGCTCTCACAGTCAAGAAGTTCTTCCTAATATTCAGGTGGAATCTCCTTTCTTGTAATTTGAAGCCATTGTTCCGCATCCTAGTCTCCAGGGCAACAGAAAACTTAGACTGGCTGGGAGGGGAAGCTTCTTCTTTGTTTTATGTTTTATTTTATTTTATTTTCAATGTGCCACCTCCTGCCACCAGTTAAACTTATGTGTGCTTTTAGGCACCAAGGCAATGATGCTGTTAAAAAGGGGAGAAAGAAGAATAAACTTCTCAGAAACACAACAATTGTCCATGTCTCTTTGTTGTATAACTCAATACTGTAGTCAGTATGTAGTTTCAAAATAATGTCTTCACTGTTTATGCCAATATTTACTTATTTATTTAAAACATTTATATTCCGCCCTTCTCACCCCGAAGGGGACTCAGGGCGGAGCACAGCATATATATGGCAAACATTCAATGCCGGGACAGGAATTCATTATATGCATACATAAACATTAAAAACATTTATCACAATATTAAAATACACTGTTTAAAACCGTCTTGGTCATCTGCGTCAAATCTAAATTGGCCTGGTAAAGTTTCCTATTTCTGCTTTATTGCACTGTCCTGAAAGCTTGGTCCCACAGCCATGTTTTTACCATCCTTCTGAAGTACAGGAGGGAGGGGGCCAATCTGATCTTGCCAGGAAGTGAGTTCCATAGGCAGGGGGTCACCACTGAGAAGGCCCTGTCTCATTCCCACCAATCGCTCCTGTGACAATGGCGGGATGGAGAACAGGGCCTCCCTGGAGGATCTTAATCTCCATGATGGTTCATAGGGCGAGATGCATTCGGACAGGTAAATTGGACTGGAGCCATTTAGGGCTTTATAGGCCAAAGCCAGCACTTTGTATTGTGCCCTGGTAGTGAACTGGCAGCCAGTGGAACTGCCGTAACATGTGAGTTATATGCTCCCTGTATGCCGCCCCAGTTACTCACCTGGCTGTCTTTCGTTGGACTATTTGAAGCTTTCAAGCACAGTGTTTTCAGTTGCTCATGGGGGTCCTGTGTGGGAAATTTGGCTCAATTCTATCATTGGTGGGGCTCAGAATGCTCTTTGATTGTAGGTAAACTATAAATCCCAGCAATTACAACTCCCAAATGTCAAGGTCTATTTCCCCCTAAACTCCACCAGTGTTTACATTTGTCCATATTGAGGATTCGTGCTAAGTTTGGTCCAGATCCCTCATTGTTGGAGTCCACAGTGCTCTCTGGGATGTAGGTGAACTACAACTCCCAGACTCAAGCTCAATGCCCATCTTACCCTTCCAGTATTTTCCGTTGGTCATGGGAGTTGTGTGTGGGAAGTTTAGCTCAATTCTATCATTGGTGGGGCTCAAAATGTAGGTGAACTTTGATTGTAGGTGAACTATAATACCAGCAACTACAATTCCCAAATGACAAAATCAACATCTCCAACCCCACCAGCATTCAAATTTGGGTGTATCGGTTATTTGGTCCAGTGAGTGAAAAAACATCCTGCATATCAGATATTTACATTACGATTCATAACAGGAGCAATATTACTATTATGAAGTAGCAATGAAAATAGTGCTATAAGGATCACTGCCATATGATCCAGATGATCAAATCAGAAAATTCCACAATATGTGCTTTGAACTGGGTTATTTGAGTCTACACTGCCATATAATCCTGTTCAAAGCAGACAATGTGGGATTTTATACAGCTGTGTGGAAGGGGCATGAGGCCCCTTCTACACTGCCATATAAATCCAGAGTATCTGTTTAGAACTGGATTATATGGCAATGTAGAATCAGATAATCAAGTTCAAAACAGATAATATGGATTATCTGCTTTGATCATCTGGATCATATGGCAGTGTAAAAGGGGCCTTAGCCTCAGAAGACAGCAAAACACTACTTTGAGTAAATCTTGCCAGAAAAACTTCATGATGTGTTCATCTTATGATCACTATAAATGGGTTTTCATGGCCATTCTAGAATTTGAACCCTGTTCTCCACAGTTGTAGTCCAACATTAAGCTAATTATATCACATTGTCTCTCATTAGGTAGATCTGGCGAAGTTTTATTCTACCTCTTAGTCTACTACACAGCAATGTCCATGTGAAAAGCCACGTGGCTTATTAAAATCTGCACAGGTATTTAGTGCTAAAAACATTATCCAACATTCTGGAGACATTTGCTGAAAATCAATATACATTTCATCAAGAATGGATCAACACATCCTTGTTATAATTTGATTTACAGCCATATGGAATACTGATGAAACAAAATCACCTTTTTCATTGGAAGAACATTTGAACAGTGGAATACATTACCTTGGAATGTGTTGAAACCCCAATTTTAGACGTATTTGGATTGGGATCTTTCAGGATTGTTTGAGCTCTATTCCTACATAAGGGGGGTTTGGACTAAATGGCCCTTGTGGTCTTGTAACTCTAAAATTCTGTGAAAGGATATCAAGTTGGATACAGCCAGCATGACTGTATGGAGCACTGTTACCTTCCCACTGAAGCAGAACCTATTGATCTACGCACATTTGCATGTTTTCAAACTGCTAGGTTGGCAGAAACTGGGGCTAACAGTGGGAGCTTACCCCACTCACCGGATTTGAACCACTGACCTTTTGGTCAGCAAGTTCATCAGCTCAGCAGTTTAATATGCTGCACCACCGAGGGCTCCTTTATGGTAGCGTGAAAAGGCTTAATTTTGAATGGCATTGCCTGAGTAGTGACTAAAAAAACTAGGATTGAGAGGAAATATATATATAGCTGTATATTCATAGTTTTTCCACTTTCACAAGGGTTCTGCACCTCTGTCCTGCACAAACATAGAGAACCCACTGTACATTTTAAAGGAGACACATACCACGATTCACTGGCAATGGATTTCACAAAGTATAAGATAACACTTCACGATACAGAGAAATGTCCATGTGGCTCCACCAGTACACACTAAAAATCCAGCAATCTGCCCTATTCCTAAAGTGCACGGTGAAGAGAGAGGTTTAGACTTCATCTACACTGCCATATAAAATCCAGAATATCTGCTTTGAACTGGATTATATAGCAGTGTAGATGCATAGAATCCTGTTCAAAGCAGATAATGTGGATTATCTATGTGGATAATGTGGATCCTATGCATCCACACTGCTATATAATCCAGTTCAAAGCAGATAATGTGGATTATCTGCTTTGATAATCTAGATTATATGGCAATGAAGAAGGGGCCTTTGAGGACTCGCTTATAATGACTTAGGATCTCACAATTTCCAACCAGAGGAAAATATCACATATGAGGATTTAGTTGAGATTTGGTGCCAAACTCTGACTGTATAACCATATCTACTGAGGCAATCAGTCTTTTTGGAAATTGTTTTAACACCAATTGACTCTTCTTAAAATATTGTTTGCACTGTGTAAGGGCATCTATTAATCTTATGTCCCTGTGGGCCAGCGGGATTCCTATCTTTGTGTAACTTGGGAATGCAAAAACTTGTCCTGGTGAAAAAATGTTGATACAGATGATTTAGCTGTATCAGGGATATATATGAAAGAGAGGAAAAAGCTTCAGAATGGTGTAAATAGAAAATACTAGCCATAATAACCTTTCTTAGATAAAGAGTGATATGTTTTCAAAACATGTTGACTCATAAATTGGGACTTCCTTGTATGGTGATAGTGAAATTATTTTCTGATTTAAAAAATAAAATATTTGTTCGAAGCTTTTCAACCAGTGAACTCTGCCTCCTGTAAAGACAATAATATTATGAGTTTTATCAGCCTTGAGTTCACAGATGGTTGAGTAGTCAAAAGACATAAAAATAGGGGGGGGGGGGGTGTCACATTCACAAGTGACAGGAGTTTCTACCAAATATGCACAAAATAGCCAGGAGAAGCCAGGGATGAAATTGAGATGCTCAGCTCTTTACCTGCTTCTGCTTATCCCCTTTCACTCTTTCTTCCCAAAGTAATGTTAGGGTTATACACAGAAAAGGAGAAACAGCAAAGGCAACAGGATCAGGGCAAGTGTATAAAGGAACTTCCATGATGACATGATGGCAACAGTCTTGTCCAGCAATGGCTCCCAAAGTGACCAATTTAAGGTGGAATCAGGTGTCAAAGAGGGATGTGTTACTGCCCCAACCTTATTTTCCATCTTCATCATTATGACACTTCATCTTGTTGATGGGAAGCTTCTCACCGGAGTGGAAATCATTTATCGGACAGATGGCAAGCTATTTAACCTCAGCAGACTGAAAGCCAAAATCACAACGCCTTTTATAGAACTCCAGTATGCTGATGATAATATAGTCTGTGCTCATTCAGAAGAACACCTACAAGCCACTCTACACACCTTTGTAGAAGCATATGAGACGCTCGGCTTCTCACTGAACATCAAGAAAACCAAAGTGCTCTTCCAGCAGTCACCAGCCAATCCCTCTCCAATGCCAGAAATACAGCTTAATGGTGTAACATTAGAAAATGTTGACAATTTCTGCTAGCTTGGCAGCCACCTCCCCACAAAAGTCAACACTGAAACTGAAATACAACACTGCCTGAGCTCTGTGAGTGCAGAATTTTTCTGAATGAAGCAGAGAGTGTTTGAGGATCAGGACATCCATAGGGAGACCAAGGTGCTTGTTTATAAAGCTATTGTCCTCCCAACCCTGCTTAAACACCTGTGAAACGTGGACAGTCTACAGACATCACACTCAACTCCAGGAATGATTCCATCAGCGTTGACTCCAGAAAATCCTGCAAATCTCTTGAGAAGACAGGCAGACAAATGTCAGCATGCTGGAAGGAGCAAAAACCATCAACACTGAATTGATGCTCCTACGCCATCAACTCAGCTGGACTGGCCACATTGTGTGAATGCCCAATCACTGTATCCTAAACCCTTGTAGCAGGCCCGTAGCCAGGATTTCGATTTGGGGGGGGGGGGGCTGAGTTTGTTTTGGGGGGGGGGCTGAGTCTGAGTGAAAGAAGGTCTACCCTAGCAAACCTTTTGTATTGTTACCCCAATACCCCCATGCATATGGGATATATTGAGTATGATGATCAGATCATGATATGATATCAATTTTTTTAGATTTTAGACTTTCCTATCCTGCTCTACTCTAAGAGCCCATATTCTAAATAAAAAGATTTTAAAAAAAAAACATAACAGTTTAAATAATGCACCAGTAAGGCTACCATAAGAATTTCGGGGGGGGGGGGGGGGGGGCTGAAAATAAAAGTTAAAAATGAAAATAAAAATAAAAATGAGGACACTAATCCATGATCGAAGAGTGTTCAGTTTTCTAAACAGGTAAACCATCTGCTATACTACTGTTGCTGAACTGCTCAAGTAAATAAACAAACTCTAAATAAAACAACCTTCTTCAACAAAGAATACAACTATTAGCTGTTTGTAGATAATGTGATTTAAGAAGAATCAAATTACTGATCTGACTTCTTCAATGACAACTAATTAGAGTATAAATGCTTATTAAAAGCTATATTATATACTACAAGAATACATTGTTTGTTGTGGATTATTTGAGTCAATCTACCATCTTAAGTACTGCATTAGCTGCCCCAAATTAGGAAGAGATGTATTGCAAGCTGTATTAAAATAAACTTGAAGGTAAGCAAACACAACTCAGATCTTTCTATTTACATTATTATTGCTTTACTGGGGGACGCAGTGGCACAGCGGGTTAAACTACTGAGCTGGAGAACTTGCTGACCAGAAGGTCGGTGGTTCGAATCCACAGGACCAGGTGAGCTCCTGCTGCTACTCCCGGCTTCTGCCAACCAAGCAGTTCGAAAACATACAAATGTGAGTAAATCAATAGGTACCGCTTTGGCAGGAAGGTAATGGCTCTCCATGCAGTCATGCTGGCCACATGACCTTGGAGATGTCTACAGATAATGCCGGCTCTTCAGCTTAGAAATGGAGATGAGCATCCCCCCCCCCCCCCCCCCCCGAGTCGGACTTGTCTAGACTGCAATGTCAGAGGAAACCTTTACCTTTACCAAAGCAATTATCATGCTGGAAACTGCAGTAAAAACATTAAAACCTGAAATTGTGAAGAAACCTAGAAAATACTAATTGTAAAATGAAATATAAATAAAAAATGACAGATGCACATGCATTAACCATTTGATAAGTTTAAATTATACATTGTGCTATATTTGAAGCAAACCAGATGTGAGAAAAAAAATTGTCAAGGCACCTATCAGGAGAGATAACAGCCAAGGACACTCACATTATTCATAGATTGGAGTCTTGGCTGGAAGTGGTTTGTTTAGACTTGCTTGAACTAAGTATGCACATGAGCACACACCAAAATCTGGTGGAAAGTTGAGTTATTATATCCACTTATAAGTTTGTGTGTGCGTGCGTGTGCACGTACTTTTTCCCTTTTGGACTTTTCTCTCTTCTTGCTCCCCCCTTTCATTTTAATTTTTATTCCCCCATTTGGATGCCTCTGCTTTCTGGTATTCTTTAATAATGATACTAATTGGGTGATTGTGGTTGAATTTTTTTCTTTTGCTTTTTTTTCTCTTTCATCTTTTTCTTTGTTGTCAGTGTTGTTGTGATTTCCCTCTACTTGTGGTTTTAAAAGTTTTTTTCTTTTTTTGAATTTAATATATATATATTTCTTTTTTGGTTTAAATAATTTATGGTTATTAAGTGTGCACAGTAAATAAACATGTTTCTCTTCACTTTTTAAAAACGATTACTGTGATTTTCTTTTCTTTTCCTACTCCTGTTACGTATAGTTCTTCCTTTCTATAAAATTGATCAGAAACATCATCAGAAGGAGGAAGGTTTTGTCAGAAATATTAAAAATTAACTAGGTATTTTTAATTACAAAAATATAAGTCAAACACTGAAAGAGTCATGTGGATATTTATTTATTTGTTGTGTCAGGGCAACCAGTCAATTGTATTACATTTCTAACAGAACAAAACAAGCAAACAGACAAAGAAGAAAATTTGCAAGTTTGGTAGTTGATTAAATGTCCTTTGACCAGTATCTGGCCACTTGGAGTGCTTCTGGTGTTGCTGCAAGAAGGTCCTCCATTGTGCATGTGGCAGGGCTCAGCAGGTGCATTGCAGCAGGAGGTCAGTGGTTTGCTCTTCTCCACACTCGCATGTCATGGATTCCACTTTGTGGCCCCATTTCTTGAGGTTGGCTCTGCATCTCGTGGTACCAGAGCACAGTCTGTTCAGCATCTTCCAAGTCGCCCTGTCTTCTGTGTGCCCAGGGGGAGTCTCTCATTTGGTATCAGCCATTGGTTGAGGTTCTGGGTTTGAGCCTGCCACTTTTGGACTCTTGCTTGCTGAGGTGTTCCAGCGAGTGTCTCTGTAGATCTTAGAAAACTATGGATGCAATGACTCAGCAAAACTGCAGTTCAGTATAAGCAAGTGTGTCTGTTGCTTAGTTACGCCTCAGTCTGAGAGAATTCTCAGTGTGAGAGAAGCCTCAGAGTGTGAGGTAGTCCTCAGTATGAGAAGGCTTTGTGTATGAAGCTCCAGTATGAAGTTTGAACTTTATTTTGTTATGGTAACCTTGCTCTTGTAAATAGTGCAGCCACATTATTTTGCTCAAAAGAAAAGCCTCCTATGGAAGATTACATTGATTGATTGATTGATTGATTGATTTACTGTATGTATATACCACCTTTCTCACCACTGGGGGACTCAAGGCAGTTTACAACATATTAATGACAAAAATTCAATGCCAACGTACAGTAACACAAAGACATCATGATAACTAATTACTACATATAACTTTGACTTAAAAAACATTAAAACCATTAAACATAAGACATAAACAAAATGTAAACATTCAGACAAAGCATAAAATCACCCTAGTATAAATATTAAAACCACATAACCCAAAAAAAACCCAAAGCAAAACATAAATCTACATGAGTCTAGTGCGTACCCGAATTTTGATGAGGTCATTGAGCCAAAAAAGGCGAGCATTAGATTCAAGTACATGGGGTCCTTAAATATAAAATGCTCCTTAACCCAGATTTTTTTAAAAAAAGAAAGTAAAATAAAAATAAAATAGGGATACTGAAAGGCAGGGTATAAATAAGGTAAATAAATAAAATAAATAAATGTCCTGTTTAATTGTGGGGTACACAGTTTTTGAAAGTAGTTGTTATACTCCTTTAATTTGTTTTTTGTGGCTGCCACAACCTATGTTGGATTGACTTAGACTCTATGACAGGGGTCCTCAAACTAAGCCTCGGGGCCGGATACGGCTTCCCAAGGTCATTTTCCTGGCCCTCACTCAGGGTCAACCTAAGTCTGAAACAACTTGAAAGCACACAATAACAACAATCCTATCTCATCAGCCAAAAGCAAGCCCACACTTCCCATTGAAATACTAATAAGTTTATATTTGTTAAAATTGTTCTTCATTATTTTAGTTATTGTATTGTTTTTAAGTGTTTTTGCACTGCAAATAAGATATGTGCAGTGTGCATAGAAACTCATTATTTTTTTTAATTGTAATCTGGCCCTCCCAGAGTTTGAGGGACTGTGACCTGGCCCTCTGTTTAAAAAGTTTGAGGACCCCTGCTCTATGAGATAGTTATTAAAAGACTTTAGCAAAATGTGCTGCAGGATCTCCCACAAAAACAAAGTCTTTACAGTTTAATAAACGTTTTCCATGTTTTTTTGATAGAACCAGTTAGGAAATGACATTTATAATGCAGGAACAAAAATTATGTTACATAGTGTTATTGAGGCTAATGGCATTCTCTGTCTCAATAATTTCCAGCACAAGGGCGACAGGGAAAGAGAACCAGAGATTTTGGTACTTTTGACCTTCTAAGCAGATGGACATTGTTTCCCCTGTTTCTCAATCTCTTGAAATAGGGGTATGCATTTCAGAGGCAGTAACTGGTAGATGCCCAGACCTTGTTATTTTCTTTGCCTTTTGCGGGCTAAAGACTAGTTATACAACATAATAATAATAATAATTCATGTGGCCTTTTTGAGCTCCTGGCCTTGGCATTTATATAGCTAAATGAAACTAGATAAAACAAAATCGAGTCACCAGACATGTGTGCATTTTTCCAAGAGTCTTGCAAATTCTTCCATGACCTGTGTAACCCAATGGGACAACTGTAAGAAAGCCTGTATGATGGTGATGGGACGTCCTTAATGCTGTTGACTCTGGGTAAACACTGAACATCCTTGAAATCCATCATACTCTGCCATGATGTTATTTTTCCATCTTATCTGAGAAGCCATGAATCTGCTGGCAAAGCTGTTATCAGTGGGACATGCAGAAAGCCCATGAAGGACACCAGGAGGTGTCTCCTCAGCACAAACAGTGCTATCTCAGAGGGAACAGTTGGAGTCAACAAAAAAAGGTTTCTAACATTGTTTGTGAATTTGGACTAAATTTCTTATCACTGAAGCAGGACATCAAATCAAACAATCTGTGGAATTTTCACTTGATATCATTTTGGCAAGCAAGATTTGGCCATATATCCCAAGCCAACCTGCTTTGGAAACCCTAAAGTGGGAACATTTAGCGTATTCCTCCTATTCTCACTGTGTAATTCAGAATGAATATAATTACAATACAACTGCAGGCAGGAGAGGAAGAGATTCACATATTCATTTATTCAGAACACATTAAAATTAAGATGCTTTAACAGTGCACAACAGCTTTGAGTTTTCATCATTCCATTTTAAATATATATTCTGATTTTGGCATTGCATTCACAACTGGCTGGGAAATAAGCAGTTTAGCAGCTGGTCTTGCTAGAGTTTATGGAAACAACCAATTAAGGTTTTCGCCTGCACATTGACATGGGCAAAGTTGCATAGAAATTGTTTTTTCCATTTGCCAGTCTTGAGAATATGGTAATGTCCAGGTGCTTGATGCAATGCTAATTCAGGACTTGATTTAAAATGCCACTGATCTTGTAAACTTCTGATAATACATAAAATGTATCACTGTTCCCTTTGCCACACTGGTCAAACCTTGTGATTCCAGCACTCTCTCCCTGGAGTTGAAGAGGCACAGAGCAGTGTCATCACCAAAAAGGTTGCTGAGATAATTTGTCACACTATGTGTTACTCATGATTTCTTGCAGCTTGCTGCAAATAGATGTCCTGAACAATCCATTTAACCGAGTTGTTGTGAGTTTTCCCGGGCTGTGTGGCCATGTTCCAGAAGCATTCTCTCCTGACGTCTCTCCAGACAACCCCTGAGGATGCCTGCCACAGATTCAGGTGAAATATCAGGAGAGAATGCTTCTGAAACATGGTCATACAGCCCGGAAAACTCACAACAACCCAGTGATTCTGGCCATGAAAGACTTCAACAATAAATCCATTTAACCACTCACAATTAAACAGTCTGCTTTGTCCCACATATTGAACAGGACAGGATGGAATGACAGGATGTGTTCTGACATACTGGCTAGTCTTTATTCTTCCCAATCACTGGAGGACTTCGTAGTGCTAGATCTTTTCTGTTGGCTGAGCACTGCAGGAACATCATTTACAATCTGGAGTACTGAACAAGACGCTGGTCAATTTCTGAAACATTTCTGCAACCTGAATGAAATGAAGTTAAAAACAACCAAATGTTAAAGATATAGGCATTAGGTTCTTCACTATATGTGGATGATCTCAGGGAAAAAAATATGTACTCATATTTAAGAGGGAAATCTAACATTTCCCTGTGTTTTTATCATGGGCTGTTCAGACAGTGAATGCTTGTGGATTTCTTCTCATAGACTCATAGTTTTCTGGGTCAGAATTCCCAGAGACAACTATGAATGTGTAACCACTGTGGTTGGGAAAAGGTAAAGGTTTCCCCTTGTCATTGTCTAGTTGTGTCCAACTCTGGGGGTGGTGCTCATCTCCATTTCTGGCATTGTCCGTAGACACCTCCTAGGTCATGTAGCCATAGAGCACTGTTACCTTCCTGCCAAAGCGCTACCTATTGATCTACCCACATTTGCATGTTTTTGAACTGCTAGGTTGGCAGAAGCTGGGGCTAACAATGGGAACTCACTCTGTCTCATGGATTCAAACTGCTGATCTTCCAGTCAGCATGTTCTGCAGCTTAGCAATTTAACCCGCTGCACCACCGAGGCCCCTTGGTTGGGTATCTATGTAGTATCCCCCAGCTCAGCCTCCCAAGTCATACTTATTTGGAAACAGCAAAAAATACCTAATACCCCGCATTTTTCAATTAGTGATACCTCTAAAATGATTTGAAAATTCAAATAATTTAGCATGTTTATAAGCAAACTTGAAAATAATTAATTACAGCTCACTATCTCCTGTAACGACTTACTTGGAAGCCACTTTTCTAAGATAGTCAGAACAAAAAATACCAAAATTCCCATTGGTGTAATGAGCAACATTTCCAGTTACTCACGTTTAAATGCTGCCTTTAAATAACATTTTAATAAATATTTTCACATTATTGAACAATCCCCTTAGCAGCTTATCCTTATCACCTTAGACAGAACATAAATATCTTGTGGTAAGGACTATAGTACAGAAATAAAAGGGAAGTAGGAGTGTTTACCAGCCAGGGCCATTGACATGGAAAATTCATCTTTTAAAATCTTCAAAACTTGTAGCAGTCCTTCTTCACCCTGATCAAACAAAGAAAAAGACTGTCACTTAGAAAGTCATATTAGGGCCCTTCCACACTGCCCTAAATATCTCTCTGTTTCTCACATTTCTTTCTCAGCGATCAGAGGTTTCGTAGACTATGTCCCTTCTCCTCTGCTCTTGTGGGGGGAATGCACTTGGCATTTCAATTCCAAGAATCCCCTCTTGGGAGTTTTGAAAAAATGTTATGGTAAAACTTTTTAAAAATTCCTAAAAAAATTAGTAGATTAGTGAAATGATCTGAAACTTGACAGACTTGCAGTCATAAATGTGGCCTACAAGTAAGGCAAGTTTCATGCTGATAGGCCTAAAAACGATAGCAAAACAAGACTCTAAAGTTTCCCCATTGGCACCAAACGACACACCTTTCCTGTTTTCAAGAATTTCCCAGTACAGGGGACAGCCAAAGACGGGACCTTTCAGTTTTTTCACACACCCCACTAGCTAACTATGGACCTTGTCAAACATCAAGTGGCTGGTGGCAGCAGCATTTTTCTTAATGGCGAGGCATGGAGGCAGTTGTCTTGCCTCGTTTCATCTTGGATTGCTTCGCTAGCTGGCCAGCAATCCCATGGTGGGAAGTGAGGTGTGCGCACAGAGCACAAGGCTTCCCTCTGCCACCCAGGCAACACAGGAGGCTTCCTGTGTTGCCAGATCCATGGGGGGAAGCCAAGAACACTATGCGCACACCTCGCTTCTCTCCATGCCAGCCCAAGACTAAGAGAGACAAGATGACCGCCTCCATGATTTACCATTAAGAGCGCCACCAGCCACTGGCCATGTGACAAGGTCCTAGTTCTTGTAAGTAGCATGCTGTCTAATAGATTTCAGAAGGAAGAGAACTGAGAAGTAGGCAAAGGGTGAACTCCTTCTTGAAACAGAGGAAGGGAACGCAATGCAAGCAGTAGGTGGTTCGTTTCTTCATTAAGAGGCATTCAGGTAACCATATCAAGCCCATGTCCTCTTGCATGGCATCTCTCTGGGAGATACAAATATTTACATTTCAAGGATCTCAAGAAGCATACCACATTTTTATAAAGACTCAATAAAGATTGAACTCTGTCCAGTGGCATATTCAGGGCCTTCTCAGTGATTGCCCCCCCCCCCCCCCCCGGGTTATGGAACTCCCTTCCTGGCAATATTAGATCAGCCTCCTCCTTCCTGTCCTTCAGAAGGATGGTGAAGACCTGGCTGTGGGACCAAGACTTTGGGGCAGTGCAATGAGGCAAAATGGTGTCCTGAGATGGTTTTTCAGCAACTTTTAATGTGAATATAAGTGATTTTAATGTTAGTATATATTTATGGTTTTATGTCTCAGCATTGAATGTTTGCCGTATATATGTTGTGCTCCACCCTGAGTCCCCTGCGGGGTGAGAAGGGCAGAATATAAATGTTTCAAATAAATAAATAAATAAAACAATTGAGGGATAAATGCCAAAAGGTCTTAGCTGAATCAGAAAAAGAAAGAGAAAAAAGAAAGAGGAGAAACATGAATAGATGGCAGATGAAAATCTTCAAGCAGATTTCAGTCAGTAGGTTCAGATGTAACAGGAATGAAGAAAGCTTTCTTTTAACATTTGCTTACTGTATATACTTGTGCCTAGGTCAACCTCATGTGTAAATCGAGAGTAGACTTGGGGGCAAATTATGGATTTTGCTTTGACTCATGGTTAAGTTGAGGATCATTCCATATAGGAAGGAAAGTGCCATTGCTGCCCCTGGACATTGCTGGCCAGGTTTTGGGAGTGAATTTTGACTGAAATGTCTAGGCTTATGCATGAGTATGTAAATTAAGTAAATTGCTATTCATTTGCAATTGTGTTTTAATTTGTAACCTTCCTCATAGTCACTCAGGTACCCGGCCACTATAGTCACCTTATAAGCCAGACCCCAAATGGCAGGCCTTCCGATGAAGACACATTTCGCCCCAATTGCTAATGCTTTCAGTACATCACTTCCTGTTCGTATCCCACCGTCCAGGTAAACTTCAACTTTTCCTTGCACGGCTGCTACAACTTCAGCTAGAGCATCAATCTGGAAGGAACAAGAAGTTACAAATTCTTAACAATATAGAAATAGTGACACAAATGTGGGTGAAAACAAAGGCACCCTGTGATGTTGTGTTCCCAGTTTCTCCCCTCGAAGAGAAAAGTCTATTTCAGGACCATGGAGCTGGGAGGGACCCCAAGGATCACGTGGTTGAAAACCCTGCTGAATAGAAATACACAACTATAGTTCTCAGGAGAAACGTCCATCAGACCTCTTCCAAGTTGTTGTTTTTATATGCTTATTTATTTATTTATTGTATTTTTATACTGTGCTTTATTTTATTTTAATTATGCTCTGTTTTTAGGCACCTTGGTGTTACGATAAGTCCTTGCAGGACCAAGTATATGTGTGTTGAAGAAAAACCTTATTGTGTTTAATTATCATGTACAGCTGGAAATGTATATCAACCAGCAAGCCTGGTTGATATACATTTTTCTTGAATACATTCTGGAGTTCCAGCAGGAGATGCTGAAGGAGAGCTTCTGGAGAGCCTTTTCTCTGATGAGACTCTGGGGAGCAGTTTGGAAAAGCTACTCTGAAGGAGGCTATGGTGAAATAGCTATTTACTTCCAAGTTTATTTTGATCTCTCATTTGCTGTAAGATGAAGATGCCTTATTTTGTGTTTCTTACAAAGACTGTTTAAGTTTGTTGCACTGCTTGATTTTTGTATGCAGCATTGCCAAGTTTATGTTTCAACACTCTCTGCTTCATTCAGAAAAATGCTGCACTCGCATTGCTCAGGTGGTGTTGTATTTCGGTGTCGATGTTGACTATGGTGGAGAGGTGGCTGCCAAGGTAATGGAAATGGTCAACATTTTCTAATGTTACACCATTAAGCTGTATCTCTGGCATTGGAGAAGAGTTGGTTGGTGACTGCTGGAACAGCACTTTGGTTTTCTCGATGTTCAATGACAGGCCGAGCTTCTTGTATGCTTCTGCGAAGATGTTTAGAGTGACTTGTAGATCTTCTCCTGAATGTGCACAGACGATGTTGTCATCAGCATACTGGAGTTCTATAACAAATGTTGTTGTAACCTTGGTTTTGGTTTCAGTCTGCTAGTCATTTCAGTCATCTAGTCATCAACCAGTGCTGAAACCACTACACACACTCTTTCCAACACAAAGTAAATAAGTGAAGTATAGAAGAAAATAATAAATTAATAAATTATTGTTTCTTTAAGGCAAAAAAATCTCAGAACAAAAGGCCAGAAGGTACCTTTTATTAATGTTGTGTTGTTTAACATTCCAATTTGGCAGAGATATGTTTTCCTTTTTTGTCAATGACTGCTTTTACTTTTTATTCCTTCCAATCCTGTTTCTGCAACAATCCATATTTTATGCACATGTGTGCACACACAAACAAACTCCTGTAGACATGGAGAATTCTATGGATGTTGGCATTATAAATAATCTCACCACTTACCGTTGCATGTACCCCATCCAGCTGTCTTCCTCCATGGTTGGACACAATAATCCCTTGAACTCCGTGTCTCACTGCTAGTTCTGCATCTTCCTTTGTCAGAATCCCCTTGATGATGAGAGGCAGACGTGTCAAGCTCTTTAACCAAGCGATATCCTTCCAGCTGACAGAGGGGTCTATGGAGTCCCGGGGCAGCCCATACTCTGAATAATCATTTTCCTGGAATACAGAAAAGTACTTAATTGCTGCTCAGACCCTTATTAACACTGTTTTTCAGCATTTATCTAACTTACCATACTTTGAAATACATATTCCCTATAAGGAATGTTTCTCTGTTACTGCTTGATTTTAGTTTACATACATTTTAACATATTAGGCATATATTGGGACTGCATAAGGTCTAAAAGATCAAGTCAGAGGGTACTGCGGTTTTAGCTTTTAATATGTTTTAAATCCGTTTTAAGGTTTTTAACTGTTAATTTTTATATGGCAGTGTGGGCTCATATAATCCAGTTCAAAGCATATAATGTGCATTATCTGATTTGATAACCTGCATTATATGACAGTGTAGAAGTGAAATGGCAGGGAGCAGGTATAAAGAAGAGACCAAAGAGAGTTCCTGAGGTCTGTAAAAGCACGGTTTATTCTCGGTTGGCGCCAACCGGATATGGACCCTGCTGGTATTCCAGGCAACAGGGTGCTGAACAACAGGGTACCTTGGTTTATATACCCTTTAAAATAATACGCATGCATCATACAAGCATCACAATGTGAATCACAAAATTCCACTTTTACATTGACTTCAATAGCATATTTTAACTTCAACACTTTCAATCTTCCATTAAGCACCTTTATCTAAAGAGCTGCTCATTAGAGGACCATCCTGTACCCCATAGCGCCAGAATGTCTGCACCCGGCTACTGATAACAAGGACTTCCATCCATCTTAAGCAGAGGCGGCCCTAGGTAATTTTCAATGGTAAGCCAAAAGTATTTTGCCCCCCCCCCCCAACCAATAATTGATATATATTTTCTGTTCGTCATGGGACTTCTGTGTACCATATTTGGTTCAATTCCATCATTGGTGGAGTTCAGAATGCTCTTTGATTTTAAGTGAACTATACATCCGAGTAACTACAACTCGCATATGTCAAGGTCTATTTTCCCCCAAGAGTGCCCCTGGGCAAAATCAACTATACTGCAAATGCTTACTTTGCATAATGGGTTGAGCCGCCCCTGATCTTAAGATAAGTCCCTCCTGAAGAAGCCTCTTGATAACAAAGCTCATTAATCTTATGATAAGTCCTGCTTGGTACGGGTCATGATATTTGCCAGAAGCCTTAGACATTCCTTTCCTTAGACCTCTTTCTGACGTCTTTGTGGCACCTAATTTGCAGCTTTTAAGATAATATTTTCCCAAGTGAAGTGAAGTTCATGCACACATATACCTTTGTGATATCATATATATTTTCTAATTCTTATTTCTAATATGGTTACATCCAATATATATTTTCCAATATATGTATTATGTATTTCCATCATGCCTTTATCAGAAGGGCCCTGAATTTGCTCCTTGGAGAAAGATCTAGAGTTCGAGGTAGGGCAAGACTCTAGGGGCAAATAATGAGAAATATTTCCAGATTGTAGAGCCAATAAAATTGTCACGTTCAGTTTTATTCAGAGCCCTTCCAGACAGGCTCTGTATCCTGGAATCTGATCCCAGTTTTTCTGTTTACTCCCAGATTATCTGGCAGCGCAGACTCATATAATCCACTTTAAAGATGAAAACCTGGGATTGGGTCCTGGAATATAGGGCCTGCTTGGAAGGGCCCTCGGTTTCTTGTTGTCAAAATGCAAGGTTTGTTATCGTGGGAGTTATAATTTGGCGACTCATCAACACTCTTTGGCAAAGAAACCTAAAGACCTTATAAAACTACAACACCCATGATTCTACATCATTGAGCTATAGCAATTAGTGTCAAACTGAATTAATTCTACAGGGTAGATGTGCCCTATGATTTGATAGGCCAGGGGATAAGATTCTCAACCTGTCATTAAATATATCAGACTCATCCATTCCTTAGTATTTGCAGTTCCTATGTATAGTGGTTTTTTAAAATAGATTTTTATTTAAAAATTGTAATACACCCACAATAAACATTACAAACATATACATATACACATATATGGACAACCTGCCACCCACAATACAATTACCTCTCAGCCCACCTCCAGTGCAACCCGCCACCTTGGCTCCCAACACAGATCTACTCAGAGTTTACGCATAATTTTATTTAACCCTCTGCACTTCAAGATCAATAAATTCCTTTTATTTGTATCTTTTATGATTCTTTTCCAACAGACCTGCACCAATTCACAAGACTATGTATAGTGGTTAAAGGTGGTTAATGAAGTAAGCTGAAGAATGATTTGTAATATGATACCGGGAGTTAGGAATTGTGGGAGTTGAAGTCCAAAATCCCTGTAGGGTCGAAGTTTGCCCATGACTGCTCTAGAGCAACTCAGACTTGAACTCTTACTAAACGCCAAGATGAATAAAAATGAATAAACTGAGACTGCTATTTTTAAGATATATCATGAGAGAACATAGCTCAGGCCCCTGTTACACTGCCATATAATCCAGATTATCAAAGTAGATGATCCACATTATCTGCTTTGAATCGGATTATATGAGTCTACACTGCCATATAATCCAGTTCAAAGCAGATAATCTGGATTATGTATCACAGTGTAAAAGTGGCCTACACTGAGTCTACACTGCCATATAATCCAGTTCAAAGCAGATAATCTGGATTATATATCACAGTGTAGAAAGGGCCTCAAAGGTGAATGTTTAGATTTGGAAACTGAATTTAATAAATTTGCTTTGCTACATGAACAAAACAATGCATATCTTTGTTTTTCTTGTCTCTGCCTGCTCTCTAGTGGACATTTATAGGAATGCAGTAACATTTTGGGAAAACAGCATCAGACTGTTTGGGATCACATACCCCTTAATGAGCTTTTAACGTAATCAAAAATTTCTTGATCTTGGATTTTCTTCATTCTGTATCATCCAAAGATGTGCTAATGTACGGTAATTGCAAGGATACAGAAAAGGATAGGCTTAAAAAAGAGCTGGGAGCCTAGTGGAGCCCCATCATAAGGCCGAGTAGAATTTTGTATCACTGCATAAGTCAGGAAAACCTGAGCCCAAGAAAGCCTAATTTGAGCATTTTCCAGCACACTTGTAGTTTTGAGCTTTACATATATTTTGTGACTAGCTGTACCTGCCACGCATTGCTGTGCCCAACCTTCCCTCCCTCCTTCTCTTCTCTTCCTTTCTCTCTTCCTTTCTCCCTTCCTTCCTTCCTTCCTTCCTTCCTTCCTTCCTTCCTTCCTTCCTTCCTTCCTTCCTTCCTTTCCTTCCTTCCCTTCTTCTTCCCTTCCTTCCCCCCTACCTTTTCTTTCCTTTCCCCTTTCTCCCCTTTTTTCCTTCTTAATCTATTCTTGGATTGCAACACCCAGCAGTCGATCCTGATCTATCTATCTATCTATCTATCTGTCTGTCTGTCTGTCTGTCTGTCTGTCTGTGTCTGTGTCTGTGTCTGTGTCTGTGTCTCTGTCTCTCTCTATCTCTATCTCTATCTCTATCTCTATCTAATCTATCTATCTATGTATCTATCTGGAGGATTGCTGGGGGTTGCAGTCCAGGAATAAGAAACTGGAAATATGCAGGGATTGGGATGCTCTCAAAGAAATCCAAGGAGAAGAAAGCTTGCAGCTTGGAAGCAGTGCATTTGGATCCTCCTCCTCTCCTAAATGGCCTGGTCTAGGGAATGCTGGGAGCTGTAGTCCAGAAAAGAGTGTGGATATGCTATTGTGTGTTTTGTTTGCCAGGGGTAGTCATTTTTGTGCATGTGCTGTAGCGTCTTTTTGCTTTTTTAAATTCCTTCTATTATGTTTTTCAGTGTTTTTACGAGTGATGGTGTCTTGTGTCCAAATTTGGTGTCAATTCGTCCAGTGGTTTTAGAGTTATGTTAATCCCACAAACGAACATTACATTTTTATTTATATAAATTTATTCATTTTATTAAATAAAATAAATAAATATTTATAAATAAGCGGCCAGATACTGCTCAAAGGACATTTAATCAGCTACCAAGTTTGCAAAATTTGTGGGTTTTTTTAATCTGTTTGTTTGTTTTGTTCTGTTAGACCCGTCGCAAACTAGGCTCCTGCGGGAGCAAACCTTGCCAGCACGTCCCTGACGTCATGAAGCTGTGTCTCTCGCCCCGCCCCTTTCTCAGCCTTTTTCTCCGTGCCAGAGTGGTTTTTCCTTTGCTAGGGCAGCATTGCCAGCGTACTCTCTCAGTTGGCAGAATTCAACTAAGAGAATACGCTGGCAATGCTGCCCTAGCAAAGGAAAAACCACTCTGGCACGGAGAAAAAGGCTGAGAAAGGGGCGGGGCGAGAGGCACAGCTTCATGACGTCAGGGACGTGCTGGCAAGGTTTGCTCCCGCAGGAGCCTAGTTTGCGGCGGGTCTTAGAAATGTAATACAATGTTCTGGTTGCGGATGACACGATAAATAAATAGTGGTTCTCAACCTGTGGGTCCCCAGGTGTTTTGGACCACAACTCTCAGAAATCCCAGGAAATTTACCAGCTGTTAGGATTTCTGAGAGTTGAAGACCAAAACATCTGGGGACAAACAGGTTGAGAACCACAGATCTAAAGGCAGCAAAGGATCCAAAAGGACTACAATGGTTTACATGGTTCTTAGGAGAAAGTCTTCTATAGCAAGTATTTAAAAAACTAAAATACAGATATACATCTTTGTGTCCCTTGGCCTTTTTAAAAATCATAAACATTTCGCTGAAATACTGGCATAAGTTTACAAACCTCAAAGGCTCCTTCAAAGTTCTTGAGTGTCATAGAAGACAAGAACTGCAAACTGTTTCGGATGTCATCCCGCCTCTTGCCAGCGAATGGCAGATCAGCCGTGACCACCAGGGCCTGGAACCCCGAGGCTTCCATCCGCCGCACTAGCTGCTCAGAGAGGTCTCTCCTCCGGTGGATGTAGAGCTGGAACCAGCGGACACCAGCAGGGGCGGCCGCAGCAATTTCTTCCACAGAGCATGTGGAATAAGTGCTGGGAATGTAGCAGATATTCATGGCTGCACCTGCTTTAAAGGCAATGGAAGGAAGTGGGCATGAGCTCAGTTGTGTCATTGCCAGCTTGGATAGTGAGGATGAGGAGTTGTTAGAAGGCAGCACATATGAGCAAGTTACATAGGGGTTAAACCGACCCACACCTCAAATTGCATTAATACAGTACAGTACAGATGCACCCAATGCTACCAAGTTTCCATTAAAATTGTTTGTTTCATGGCAAAGAGCTTCTAGCCTACCTCTTGCTGTGCTCTGCTCTCCATCAGGGCAAAACAACTTATGGAATCCAGTGGGGGCAATCCCTACTGGGAAGCTGATCTCAGTGCCAAGAATAGTGGTCTTTGTGTCCACAGCTGATACATCTCGCAGCAAACGTGGCCGTAAATAGATTCTGTGGAAAGAGATACAAATGACTGCTAATGAAAAGGCCCGACTTACCTCTAACCTCATCCCATGGGAGAAAACGTCTGCTGCCCAGCTTCTCCCTCTGTTGCTAATGCAACCTGGGAAGCTTCCCCTGTTTCCACAGTGGCATACTCCGATTCTCTTCAGTTTTGCAATGGAGCCCCACCGAAAGTAGCTGTCCATCATGGAATGGGAGCCCGTGGGCTCCTTGGCAAAACTGAAGAGGAACCGACGTATGGTGCCAAATAATGGCCTGTCTGATGAAATCAAAGGATGGAAAGAAGGGAAATACTTTATTAAAAGGCCTCCTGCTCAAAATATGTGTAATATGTGCATAGCCATGAACATAAAAAAGGTTTGTTCTTTTCAAATATCAGTCCACCTTCTATAATTTTAAAATGCCAATGTTGTTGATTGAACACATTTACTTATCACACCAGTATATTAGAAAAGGGAAGATCAAAAATCTTCTCCTCTGTTGAATTTGCCTACAGAACAACTCTGTAGATCATGAATATTGCACTTAGTGGTGGACAGCCTGAGAAAAGTGGGACACTGGGATCTCTGAAGAGAAAGTTACATGTGCAAGACATTTAACTCCCCATACTCCTCATATATCTACTGTTTCAGATCTAATTTCTGTTCTGGTAGATGTCAGACCAGCTATTCTCATTTGAGTGTAGTGAAGTCAATTGATCAGAAGACAGCTATTCTTATGTCTTAGTGTTTCACCAGGGTTCAATGAAGCCAGTCTATAGCTCTTCATAATTTTTTTCTAACATGAATTTTAATAATTGGCAATGATTTTCTTTTTGTCTTCCATCCTACCTTTTATATGCTATAAGGTTGTTATCTCGGGTCCAACATTCATCTGCGCCACCAGCCACAAAATCCCAAACTGCCTTGGAAAGATGCTTTTTAGCACAAGCTTCAAAGTCTGACAAACACACCAGAGCCATTTCCAAGCAAAGGAACGTCTGGGAAGAAGGGAATAGAATCAGTATAAACTGGAAATAAAAATCTTGAAGCAGTCTGATAGAGAAGTGCATTCACAACCAAGAATGGGGTTTTATAGGAAACTAAAGGATAGCACAGTATTTGATGCTAAAAAGAATAACCTCAAAAATTGTAGTTATGTTTTTTACAGAACCATCAAATTGCTTGTATGGTATTTTGATAATGTATTATTTTCTTATTCATTAATTGTACAATTTTTTTGCTATATTATAGGGGTGGGCAATGTTGTGAAGGCCTTACAAACAAGGCATGTTGTGAGTGGATTGATTGGAGGTTTCTAGATATGGAATGTTTAGATTGGATTTGGTTTTGAAAAAGAGATGTAGTATAACTGGGATTGCAGGAAGATATTTTGCAGATTGTTGGGCAGTGATCATTCATTTTCATGTGGTGGGTTGAAATGCTCCAGATTACATGTTTTTGAATGTTGCAATCCTTGGAAGCCATTCCAGGAAGCATACATGAATGCAAAGACTAATATAAAATGTAATCATTTATACATGTTTTCAAAAAGAAAATGTGTTTTAAAATATCAACAATCTTAGTATCATTGTTTGTTAAAGATAAAAGGCAAGTTTTCTTGTAGTAATTATAAAGAAAGAAAAATAACCTTAACTATTGGTCCCAGTAAAAACTTCATTGTAATTCATGCAATAACTTCACAGTGGTCTTCAGATTAGTGGATTTCTCAGCCTTGGTGGAGTTATTGTATATGAATTTGTTATACCTTTACTGCCACCTTGTGTCCAGAATGGTGAATTGTATGGTTCAATTTATAAATGTTTAAAGTTTTTTTAAAAAAAACATTTGGAGTTCATGTGGATTGGGTTTTGTAGGTTTTTCGGGTTGTATGGCCTGTGAGGACGAGGGACAGGACCTTCTCAGTGGTGGCCCCTCAGCTGTGGAACTCCCTGATTTTTATAGTTCTAAATTGTTTTTTATATTAATTTTATCATGTGATTTAACCTGTTTTAAATGATGTATTTATGTATGTCCGGCATCTTATTGTTGCCAGTCTGTACACCGACCTGATTCGCCTTTGGGCTGAAAAGGGAGGGATAAAAGTGTGGTAAATAAATAAATAAATTGATTTCAATTAAACTTGGGAAGCCTCCTGTGCTACTGCCGTGGCGGCATGCGCCAGTTCGTCTTCCCTTTTATCATGGAGCCCACTGGAAGTATCAGTGCGACATGGAATAGGAGGCAGCAGGCTCCATGGCAAAAGGGAAGGTGAACAGGCACATGACACCACAGCAGCAACATGAGAGGCTTCCCGTGTCCAATTGAGATTAATGGGGGGGGGGAGCTGGGAGGCTGACACTTCCCCCTCTGGGATGGGGTGACAAGTGAGTCAGGCAACGTGGAGCATGGGGCAACTAGTCTGATGAGGTTGTAAAAGGAGGGCATTTCTTTTCCCAGAGCTGTGCTTCTGTGTGCGCTATATTTTCCAGTATTTTTGAGTTTTCCATGTTCTGTGTTGTTTTCCAGCTCTACAGTATCCTTTTTAGTTGCTGAGAGTAAAAGTATACACAGTGTTTTATATGTGAATACCGTTAGTATAAGGACAGAAAGATATTCCTTTTCTAAATAGGTACAGCTATGATTCCTTTTCTAATTACGCCCTACATAAAATCTGTCATATTTATAGCAGCTGCACCTTGCATCAACAATTCAATTAATCGCCAGCCATCACTTTTGTGTTCAGTCATTGCCACTTCTGCTATCTTTAATGTACACTTGGAACTTTGTTTTTTTTTTAAAAAAAAAGTTTACTTGTTAATTATTAATTAATTTTGATTAATCAATCATTATTAAAATGTTTGCTTGTTAATTATTAATTAATTTTGATCAATTTTGTAATTTGTCAATTGGCATTTTATTGCTTTCTAGGGTTAGAAATAACTTCCAAAAATACTTGAAAAATCTATTTCTTGGATGTTGTGAAACCCCAATGAGGAGAGGACTAAGGCCCTTTTCACACAGCTGTTTAAAATACCCCCATTTTCTGCTTTGAACTGGAATATATGGCAGTGTGCACTCATATAACCCAGTTCAAAGCAGATATTGTGGTATTTTATGACAATATTCTGGGTCATATGGCTGTGTGGAAGGGCCCTGACAAGTATTTTAGGAGTTCACTATTTATTCCTGATCTCCTAAAATAGTATGAATTTTTGTGCAGAAAATGCCATTCTCTGCACAAAATGTCATATGTAAATTTGCACAGAATAGAGCCCAAAATAGAGAATTTTTTCCTCTTAGGACTGTAATGCTTCATTAAAAAATTGAGCCCCTTCAGCAGTTCTAAAGGCTCTGTAAAGGCATAATCATAGACAGAAGTTCACATAATCTAATGCACTGGAGCCTTCAGCTGCCAACTAAATAATTTAGCTGAGCTGTCATCTGGTTTACTGTCTGAATCAGACCACAGATGGTAAATAATGATTATTTTATACACCTTATCTATGCCCCACTCCCCTCAAAAGCATGAACTTACCTCTAGAGATGAAGACCAAGCAGCACTAGTTATAACACTTTGCTTCACCATGAATTTGGGGAAAACGTTGACATAATCAGTCACTACAAAAGATTAAACCTTAACTTTCCAGTAAACTTTGTACTGTTTGTGCAGTCCTTCTGAATGAGTTGTGGGATTAAAACATCCAGTCAACCAGCTAGAACACGGGCTGACCTTCCTATCGCTCTGGAATCTCAGGCAGTAGACATGAAACCGAAAAGCAAGTTGAACGGGTTATGGTAGCTACATATCTTGTAATCTATGAGGCATAACAAGGGAAGGATCTTTAAAGATCTTGCAATAGCAGAATGTGGTGTTTTGAGTACTGGATGGTAGGTTGCAAGGTTCAAAATTCTGCTTAGCTCTAGAAACCCACTGGGTGACCTTGGGCAAGTTAGATCTTTGAGGCTGGATCTACACTGCCATCTAAAATCCAGATTATTTGCTTTGAACTGATGCATCTACACTGCTGTATAAAACACTTTCAGAATGTAGTTTAACTGCATTGAACTGGGTTATATATGCTGCCATATAATGAAGTTCAATGAAGTTCAACTGCATTATGAAAGTGCATTATATGACAGTGTAGATGGGGCCTTAGTAGAATACAAGCCAAACATGAATTTACAGTGTGTTTTGGCAGATTAAATAATTCTAGGAGTATGTTACCTAGATCAAGCGAAATAACAATACCACTTTGTTTGTTTGTTTGTTTAGAGCATTTGTATCCCATCCTTCTCAACCCTCCAAGGGGAACTATGGACGGCTTACAATTGGCAGTCATTAGATGCCAACAAAGAAACAGTTAGAACACAACAATTCACATAAACAAGTCAACAGCAACAAAAAATATATTTAAAAAGCAATAAAATACATTAAAATATTGGCCCTTAAAATAAGAGATCCAGCCTTATATTATAACACAACCAAGTCTGAGTACGCAAATCCAAATCATAGCCCAGAGTTCCAGTCCAAGGTCTCTTAACTGACAATTCTTACAAGTCATAACAGTTGTTGCTCAGCCAGCTGCCCGAATGCTTGAGTTTCTTCCTGAAGGAGAGGAGAGAAGGAGTGCAACTCCTGCCAAATCATGGGGTTTGAGGCCAGTCTGGAGAAGCCCTTTGCTTTAATTTCCCAGATTGGCAAAGGTAAATAAGGAGGTGAGACTCCAGTTTGTCCATTCCTTACCCACTAGATGTCAGCGTAGTCCCACACATCTGTTTGTGCAGAAAGCATGGCTAGGATTCTTGTTCCTATAAGCCAGTGGTTCTCAACCTGTGTCCCCCCAGATGTTTTGGCCTTCAATTCCCAGAAATCCTAACAGCTGGCAACTGGCTGGGATTTCTGGGAGTTGTAGACCAAAACACCTGGGGACCCACAGGTTGAGAACCACTGTATAAGCAAATACCTGCAGAAACTGATAGGGTGATAATTCGCTTCAAAGTCTGCCTTCTTTAAACTTAAAATGTATTTATTTCATACCAATGGATTTTAAGAGCTCCCTTCTGGTTTGCCATATCAGAAATTGGGTTGCTGTGAGTTTTCTGGGCTATATAGCTCATAGTTTGAATGTTTCTTTTATTTTCAACTTTTCAGATACTATTTCCATTATCTGGGAAGAGGCCAGCAGGGGGCGATAAAGAGAGCAGGATTGTCAATTTTACAAAGGGGGAGTTGAAGGAGGAAAACCATTTTCGTCTTGTCACTGGTTATTCCCCCCCCCCCCCCTTTTCAGATATCATAAACTAGGATTGTTTCCACCACGGACACATGGGTGGTGAGAATAACAGGAAAACAGGGGGAAATGGTCATCCTCCTTCAACCCACCTTCCAGCCTTCAAATATTAGTACATCAATAGGTACCGCTCCGGTGGGAAGGTAACGGCACTCCATGCAGTCATGTTGGCCACATATTCTTGGAGATGTCTATGGACAATGCAGGCGCTTTGGTTTAGAAATGGAGATGACCCCCCCCCCCCCCCCACAGAGTCGGACACAACTGGACTTAATGTCAGAGGAAAACCTTTACCTTTACCTCTCTCTCTCTAGCGCCCCCTGGTGACCCAGTTAATTGAACAGTACCAATTTTCTATTGATGAAAGTGTTATCAGGACAGTTGGTTGTTAACTTCCAAGACCAGAGTACGGAGTATGTCTCTGGCCAGTTTCAGCAGGATCTTATATGCATTCTTTTTAATATTTAGAAGAGAGGCACCTAACAAATATCAGATGCTGAAGGCTATACTTCAAGGAAGGAACTGGCAAAACCATCTCTGAGTATTCCTTACCTAAGAACTACGTATGAAATTCATGGGGTTGCCATAAGTCAGTTGATGAAGGCACATACACACAATGATATTCAATATACATATTTACACTGCAATCCTATGGTGCCTTGAAAAACATCTGGGAAACTCCAGTATCAATGTCTTCTTCTGAGGTGGAGGGGAGACTAATATGTGAAAGAGATCCAGCCTTATATTCCTCCCTCCTTGCTATTTACTTTCTTCAAATTGTTTCTACAAACTGTGTAATAGGAAAACCTTTCTGGAATAATGAATAGAGCAGTGTTTCTCAACCTTCCAAACGCTGTGACCCCTTAATACAGTTCCTCTTTTTGTGGTGACCCTCAGCCATAAAATTATTTTCATTGCTACTTCATAACTGTAATTTTGCTACTGTTCTGAATTGTAATATGAATACCTGATATGCAGGGTGTATTTTCATTCACTGGACCAAATTTGTCACAAATACTCAATAAGCCCAAATTTGAATACTGGTGGGGTTGGGGGGGGGGGGGGGGCGGTGATTTTGTCATTTGGTTGCTGAGATGTATAGTTAACCTACAATCAAAGAGCATTCTGAACTCCACCAACGATGGAGTTGGTGTTGTGAGCAGTCCACACAAAATATGTCAGTTTCTACAGCAAAAGCACTACTTCCAGCCATTCATCTGGCACAAGAAGAACCACAGTTTACTCCAGAGCTTCTAGAACAGTGTTTCTCAACCTTCCTTATGCCGCGACCCCTTAATACAGTTCTTCATGTTGTTGTGACCCCCAACCATAGCATTATTTTCATTGCTAGCGTTATGAATCGTCATGTAAATATCTGATATGCAGATTGTGTTTTCATTCACTAGACTAAGTTTGGCACAAATACCCGATATGCCCAAATTTGAATATTGCTAAATATTGGTGGGGGGTGGGGGTAATTTTGTCATTTGGGAGTTGTATTTGCTGGGATTTATAGTTCATCCACAATCAAAGAGCATTCTGAACTCCACCAATGATGGACTTGAACCAAACTTGGCACACGGAACTCCCATGACCAACAGAAAATACTGGAAGGGTTTTGTAACCATTGACCTTGAGTTTTGGAGTTGTAGTCCGCCTACATGCAGAGAGCACTGTGGACTTAAACAATGATGGATCTGGACCAAACTTGGCACGAATACTCAATATGCCCAAATGTGAACACTGGTGGAGTTTGGGGAAAATAGACCTTGACATTTAGGAGTTGTAGTTGCTGTGGTTTATAGTTCACCTACAATCAAAGAACATTCTGAACCCCATCAAAGATGGAATTGAACCAAACTTGGTACACAGAACTCCCATGACCAACAAAAAATACTGGAAGGGTTTGGTGGCCATTGACCTTGAGTTTTGGAGTTGTGGTTCACCTACAGCCAAAGAGTGCTGTGGACTCAAACAATGATTGATCTGGACCAAACTTGGCACAAATACTCAATATCCCCAAATTTGAACACTGGTGGAGTTTGGGAATAATAGACCTTGACATTTGGGACTTGTAGTTGATGGGATTTATAGTTCACCTGCAAGCAAAGAGCATTCTGAACGCCACCAACGATGGAATTGAACCAAACTTGGTACACAGAACTCCCATGACCAACAAAAAATACTGGAAGGGTTTGGTGGACATTGACCTTGAGTTTTGGAGTTGTAGTTCACCTACATCCTGAGAACACTGTGGACTCAAACAATGATGGATCTGGGCTATGCTTGGCAGGAATACTCAATATGCCCAAAGATAAAGACTGGTGGAGTTTGCAGAAAATTGACCTTGACATTTGGGAGTTGTCGTTGCTGGGATTTATAGTTTACCTACAATCAAAGAGCAATCTGAATCCCACCAATGATAGAATTGGGCCAAACTTTCCACACAGGAGCCCCATGTCTTGAAGGGATTCCCTGGTGCAAGCCTCCCTCCAGCCTCACACACTCCCTCACCCACACATGCACACCACGCAGCCATGCGCTGAACATGCCTTCTCTACCATCCCTACTTGGAGTCTCAAAAACAGCCCTCCCCTTGGCTGAGGCTGGCCAATCATAGCAGAGAAGGGCTTTTGATGCGAAGATTTGCCCTCTGTTTCTAAAAAGAAAGAGAAGGACATGTGGAGAGATCTTTGGCCTTCTCTGCCAAAGGCATTCATAAGACCATCAGAAATATATGTTTTCTGATGGTCTTTGACGACCCCTCTGAAGCCCCCTCATAACCCCTCAGGGGTCCTGACCCCCATTGTTCTAAGACCTGCCAGCCCCTTTGCAACCATTGGACAGAGGGAAATTTACATTGAAGGCAGGCGGTGCTCTACCATTGGTTGGGGCGTGCCGGACTCCTGCCTCCACAGGGAGACCTCATTGACGTCATCCAGGCTTGGCCAATCACACCAAAACAGGTCCAGTTGGGGGCAGTGGAAATTTGAACCTGAAAAGTGTATAAAAGTGCACGCTTTACTGTGTTATGTATCTTATCTTATATTGGGGGTGGATTACCGCAGGCTGCCATCACTTTCAGCTGAAATTAAAGAAATACCTTGGTGGCTTCTGCTCCAACTTGGTGAGATATATTCTGGACTATTGGCTTCTCTTTCTCGCCAGGCGTAACCCACAGCCATTTTAAATGGCTTGATAACAGCATTAATATTTTAAAGACTGACTTAAAAGAGTGGTTGGTTTGAAAGTCTCAATTTCTCTTTAAAGGTATTTTATTTGCTTCACAGTTACAATTATTTCATCTATGTCTGTGGGAAGGTACAGCTCTGATTAGTTTCCTTTGTTAGGCTTAGTAATTGATAGACACTGTATTTTGAAAAGTTTTATAATATTTCCCCATACATATGTCTTCATGAGGAGTGAACCCTACAGGGACCACCACAGGTGACACTGCTGATCAACTTATTACTGGTAGTGGGTGGCAAGGGAAGAAGAGTGGGAATCATTGGTACCTGAAGAAGTTTTGGCAGAATCTTAACAAAGGTTTACAATAAGAACGAAATCCAAAGCACAGCAGAAATTATAGGCTTGACCCAAATTACTTACTTACTTAGGCGACCCCTCGTAACTCAAGGATGATGGTCTTCCAGATATGGTGTCTTGGCAGTAGGTCTGTAGGTGGCTGTGGAGCCCTATTCTTGATCCGCATGTTCTTCTGCAGTGAGGACATCAGTTTCCAGATGGAAGGCAGTCCCGGTCAGGGTTGGCTTGGTGCACCTTCCTCTTGGCATGTTTCTCCCTTTTGCCTTCCATTCATGCCCTTCGAATTCTGCAGCACTACTGGTCACAGCTGACCTCCAGTTAGAGCGCTCCAGGGCCAGGTCTTCCCAGTTCTCGGTGTCTATGCCACAGTTTTTAAGATTGGCTTTGAGCCCATCTTTGAATCTCTTTTCCACCAGCATTCCATTTTCCATTCTTGAGTTCAGAGTAGAGTAACTGCTTTGGAAGACGGTGATTTGGCATTCGGACAACATGGCCTGTCTAGCTGAGAAGGTGGAGGAGGACGATCGCTTCAATGCTGGTAGTCTTTGGTTCTTCCAGCATGCTGACATTTGTCCACCTTTCTTCCCAAGAGATTTGCAGGATTTTTCGGATGCAGCGCTGATGGAATAATGAGATATTGTTAGGGGATACATTATGTCAAGGTATTTAGGATCTCTTTTTGAAAAACAGAATCCACGTGAACAGGTATGCAGGTGACTGGTGTTCTGAATAAGGTGCTAACTCCCTAAAGCAGTGGTTCCCAACTTTTGGTCCTCCAGATATTTGGGACTTTAACTTCCAGAAGCCCCAGCAAGTTTGGCCAGATGTCAGGAATTCTGGGAACTATAGTCCAAAACACGTGAAGGTTGAGAAACCACATGGTGGTGATTTCCATTTAAATGGTTACTACTCGCTAGTCCACATAGAGCTAAGGTGACAAGGCTATCGTTGTGCTCCATCGCCCTTGTACTTACTGTTCTCATTTGGCAGAGAGAGAATGCACTAAACCAATTTGCTTCTGGAGAGAAAAGTGTTCTTTGGGGCTGTATCTACACTGTATTCCGGGATCTGATTCCAGATTATCTGTTTATCCCAGATTATCTGGCAGCATAGACTCATATAATCCAGTTCAAAGCAAATCAGATCCTGGGATACAGAGTAGTGTAGATCCAGCCTGGGTTTCATGTGGCAGTTCTTTCTGAGAAGTACAGAAATATTTGTATCTTGCAAGGCGTTCTTTTTGTTTTGTTTTGGTTATGCAATTCAGGAAATGGTCATCTGTCTCCTTGGTGTAAGGCTCAAGACAGAGGGAACGGGCAAATACCATCCAGTCAGCTTTTCCTGTGGCCTCTTGTGTATTAATGACATGCAGTCTAGGATGGGAAGGAGGAACTCTTCTCTGCTGCACATTCAAATTAATCATGTTTACATCTGGCTTGAGACAATGTCAAGAAGAGATGTGTTTCTAGTTAAAGCTGTAAGATGCATCACAAAAGGCAGAATGTCTATTAGTTAATAGCCAGTATCATTTTTCATGCCTTTTAAAGTCATAAATATTTTAAATATCAAAGCATTTTTATTTGGTGTGTGTACGTATCTTTTTCTTCTAAGTGGCATCCTATAATAGCTTTCCTTTCTTCTTTGGTCTGACTCTGTTTGCCAGAGTTAATGCCTGATGTAGCCATTTAGCTTTTACCAGGCAAAATATTTCTGGCTGTCTTCTTCCTTTCCAATACCACATGTTTCACTTTTATTTGGTTATACATACGTTTGCAGGATTATATTGCTGATAGCAACAAATCGAAGCTGGGAGCAATATTAAGGAGCCAGTAATCTCACCCATAACATCAGAGGTGCATATACAGTACTTGAGCTTCTTCCAATGTGTGATATGTCATCCTATACAAGGCCCTTCCACTTTCTACATTGGACAAACAGGACAGTCTCTGTACAACAGGCTTATGGACACAAATCTGACATTAGAAATTACAATATAATAATAATAATAATACTTTATTTATATACCGCTCTATCTCCTCGAGGAGATTCAGAGTGGTTTCCAAGTAACATCATCAATACATACAGAGTAAACAGCATAACCATAAGATTAACAAAACAATATAAGCATTAAAATTGTCGCCATAACACATGTATACATGTTAAAAGTAATCCTGTCCATTCAAGGCAATTTAAAAGGCCTAGTCAAGATTAGTGCAAGCTCAAAAATTCTAGGGGGAATTAAGTGCAGTGCTATAGCAGGCAACAACAATAATAGGTACCGGTCTATGGCTGTTCATTTCCGGGGCCTATTAGAGAAAGTGACCTGGGTAATTGGTAGGAAGAATGTCTAGGGCTGAGCTAGAACTAGTCATTCTCAAAGGCTTGTTGAAACCACCAGGTCTTCAAGCTCTTACGAAAGGAGGGGAGGGATGGAGCCTGTCTTATTTCTGTGGGGAGGGCATTCCAGAGGCGGCGGGTCACCACTGAGAAGGCCCTCTCTCTCGTCCCAACCAACCGTACTTTTTTTTTTAAAATAATCATCTTTATTGATTTTTTTATAAACAATTACATCATTCAAAAAAGAAACAAACAAACAAACAAAGGAACCGTACTTTTGACATTGGTGGGAGTGAAAGGAAGCCCTCCACGGAAGATCTTAGAGTTCATGCCGGTTCATAGAAGGAGATGTGATCGCAGAGATAGGCGGGGCCCAAACCGTTTAGGGCTTTATAGGTCATGGAAAAATCAGCTGCCAACATTTCAGATTTATTTGACATTTTATTTATTTATCCTGTCAGAAGCAAGTTGAGGATACAGTTAAAATGCATTCTGATGCTAACTTCATCACACTTTAAAACTATCTGCCTTACCTGTCTTAAAACTGGTGGTGTGCTGGCATGATTGGAGTTTTAGCACAGATCTGTTTTGGAATCTGCATCTCCTGACAGCACAAAAAGCAATATACTATTTAAATCCTCTATACAAGTTGAGTATCCCTTATCTGAACTGCTTGGGACCAGATGTGTTTGCAGTTTCAGATTTGGAGGGGGGGGGGTATTTCCATATGCGCATATAATATCTTGGAGATAGTACCCAAGTCTAAAATTTTTACTTTCATAGACAATATTCTTAATAATTTTATGCATGAAACCAAGTTTGTGTACTCGGAACCCCCCAAAAAGTGAAGGTAGCACTATCTCAGCCACCCATGTGGACAATCAGTGGGGGACCTTCTCACAGCGACACCCGAAGCACTCCAAGTAGCCAGCTTCTGGTCAAAAGACATTTAGCATAATGCCAAGTTTTAAAAACTTTGTTTGTGTTTTTAAATGCATTTTCACTGTACCTCAACTTGCTTCTGCCACAATAAATAAATAACTGTGGACAATTTTTGGATATTGGAGTATTTCGGATTATGGAATTCCAAAAATGGGAGGCTCCGACCATATTTTGCCTTTGCAGGCCTAAGAAGTAACAATTAAACAGTAATGAAATGCAAGGCCTTTTAGGCCCCATTTCCATTGTCCATTGAATTCAGCTCAAAGTTAGCTTCAAACTGCAGAAGCTAGATAATGAACCTCCAGGAAGATGCACCAAAGAAAGAGCCTAACGTGCATTAGTGCACAAACAAAACCCAAGGCATTGCTTCTGCTTTTTGGCACAACAGCAGCATAGAAAAATCTTATATCCAATATATTTATTTTAAATTAATTATGTGGCTGCAAACCTATTAGGGGAGGGGACTTGCAGGAGAAGAGAGGGAAGGGCTGGTCAAAATTTCACTTTGGGTCATTTTGTTACTAAAATGTTCTCAACTATGTCAAAACGGGAAAGGGTGAAGTGACTCCTCCCCAATCACCTTCCATAATTGCAGCCACCCACAAAGTCTTTTTATTTTCCAATAAACTGGAGGAAATGGCTTATTGCAATTTTAAGACCACAAGTAAAATCCTGGTTGGGAACTTGAGATGTAGCTGGCATTCCCCATCATGCAAAAAATTACCTTAATAAACAAATTGGAACAACAGGAAAACATTATTTTCAAAGTAGGTTGGTGATAAACAAGAACACGTTTTAAAATTTGCTCTTCTACACATGAATGTTAATTGATTTTCTATCTTCCTCCTTTTCTATCTGAGGTCCCTTCAACATTGCCATATAAAATGCAGATTATCTGCTTTCAACTGGATTATATGACAGTATAGATTCAGATAATCCTGTTGAAAACCAAAAATGTGGCTTGTCTGCCTTGATAATCTGGATTATATGGCAGTGCAGAAGGGGCCTGAGGCTCCTTCCACACTGCCATATAAAATGCAGAGTATCTGCTTTGAAACGGATTATATGGCAGTGTAGACTCATATAATCCAATTCAAAGCAAATAATGTGGATTATCTGCTTTGATAATTTGAATTATATAGCAGTGTGAGTTATATGACACTGCTCTATATCCCAGAACCTGATTCCAGATTATTTGCTTGGAATTGGATTATGAGTCTACACTGCCAGATAATCTGGGATCAGATCCTAGGATTTAAGGCAGTGTACACCCAGCCTGATTTGTAGTTTGATTTGTCCTGTAGCTCAGACTAGGCAGAGCCTACTCCCTGATGACCAGTATATTGCTCTCTGTTTATTTCACAAGCTGAAATAGCAATATGTAAACCTTTTTAAAATTGCTAGCCTTTTAATTATATATTTTTTTTGCCCAAGTATATATGAAACTAATGATCTCTAGACTTTCTTTGAGAAATTGCATAGGTTAGCAAGTGAAAATGATGGATTTGGTTTGGCATGAGGAAGAAGAAAGGGAACATGCTTTTGCAGCACTGGCAAAATGTGTTCGGATTATCTGAGCGGGAGAATCTCGAGCAATCTGGCCCTGATAATCAAAAGCACAATTGAGAAACAGATGTTGACCACTCTCCTTGAACACCGAAAACAATGAGAAAGGGTTCAAATAATAAAATGGAGAGGATCCTGGCAAGAAATATAGCGTGATGACACTTTTACGACCTGAGATGCTTACAATATACAGATACGCCGTGTTGTTTGCTTTCCATACACAGCTTGATATCACATGCTTCGCTCTCTCTACTGCCATTTGGACTCAGGAAGGACAATATATTTTCTTTCCCAAATAGACCTAGTGTTTCTAGTCAGGTGCAGAAAGCAAATAAATCCCAGGAGACAGTTTGTGTCTATTAATCAATGGGATTGTCATCTTCCAACCCTTGATCCCCATGAAAGAAAGTGATGATGGGAAGGGGGAGACAGGGAATACATATGCAAGGTAGGACAGATAAGTTTTTTTTCCTAGAGGAAACTTGCCTGAGAGTCCATGGGAGTGAGAACCCATTGTGTTGCTTCTCAGTTGTGGTGTACACGGATGGACTGGCGATGTCCTAAATGAACAGACAAAACTACTAGCTACTGATTTTAATAATATCTGCATGCATTTCCGTATCTTGAATTTCACACAAAGAATTAAATAAAATAAAAATAGAGGATTGAAATGTTTCCTGGCTTGATAACATGCTGTGGTGGGCTTATGTTTTAGCAACATGTTCAGTTCCCAGTAGATAGAATGAGTGGGTCCTGCTTTTAAAAGTTATGTCCTTGTTCTGCCTCTCTGTTGCTATGAGGTTGAATTGGAAGGAATTATAACACAGAAACAGATCGGAGGCGATAGGTAAAAGTAAAGGTTTTCCCCTGACATTAAGTCCAGTCATATCCAACTCTGGGGGTTGGTAGTCATCTCCATTTCCAAACCGAAGAGCCAGCGTTGTCTGTAGACACCTCCAAGGTCATGTGGCCGGCATGACTGCATGGAGCGCCAGCCAGAGCAGTACCTATTGATCTACTCACATTTGCATGTTTTCAAACTGCTAGGTTGGCAGAAGCTGGGGCTAACAGCAGAAGCTCACGTCGCTCCCCAGATTCGAACCTGCGACCTTTCGGTCAACAAGCTCAGCAGCTCAGTGGTTTAACCCACTGCGCTACCGGGGCTATATGTATATTAAAGCAATGTTTTATTGAAACAAACTGAATTTCCTTTTCCTTATTTGCCACTGAAAATCTTTGTGAAAAGGAAATCTCATATTATTCTGCAGCCCTGTTCTTAAAAACTCAAAATGTGACTGCTGTTGTTTTACTATATAGATATTAGATGTGACCACTATTTCTTTATTATCTATAACTACATTGTCACTATCTATAACTTACTACCATCTATATCACTATCTATTTATCTCTGATTGGACATGAATGCCTGTGCAGAAGACTGCCCAGAAACTCCAACTAATCCAATGATCGGCAGCCAGGTTGCTCACCGGAGCGACATACAGGGAGCATACAACCCCGCTGCTATGCCAGCTCCACTGGCTGCCAATTTGCTACCAAACACTATTCAAAGTGCTGGTCTTAACCTTTAAAGCCCTAAATGGTTCCGGCCTAGATTACCTGTCCAAATGTATATCCCATTACAAACCATAACAAAGTTTAAGATCAGCTGGAGTTCCTGCTCTCGATCCCATCATCATCGCAAACGCGACTGGTGGGATGAGTCAGGGCCTTCTCAGTGGTGGCCCCTCACCTGTTGAACTTTCTCCCCAGTGACATCAGATTGGCTACCTCCCTCCTTTCCTTTAGAAAGAAACTCAAAACCTGGTTTTGGGACCAAGCATTTGAACGATAATGGCAGCAATTGAGAATAAGTCTCAAGTGATAGGAATGGCAATAGAATGACTTGGATTTGGATTTTAAACCTGCATAATTTTAAACATATGCCTTATTAATTTAATGTTTTAATGAATTGTTTTAAATGCATTTTATGAATGTGGATGGCACTGAACAAGTGCTTGTTGTGAAGCCGCCCTGAGTCCCCCCTCGGGGGTGAGAAAGACGGGGTACAAATGTACAAAATAAATAAATACATACATGGCCACACAAAATGCTAGAAACCAGAAACAGAATACCTCAACAATGACTGGAAGCCCCCTTTGGAGTTTAAAAATTGGGCTTTTTGAAAGGTATGGTTGGCAAGGGTGAAAGGCCATGTCTGCAACCTCTTTAAAAGATGTTCTTGAGGGCTTCCTGGAGGGGCAATTTACCTTTTCTATCATCATAAAGGCGTGGTGGCAGCTCTGAAGACAGTGAACTGTTTATGTGCCGCAGAAATAGTTTTGGGTAGTGGCATATAAACCATATTTTACCAGGCCATTTTACAGAACAATTATATGAATGTGTGAGCAACTTGAACTTTTAAAAGTGCCACATGAATGCAAAGTACAGGCAGTCCCCAAAGTACAAACATCCAACTGACAAATGAGTTATAAATGGGGATGAGACAACAGGAAGTGAGAGAAAATCTACCCCTAGGAAGGACAATTCACTCTTGCAAGAGAGATCATGAGGAAAGTGTGTTCCCACTGAAGCTTTATTACAAAGCCTTGTTTCCGCGGCAAGCCAAAATGTTCAAAATCCGATTTTCACAGGGATAGAAAGTGAGGTGAAATCTTCAGAACTGGGGCACAGACAGCAAAACAAACACCACAGGGGTGTTAAGCCTTCCTTATGCTATCCAAAGCTAATGTGTGTGTGTATCTAGAGTTACATTTAAAATGTACCTGTTCCGACTTACATGCAAATTTAACTTGTGAACAAACCTACAGAACTTATGATGTTTGTAACTTGGGGACTATCTGTGCTATTATCTTTTCTTTTATCTGCACTTGAGTTAATTTAGGCCATCTTAATAAAGAGAAATACACATTTGAACATGGAATTACATGCAATGTATAATAAAGCTGAGTAGATTTGATTTTGGAGTTCCCTTCCACAGAAGGCAAGACGGGCCCTCTCTCCTTTTGCCCTCAGATAAATAATAATAATAATAATCCTAGGTCATTTGGCCAGCATGACTGCATGGAATGCTGTTACCTTCCTGTCAAGGTGGTACCTATTGATCTACTCACATTTTTGTGTTTTCGAACTGCTAGGTTGGCAGAAGCTGGGGCTAACCACAGAAGTTCACCCTGCTTGGCATGACTGCATGGACTGCCATTACCTTCCCGTCAAGGTGGTACCTACTGATCTACTCTCATTTTCATGTTTTCGAACTGCTTGGTTGGCAGAAGCTGGGGCTAACCACAGAAGTTCACCCTGCTTGGCATGACTGCATGGAATGCCGTTACCTTCCCATCAAGGTGGTACCTACTGATCTACTCACATTTTTGTGTTTTTGAACTGCTAGGTTGGCAGAAGCTGGGGCTAACCACAGCAGCTCACCCTGCTAACCACCGGCCTCCCAATCAGCAAGTTCTGCAGCTTGGCAGTTCAACCCACTGCCCCCCCCAAAAAAAAACAACAATAAAGGGGCTTTTTTTGTTATGTCCATCATGAAAGGGAAAAAAACCAATGAGTTGGAGGGAAGTTACTTTTGGCAGAAAGTCCTACAGGTATCTCTCCCTGTCTTGGGCACAATAACAAATTAAATCAATCACTATCTGCTCTGTTTTCATTACTTCCAAAATCTGCTGACTGAGGTAGCTGCCCTACTCAATGTCTAATAGTAAAACTGGACCCGTCTAGTACCTTCTGTGTGGCATTGCTTAAAGTGCAGGGCAGAATGGGGAATGGAGTCCGAGAAGAGACCTCGTTCTGATGCTGGCTATGCTGTTATGAATGTGATGAATGGTTCTGTAAAATATTTCGCTTTTTCTTGTAGAAGGCTGTGACAACAAATGCCCAGATGGTGCCAGTTCATAAATAATAGTTCTGGATGGACTAGTCCAAGATGTTTTCACAAGTGTTACTGGGGTGTGGGAGTGTGCAATTTCTTGGAGAATTTTCTTCATAAAAATATTGATTTATACTCTGCTGAAGACTGGCTGCTTTCCCCCAAGGAATGAAAATCTAGAAGCGAACTTTTAAAAAAGGAAATATAAATATGTGTGCCTGTGTATTTAGAAATCCACAAACTAGGGAAAGTAGTTGACTAGATTTATGAATGTGGCAGAAGTACAGTAACTGGTTTTGCACACTTTTTTCAGTAAGATATCCCTTAGCCAAATTTGTGCAAGCAATTTAGCAATTGCATTTTCTTATGACTTCATGTAAAAAAGTCTGACCTTTTTCAATAAAACATTCAATACATTGTAATACTTTTTTTAAAATTGTTTTAAATTTATCTTTCTGCAACAGTTTTTTATTTTGCTATAACCATTGGTACAACTTGATGTAAAATAGATGCTCAGTTACAAATCACAATATCGTAGCATTTTAAAATAGTAGCATGGGTCATCTAGTCCAATCCATTCTTCACCATGCAAAAGGAGCCAGATTCCTGAAGGTGTGTGTGTGTGGGGGGGGGGGGGGGGGGGATCCCTGTCATAACTGCAGAGTTTTTGATCTTCAGCATAATTTCACAAGCCGTGAGCTGTAGTTAAAAAATGTATTTTACGCCCAAAACATTGATTATTTTCTCCATGTCCTGCATCACCCATGCTTTGCTCTTCGACCGTCTAGTTTTGTTCTTCTTCCAACACACACACAAACACACACATTGATGAGAAAGATGGAGCATTGTTGACTCTGTTGTACATCCTGACACATTGCATTTGCTCCCCGCTTCCGCAAAACTTGGCCTGATAAGATTGTTGTTACTTGACCCCCAACAAAAACAACAACAGCAATAATATAATATACTTTATGTTGGAGTTCAGCCTGTGATTGTGTTTCAGGATCAGGGTGCTTTGGATGTGGGAAGTGATGCCAATGAATTTCAAGATAGCAATGGTTTGGTCAATGATACTGATGCAGAGAAGGACCAGGAGACCCCTGTGCAAAGTGTAGTTTCCTATGAGAATGTCCCTGAAGGGTGTGGGGATGATGGTGTACACCCTGAATTGTTAGAAGAGAGATCTCAGGATTTGGGGCTTGAAAACAACTGGGCACCTGGCCCAGTTACAAAACTTAATGAGCAAATAGATAGGCAAGAAGAAATTAGTCAAAACAGATAGACCAAACAGTGCCTTCGACGTTCTGCCAGGCTCCAACAGAAAAAGATAAGGGGGTCTCAGGTAAAGTGAAACCAATTCCTGAGTGCGTGTAATAGCTTAATGAGGGGATAAAAATTTCAAGTATGGGAAATACAGTCAGATGAAGCATTGTTGGAATCAAGTGTGGTTCTCGTCCTTGTTTTATGGAAGCCTTGTTTGGAAGATTCTTGTCTAAGTATTTCTTGTTTCATGATTTGGATTCTTGGATTGTATGAATGCCTGATCATGCCTTGGATTAATATTTCCCATTTCCCTGAATTATATTATAGAGAAGTGTGGACTTTGTTTTTATGGACTTTGCTGAACTTTACCCTGGACTATTTTTACTCCTCCTTATCTTCTTACCTAATTGGATTTACCTTTTTCTTAAAGTGCTTTTTACTTGCTGATTTTTAATTGTCTTCAATAGAAGGATTGTTTTCCAATCAACGGTGTGGTGTTTACAGTCAGAGGGCTTTTCCTGTCCTGAAATGAAACACTTTATTAATATTCTGCTCTATCTCCCCGAGGGGACTCAGAACAGATTACAGAACATATATGCCAAACATTCAATGCCGTTATACAAGTAACAAAGACAGTACATAAACAGAGGTAAAAGCTTTCAATCTTTTTCCATCTCCAGCATCTGGAGGCTATGCTCAACTCCAGCCACGGTGAGGTGCTGTTGTTTTATTTTCCATGCCGAGGAGCTTGTTATCCGTGGACGCCTCCCTGATCAAATTTCCAGCATGTCTTCATGGGTGCCTTTTTACCTCCCTGCCAAAGTGGTACCTATTGATCTACTCACATTATTGTTTTCTAACTGCTAAGTAAGCAGAAGCTAGGGCTGATGGTGGGAGCTCACTCCAACTCGTGGCTTGAACTGCCAACCTTCCAGTCAGCAAGAAGAACGGCCTGCCTCAGAGGAGTGTGCTTGCTCCATTAATGTTTAACATTTACACAAATGATCAGCCACTGCAAGAAGGGACAGAGAGTTTCATCTATGCTGACAATCATGCCATCACCACTCAAGTAGGGAGCTTTGAGATGGTTGAACAGATGCTCTCAGAAGCTTTAGGTGCTCTTACTATCTATTATAGGGGAAACCAGCTAATTTCTAATCCATATAAAGCACAGACACGTGCTTTTCATCTTAAGAACAGACAAGCATCTCGAGCTCTGAGGATTACCTCAGAAGGAATCCCACTGGAGCATTGCTGCACACTCAAATACCTGGGAGTCACTCTGGACCATGCTCTGACTTAAAAGCAGCACTGCTTGAATATCAAGCAAAAAGTGGACGCTAGAAACAATATCATAAGGAAGATGACTGGCACAACCTGGGGATCACAACCAGATACAGTGAAGATACCTGCCGTTGCACTTTGCTACTCTGTTGCGGAGTACGCATGCCTAATGTGGAACACATCTCACCACGCAAAAACAATGGATGTGGCTCTTGGATGTGAATCATACCACATTATCACAGGATGTCTGCACCCTACACCACTGGAGAAATTATACTATTTAGCCAGTATTTGACCACCTGACATCCGCTGGGAAGTAGCAGCCAATAATGAAAGGACCAAGGCAGTGACATCTCCGGCCCATCCTCTGTTCGGATATCAGCCAGCATGCCAATGCCTTAAATCAAGAAACCGCTTCCTAAAAACTACAGAGATACTTGCAGGAACACCTCAGCAAGCAAGAGTCCAAAAGTGGCAGGCTAAAACCTGGAACCTCAACCCATGGCTGATACCAAATGAGAGACTCCCTCCTGGAGACAAAGAAGACTGGGCAACTTGGAAGGCACTGAACAGACTGGCACCACGAGATGCAGAGTTGCCTTAATAAATGGGGGCAACAAAGTGAATGATATGCGAGTGTGGAGAAGAGCAAACCACAGACCACCTATTACAATGCAGTCCAAGCCCTGCCATATGCACAATGGAGAATCTCCTTATAGCAACACCAGAGGCACTCCAAGTGGCCAGCTACTGGTCAAAGGACATGTAATATAATGCCAAGTTTTCAAACTTTGTGTTTTTAAAATACATTATAACTGTACCCTTGCTTTGCTCCTAACATAACGAAATAAATAGCAAGTACATAAATAATCTGAAGAAACAAAATGGTACATTATTAGAAAAAACCCGCCATTTTGATGGTCTTTTGGAATAATAAATAGAAGAGGAAGAAGAGGAAGAAGAGGAAGGAGGAAGAGGAGGAGGAGGAGGAGGAGGTTATTTGTAGACAGCCCTATCTCTCCAATGGGACTCAGGGAGGTTTCCAACATATATGGCAAACATTCAATGCCAAAAAGGAAATGCGTACAAATAAATTAAACCAAAACAGAGATAAGATTCAACTACATGTATTTTTCTATATGGTGTTACTTGCCTCTTGCTTTGTGCATTTTAACTTTATATAATGTCTAAATATATAACATGTAGTAATCCGATAAACATGTTAGCTAGCAGAAAGGTTGATTGATGTATCATCTTACTGAAGTCCCTGCCGAAACTGGGATGACAAAAAGTTAAAACAAATTGCAGGAAATAGCATGTGCTAGGCACGTGTGTTCACTCCAGCAATTTCTCTTGAACATGTCCTAGAGCATCTCATAGGCAGCTGGTGTAGTCTGCATTGTCTTGGATTATGCCCTTGATTAGATTTTTTTTTGTCATTTTAGGGCAGTTAGCAAAAAAAAATCTGTTTTTCCTTATGTTGACTCAATAGACCTGAGAAATGCTCTGTGATCATATTTTTATCCAGATAAGCTCGATAACATTTAAATCAGTCATAAAGAAACAAAAATCTGAGAAGTAACAGAGAGACTGACAAAGCTTGTCAAGCCCAAAGGCCACCACCCCTTCATTTTAATTCATATGAGAACCGATGGCACTGCAAGACATAGCCTTCAGGAGATGGCAAGGCTATGGGTAGGGAGCTGAAGGGCCTTGGTGCTCAGGTCACAATTTCATCTCTCTTCCCAGTTCAAGTACACAGCTCAGGAAAAAAGAACAGGATAATAAATGTGGATAACTGGCTGTCACCAGGAATAATGTGGCTTCCTGAAACATGCTCTGACATTTAATGCAGTTGGGATTCTGGCAAGAGATGAGTTCTTTTTCACATGTACTGCTCTTGAGCCAGGTGTCCACCATATTTTCCCACATAGCCAGTAATGATGGCACTAGCTTGTCTGGAACAGTGGCTCCCACCCCCAAAGCCCGAGGCTCTACCTTGCCTATCCTCTATATATGTACTGATGTAGAGGATGAGGCATTCCCTATCATGGATGAGGAGCAAAGAAAAATTCCTGGTAGGCACTACAATCAGATAATACACTATATTCCTTTGCACAGTGAACAATGCCAAGAGAGTGGTGTTATTGGCAACAGGGCGGTACCTGTGTAATAATTTGTGGCTGTTCTCCCACAACTTCATACAGCGGAGTGCCAACCCTCTCTGACCTTCAGAGACAACAGAGGGAGTGGGGATTAGCATGATAGAGGCAGCCTCCGAGAATTGTAACTGCAAATTACACTATGTCAGCGCTCACTGATAGAGCTGTGGGCCATGTATGGGGAAAATAGCTAGTGTTTATTTTTCTTTCCCCTTTTGTTTTGCAGTCACAAGAGCTCCCAAGAAGTTTTCTGGCATGATTTAGACTCTCAGCCAGTGCCTGGAGTTGGCAAAGAACACAATCATCCAGATAAGGAGTGGCTGGTACACTGTTGCCAGATGCGCCACATTGTTTATTATTGTTTTTATATGTGTTTCTGTTATGTAGTACTGTTACTGTATTATTTGTGTCTAAAGGTGCATGTCATATCCATGTTGCATGTTTGTTGTCCCCTTCTTTTATTATTTTCTCCTGTATATAATAAAAAATATACATTTTTGATATATTCAGTCTGTTGTCTATTTCAAAAGTAGCAGGATTGTTGTTGGTTCTTAGGAAACAATAGCTTATTGTGGTAGCTATAAAGATATACGCTCGATGGCTGTCTGGGCAGGGGGTCAAGCCAACCCACCTCTGCCACACCAATTATAATAACCAGGCAGATGGCAATGTGATCATTCCCACCATCTACCCCTAATTATAAAGGCAGTCTTTATGGCCAAACACTATGACTGGACAGGGGGCAAACAGATCCCAACACTGTCCCTCCTTCAATAAGGAACTCACACCACTTTGGCACTTATAGCGTTTGAGGGGATGTCTCTTTATTAAAACCTTCGCTGCCACCATAAACTGAAGAATCACGAACCCTCTAGCTATTTAGAATGTTAAAAGGCTTTTTAAAACACTTCTAGGACCACCAAATATTGTATATTAACAAGGGCTTCTTTGAGGGGAACCAGGTTGAGGTTGAATACACTGAAAGGGAACTGAATCTACAAATGGCACATGACTCAGGCTTAAGTGTTGAAAATAACAAGAAAGAGTTTATTGAATACAAGTTACAGAATAAAAGTGAATGCAGGTTCAGAGGCTTGGCTGTTACAATTAAAGGGTTCTTGGTTCTTAGAAGCGTAACGGTTGCTTGAGAGAATGGTTCTATTCTTTGTTACAATTCCTAATCAAAACCCAGCTATTTCTTCTCTAGAATAGCTGTAACCAGTCTGCCACAGCCTACTTTGCTGTGCAAACTACAGGCAAGCTGCCTATAGAGACTCCTAAAACTCTAAACCTACTCTAACATCACCCAGAACAGAACTGAACAGACAAAATAAGCTGCTCTCTTTCCCTCCAACTGGCTAACTCCGCCCCCCTTTTCCAAACCAATCCTGGCTGTTGCTGGGCTGGCTCAGGCCTCGGCCACTCCCCCTCTCTGAACTGGAGTCTTCCCTAAACTAAGATGGCTCCTGCAGCTCCCTGCCAGGCCCTCCAAGCTGAAACTACCTAGCCTGTCTCCTCCTAGGCCCTGCCACCCCCAGCTGGCAAGGTAAGGGATCTTCACAGTAGCCTGCTGAAAGCAGCACATAAATAGTCTTAATAAAGGATTATGTGTAACCGTTCACTTCATCACATTTACTAAATTCCACTGAGTGCTACACTTAAAATGTGGTAAGCCACTGTGTTCATCACATTAGGTTGGGTTCAGGTGCAGAGTAGAGCATTCTTTGTCTATTTTAAGCATGGGGGCCAGCATTTTTTTCAAACATTTCAAGTGGTGGTGGGGAAGTAGATTTTTTGTAATGATTTGGCCAGTTCTGTAATGTGATGGCATTCATTCTCTTAGGTTTAAAACAAAATATTTCCCCAATTTGTGGGAGGAGTTTTACTTTAAATACCATAGCTTCATGCTATGCATTCCTGGGAGTAATAGTTTTCCAAGGTCCATACCCTTCTCTTGGTGCATTTACAGTATGGAATGAACGCCCTTGCACCCCACTTTAAATGCCATGGCTCCATGCGATGGAGTCCTTCTGGGAGTTATAGTTAACCTTCTCTCAGTGCATCTACACTGTGGAATTAATGCAGTTGGACCTTACTTTAAATGCCATGTCTCCATGAGATGGTCTTGGGAATTGCAGTTTCCCAAAGTCCATGAACCTTCTCTGGGTGCATCTACACTGTGAAATGAATGCAGCTGGGCCTTACATTAAATACCATAGTTTCATACGATGCAGTCCTGGGAGTTATAGTTTTCCAAGGCCCACACCCTTCTCTGTGGGGCAGCCAAGGAGGAGGGGGAGTGCATCGCTGCTTTCCTTCCTTCCCTCCCTGCTTCCTAGCTTCTGGAATTGAAGACACATAACATATGACATTTCAAAGAGAGAGGGGTTTTTTTTTTCAACAAAGGACAAGAGGAAGATGGTGGGTGGGAGCAAATCTTTACAGTATGATGGCAAATCAACTCAAAGAATGCTGAGTACAACTGAGTAACACTGATCTATTTAACAGTGTGATGAAGGTAGGGAAATCATCCGTTTCATTTCTAAAGGGAGCTCTACTCTGCCAATCACTTCCCTGCTTCAATGTGATGAAGTCCCAGGTTTTTAAAAAGGCTGTTTCAAACTCAGAAATGTTGTTCTCTTAGCCCTGGCAGCAGTGTGTCTTACAACAGTTACTATTTGCAAAACCAAAAATATTAGAAAATGATTAAACTACCAAAATAAAAACTAGTTAGAAACATAAAACACCACAGAAATAATAGCAAAGAAAAAAGTCGCTTCTGATGCGATACAATTGGCCGTCTGCAAGGACGTTGCCCAGGGGATGCCTCCCATCCTTGTGAGAAGCTTCTCTCATGTCCCTGCATGGGGAGTTGGAACTGACAGAGGGAGCTCATCCGCGCTCTCCCCAGATTTGAACCTGCAACCTGTTGGTCTTCAGTCCTGCCAGCACAAGGGTTTAACCCACTGTGCCACCGGGGCTCTGTTCCGTCTTCCAGGAGCATAGTTTGTATTACCTTTTAGTTGCATGGGATAGTGTCCTTTTGCATTTCCCCAGGGCTGCTACAATCTTAGCTGCACTCTGAAAGTTAACAGCATTAGAGGCTTGAAAGCCAGCCTGCAGGCCCCCTTTGAAGCTATTGGTTTAGAAAGTATCTCTTTGGGTTTAGAGACTGCCCTTTTTCCAGGGGTTGAGATCTCCATTTTGGAATCTTCCCTGCTTCTGATATCGAGCTCTTTTGGGGGGTTCTCCCAGTGAGGGGAGTCCCTAAGGACCTCGAATGGGGTCCTGACCTTGGTGAGCAGCCAGCGAACGCCAATCCAAAGAGCAAAATATTAAGAATTAATCCCACCAGAGGCTGAAGAGGTATCCAGTGACCGAAGCGTTTATTTCTGTGATTCAGCTGAAAAGGATGCGTTACAGGGATATTTCCTCTATAAGCATGCTGGGGTACAGTGATGCAGGCATATTTATACAATTTTTGAAAACCCAGAGTTCAACCCTCCTCTGATGTTCCCCGCTGTGATTGGGTGATGGGCAGACACCTGGGAAGCAGCCCTCCCGCCCCTGGCGCCTCTGTACCAATCAGGAAGCTCCAGTGGTCTGTAGGATCCAATGGGGAGACCTCTGTCACATGGTGGCGACAGCCAATCAGGAGAAATGGGGGCGGGATGAGGGAGCACAAAGGAATCTGGGAAAGGAATCTGCAGACAAAGGAATGCCATGTGCTCAGCGAAACAAAGGAAAAATGTCTCCAAATGTTTGGCAAACAAAGGCTTTCCTGTCCTTGATGAGTCTGGCAGGGAATTTGAATAGGCTAGATCAATATCGGACCACCCGGAGGGTCAACAATATCTGGGTGAATTAATCAGTCTCTTTTTCCGAAGCTCTGCTGACCCTTGTTCCTTCGCTGGCCATGCTCCGAGGGCTAGGGTTGGGGCCAGCAGTATTGTCCATGCAAAATGAGTCAATCAATGGGTGATTTGGGGGAAAGAGGCTTGGGCTCTGTCCCCAGGCAGTTCCTGGTCACGCTGGTTTTCTTGTGGGGCGAGGGTCAGGGGGTGAGGATACAGAGGAGTTCATAGGGGTTACATATTTCATATTCATAAACCATAGGCATCACCAGTATACAGGCATTCCATATATCACCACCCACCACCCATCCCAACCCCAATCCACAGTAATAAGAACATATTTTATTCATTTCATAAAAAGAGAGAGGAAAGAACTAGAAGTCCCAAAGTCTGGACGGAAGGGTTTTGGGTGCAGGGGCCAGTCCATGCATCAGGCTGGCCACCAGAAGATCAGTCCAAGGTCCGGGTTGGTCAACAGAAGATTGGCTCCTTCTAGGAACAGGAGCTGGAGCTGAAGGGGGAGCTGGGTTGGGTAGTAGCAGAGTCCATAGTCCAGTGCACAAGCCAGAGAGTTCACAAAGAGGAAACAGGAACCCAGTTATGTGTGCTGGGTCAGGAAGCAACAGAATCCATTGTCCGGCCCTTGGCGAACTATAAATACTTGGGGGGGGGTGCTTGGCATCACTTCCTTCAGTAGAGAAAGAAAGCTTCAGACGTGCTGTCGGTTTGGCAGGTAACTCTGAAAAAACCATTGTAAGAACGATTGAGAAATAGATAGAAAGATCAATTAACTGATTAAGATATAAAGAAGCTGATTGAGATACTATAGAGATTGAGACATAGATACTGATTGAGATATAGATAGTAACTGAGTTACAGATAGAGTCCCCCAGGGGAGATAGGGCAGAATAGAAATACAGTTGTTTATATTATTATTATTATTATTATTATTATTATTATTATTATTATTATTTTACTGACACCAAAACATAGTACGTCACAGCAAACGAGATCTCTATGTTGGATTTCCTATCACAAAATCACAAGTCAAACACTTCCCAAGCGTCTAGGACTGTATTTTCGAATGATGCGCGCAGAACCAAGTAAGGTGGCTTTTTGCAGTTGACAGATCGTGATTTTGTCAGTGTTCATTGTGGTCCCAGTGGTGATTGGCACACTGCGTGCAGTGCCTAAAGACCTTGGCCTGCACTTAAACACAATCAGCGCTGACAAGATTACCATCTGCCAGCTGCAGAAGGCCACCTTACTGGGATCTGCATGCATTATTCACCGATACATCATACAGTCCTAGACACTTGGGAAGTGTCTGACATGTCATCCAATACCACAGCCAGCAGAGCAATCTTGTTTCCTGTGGACTCATCTTGTTGTGTTCCTAATAATAATAGTAATAACAACAACAACAACAACAACAACAACAACAACAATAATGTTTAAGCAAAAGTTGGATGGACATCTGTTGGGAGTGCTTTGACTGTGTTTTTCTGCATGGCAGGGGGTTGGACTGGATGGCCCTTGGAGTCTCTTCCAACTCTATGATTCTTTTAGAAGAACAGTTACAGGCAAAATGTTTGGGGAATAACTATGAAAAATGAAATAAGCATGAATAACCGTCTGCTTTTGAGATTATAAGTAGGAAGTGAGCATACTTGCATACACATATGATCACAAACATGTACATAAAATATTGTGCAGGAAAGCTTCCTCTGAACGGTTCTGTCTATGGCTGTGGGCTCACTACTGCCATGTTCAGGCGGCGTTTATCCTGTTTGCGAAACATTTTCTGGTCCACAGGAAGGGTTTGTTGTATTAAGTAATTTATAGAGTGCTAAGAAGTTCCTTAAGCTATTATTAAAAACATACAAAATCTTCTCTGGTTAGACTTCGAGTAACTCGGGCTTCTAACTAAGCAGAACTGATAGAGCCGCCTTTTGATGTTTAATGAGTTTTGAGACAGATGTGAGACGTGATAGACAGGAGAGCAGTGGTGATTTAGTGCTCATGAAAAGAAATGATCTGACCCCCCTCTCTTTGGAAAAAAAAAGTAGCCAAAAGTGCCCTCCTCCTCCTCCTCCTCCTCCTCCTCCTTCTTTTTCTTCTTTGGCAGCCATGTGGTTTTGATTTCCTCATCTAGTGCCTCGCAGTGCTGGCTCATTTCCATTCAAACACACACCGAACACTGAAAACTAATTAGCCTTGGATGCCGCCACAGGAAGTGAGACTGCCAAGATCCTTTCCCCCCACAATTCCTCAACTTTTTCTGCTTCCCTCAGGCCAAGGGGCTTGCGCGGGGCCTCTCTGTGAAGGTTGCCAGGTCTAATTTTACAATTTCCCTTCACCTTATCAAGTCTGCCCCAGGCCCAGCCAAGGAGAAAGGATCAGAACCAGGTTGCCGTTGCAAGCTTTTCATCCCTGCGCCCAGTCCCCTTCCTCCTTCCCTCTCTTTTGTGTCTCCGCTTGAGGACTCTTGCCCATCTCCAGTTTCAGCGCTGACTTGTTAATCTGACCTTTACTAATACCTTTTTGGAAGAACCAAAGGGGGACTTCACCATCTTGTAAAACTTGAAAGTATTTCTTTCTCGCAGACTTCGCTTGAAGGTTAAAAGATTTTTCCCAAGAGCCAAAGCACCATGGGTGTCAACCGCTCTCAAGCATCCTATTTCAAAGCAGGACCCATTGCTAACGGACAGGAACTTAGCCTTGATTACCTGAAGAAAACGCAAAAAAAGGCAAATATTCAATGCCTCAATAACAAACAAAAAGGCAAATATTCAATGCCTCAATAACAATAAAAGCAAGTATAAAAACCCAAAATAACCCACATAAAGAGCAACTTGAACATAACAATTATAATTTAAATAAAAAGCCTATCCTCTCCTCAATGTGACATCCTTTTAAACACTTTAACATGTCTATCATGTCTCTTCTTAAATTTCTTAGGAATGTAACATTCTGCTATTCTTGAGTGGGTCCTCATGATCATGGAATGTTGCCAGGGATGTAGGAGTCCTAACCTCACCTTCCCAGCCCCACACCCACCTGACCCTCTTTGTCCCGATGCCCTGGTCTCTAAGATGGAAGTCCTGGTCCATGCACTGTCACCACCCAGTATTTTGTCCTGATCTCCCTTCAACAACAGCAACAATTGTATTTGTTAACCACATCTCCTCATGTCTCAAAGTGGGGTACAATACCATTAAAATACATGTCATAAACTGAGTAGAGCTGCCGGAAGAGCTAAGTCTTTCATTGTGTCCTACATTTTTGACAGCTCATTTAGCTGTCAAATCTCTTCCAGCAGGTTATTCCACAGTCCAGGGGTGGCTGATAAAAAGGTCCTCTGGGTGGCAGACGTCCTGTCACTACCCAGTATTCTGTCCTGATCCCTCTTTGACAACAAGAACAATTGTTTTGTTAACCACCTCTCCTCATGGCTCAAGGTGAGGTACAATAAAATACATATGATAAAATGGGGAGGGTTGCCAGAAGAGCTTTTATTGTGTCTTACATTTTGATAGCTCATTTAGCTGTCGAAACTCTTTTAGCAGGTCATTCCACAGTCTAGGGGTGGCTGATGAAAAGGTCCTCTGGGTGGCAATTGCCAGTTAGGTTCTGGCTGGTTGAAGGAAGCATCTTCCAGAGGACATGAGTATTCGGGGTAGATTGTACAGGAGAACAGGATCGTTTAGATAACCTGGATGCAATCTGTATAGTTCTTCAAAGGTTATAACCAACACTTTTTACTTTGCCTGGCAACCAGTGGAGTAATTTCAGTATAGATGTAAAGGGCTCACTCCTAGATGGCTGTCATGTTTTGAACTAACTTGGTAAAGAAGTAGCCAAATTGCAGAAGTTCAGCCTCGAGGTTACCAACACATGTCTTTAGGTCTTCCAGTTTTAGGAAGGGGCATAACTGGCATATCAGCTAATGCTGATCACTCCTGAACCTCTCTGGAGTATTCCCAAGCTGTAAACACTTCCAGAACTAGTTGACATGCCTCCAACTCTAGGTTAGGACCCTTAATAGTAAGCACCTCTGTCTTGTCTGGATTCAGTTCCCATTTGTTTTTCTTCATGCAGGCCATTACCTCCTCCAAGAATTCATTCTGAGGAGAAACACTATCTTTAGCTAAGGCTGTTTTCGAAAGTACAGAGGAATATATTCAGTATACAGATAGTGCCCTGTCCTATGCTTCCAGATGATATCTTCTAGCAGTTAAGAGGTAGCTTAAATAGCACTGGGGATAGAAAGATACATTGTGGTGAACCACAAAACATCTCCTTTTTTGAGGAGTAGCTATCCCCAAGCATCAACATCTGGAACCTGTTTGAGAGGTAAAATTGGAACCACTGCAACATAGTGCATCTGATTCCCAAGCCACCCAAATGTTTGAGAAAAATACCATGGTTGATGGTATCTAACATTACTGGGAAATTTAACAGGAACACACTCCCCATCTGTTAAGATGAATATCATCTACTAAGGCAACCATCGCAATCTCAAGTCTGTATCTTGCTCCGAAGCTGCTTTGAAATGGGTCAGGAAGTGTTTGTCATCTTGCAATTGGAAGGCAACTCAATCACCTTGTCTAAAAAGGAATTAGAATCTAATCTGAAATTATTACGGTCCAGGGGATTCTATTTTAGAGAAAATATCTATAACTTTTACTTTACATCTCTCCTGTTGTCATCACCACTCCCATTTATGACATCTGCAGAGGTGCCTGCACAGCCTACTGTATTTTCAAATATGCAAGAAAAAGAGTTCAAAGAGCTGAAAGATCCAAATCCATATTTAAGCAATACATTGTGAATATTTAAAGACACAAATTAACTTTGATGAATGCCAAAATAACCATGGTCTATGAGGAGCAAACTCACCAGTCTCTCTTCTTGTCTCTCACCCTTGTTGCTCATTTGTTTGGCGCTACACCACCCTGTAACCTGCTTTTCCTACTGCCCTAATGCCTCTTATTTTTTGCAAGGCATGTTTTCCAGTTAGTACCATTTGTTTTTTATTTTATTTTCTAGAGCAGGCCTTTTCATTTCTTAAGATGTCCTCTGGCGGCAGTGTGAGTCCAAAGTCATGATGGAGAAATCACAAGGTGGATTGTGGCTGTAACTTCTATCAGAACTGAAAGTTTTAAGGCAGATAAATGCAAGTGGGCTTATCGGTGGAAGCAAAGGGAATGGAAAAAGTGAGAACAAGGGGATAAGAGGGAAAGAGCTTATGAGCAGACAAACAGCAGGGCGAGGTGAGAACAAACGAAAGCAGAGTACCTAGAGAGGGAAGATAAAGTGCATTTTGTGCAATTACACTTTTAAGATCTAGTTGCAACAAATGTTGTGTATTTTTAGTGGTGTAGCCTCCCCCTAGTAAATCTTCTTCCCTCTCCTCCACTTCCCCTCCTTCCTTTCTTCTTTTGCCTCCTCCTCTTCTTCCTCTCCCTGCCCTTCTTCCCCTTCTCCTCCTTTCTACCCCTTCCTCTTCTTTTTCCCCTTCCTCCTCCTTTTCTTTTCTTCCTCCCACTCTTCTTCTTCTCCTTCCTCTTCCTTACCTGGGACCATACGGGAAAGAGGGAGAGACCCAATAATTCCCACACCGTTTTCTCACTGTTGGGACTGAAAAGTCTGCCCCTATGCGCCGTGCCCACATGTGGGTTCTCTCTTCCCTCATTAGTGGCTTATCTTTCTATCAGCTTCATCACACATGTCTTTGAAAGTGTCCTAGGACACTTGCAGAGCAGTTGATCCACGTAGCCCATGCCACCCATCACACAATGCACACTTACTTCCGGTGTGGTTCCGTTGATCAGCTATGGCACAAGCATTCTACGACGCTTTGCCCGGAACACGGGAAGCTTCCTAATGTTCTGTCAGGAACAACAGTGTAAGGGACCCCAATTTTGGGCCCCTATTGAAGTTCCAGTCACGGGAGGCAAACAGGCAAAATGTCCAATCTCAGGAGTAGAACAAAAGCAAGGTTTATTCCATTATGGCCATAAGGAGATGGATCCGCCGTACTGCACACTCAGGTCACAGTACTTGAAAAGGCTGCCATGCCCCACACCCCTTGACCACATATCATATAGGTTTTTTCTTATCCATCAACATTCTACTGCACATGTTTTCTTGGGCAAATTTCAGCCAAATATCTGTTGTCACTCAAGTCCCAGCCCATGTTCAGCCCATGTTCAGCAAGCCCTACCTTCATGACTAGCTTATCCATTGCAGAACACACAATTTCGCTATCCTGCTGTTGACGTGTTGCTCCTTTTCTGCAGGGAGGGGTACCTTCTTTCCATTTTGTTACTAAAGCAAATATGCTACAGGTAGAGGTAGCCCTAGGTAATTTTCAATGGTAAGCAAACAGTATTTTGGCACCCCTCCCCCAAACAATCACTGATATATATATTTTCTGTTCATCATGGGAGTTCTCTGTGCCATATTTGGTTCAATTCCATCATTGGTGTTCAGAATGCTCTTTGATTGTAGGTGAACTATACATCCCAGTAACTACAACTTGCATATGTCAAGGTCTATTTTCCCCCAAGAGCGCCTCAAGAGCGCCCCTGGGCAAAATAAACTATACTGCAAATGCTTACTTTGCGTAATGGATTGAGCCGCCCCTGGCTACAGGCTTGAGCCTCCTCCAACAGGACCAGCACAGGGGAAAGCCTCATGGTGACACTTCCTCTCGTGTGATGGGAAAGTGTCACTGCAGATAAGGTTGGATGTGGGGAATGCCCCACTGCTCTGCAGATTTGCCACAGAAACTGGTGAATCACCCCACGGCCCCTCATCAATGTGATGAGGTTCTTTCTCTTTCCCCACCTCTTCATAACTCCTCTTCCCACAGTGCCTTCCCAACCTTCCCTGACTACACTAACACATGAACATATACAAGTTGAGCATATACAGGGGCTGAAATAAGGGAGATTCTGGGAAACATGGAAGAGTTGGTCACTCTAGATCAGGCATGCACAAACTTTGGCCCTTCAGGTGTTTTGGACTTCAAGTCCCACAAGCAACTGAGGGGGAAAAGGAATAGGGTCTGAGGCTGTTAGGAATTGTGGGAGTTGAAGTCCAAAGCACCTGAAGGGCCTAACTTTGCCCATGCCTGATCTAGATCTCCCACCCAATTGCTTTTTGGTAATTCCACTTAAAGTGATGAAAAATTGTTGTATTTTTTACATTTCCATTCTCTCTCACTTCACTAATTACATCCTCTCTCTCCAGCCATCTGTATAAATATGAGGTTAACCCTCTAGGTATCTGATGAAGTGGGCTGCAGGTGAAAAAACATATGTCAAATAAAGCTTATTAGTCTTAAAGTGTAAGATACCTTTGGTAGATAAGAGCAAATCCTATATTCTGCTGCAAAAACGAATGCAGCTATCCTCTTGGAAACTGTAAAGGTTATTCCTTGGTAGAAAAAAAATGAAATAACTACTAACTCAATGTGGCAGGTGCAATCATGATGCTGATCATTATCATCATCATCATATTTATTTCTATCCTGTATTTCTACCCATAAGGACTGAAGACGGCTAACACTAACAAGACACAACCCAATAAAAATACAAAGCAAATTCAGAAATTAAGAAAGCAAATATTTATTTCATGGATACAAGCTTAAAACAATTAAAATTAAAATAAAATTGCAAAGCTCAACATAACCCCAAAATACCAACAACAACCTTTCCAGCAGCCTGCCCTTCATCATCCCACAAATGCCTGGGGTCATAGATATATCTTCACCTGCCTGCAAAAGACAAGCGGAGATGGGACCATTCCTGTCTCTCTTGGGAGGAAGTTCCAAAGTCTCCCTTGTTTGCACCAAACACTTGAGTAGGTTATGGAACAGAGAGAAGGCCTTCCCCAGATGATCTTAGCATTCTAACAGACTCCTAGAGGTAGATACGGCACAAACTGTATAGGGCTTTATAGGTCCACACAGCACTTTGAATTGTGCCCCAAAATAGGTTGGCAGCCAGTAGAGCTATTGCAACAAAGGAGTTGTGTGCTCCCTATTGCCACCCCATTAATAACCTGGCTGCCAATCTTTAGACCAGTGGTTCTCAACCTGGAGTCCCCAAATGTTTTTGGCCTACAACTCCCAGAAACCCCATCCACTTTACCAGCTGATAGGGTTTCTGGGAGTTGAAGGCCAAAAACATCGGGGGACTCCAGGTTGAGAACCATTGCTTTAGACCAACTGAGGACTTCATCACTTTAATAAGTACTCTGATTCAATCAGTATGCACGCCGTATTATTATTATCATTATTTTGGATGATTGCATGCTGTTTTCAGATGGGACGCATACTGACCCCATCATATCTGAATACTACAATTCTTATGTTTAGAAAATGCCACACTTTGGCTCATCATACCCTGGGAGGCTGGCTCCTCCCAATCCATTTGAAAGACTCTCTACATCCTTCGGTCACAATTTTGGAAATGTCTTCTAAGATTGTGATTAGTGATGTAGCCTCGAAGTGTAAAAGGATTATTCTCGTGAGACTTGAAAAAGAATCATATATATCAATCTTTATTAATGGTTGCATGGCTCTTTGTCAGGAGGGCTTTGATTATATTTTCTTGCCCTGGTGAAGGGAGTTGGATTGAATGACCTTTAGGCAGCATTTCTCAACCTGGGTGTTGGGACCCCTGGGGGGGTCGCGAAGGGGTGTCAGAAGGGTCGCCAAAGACCACCAGAAAACACAGTATTTTCTGGTGGTCATGGGAGTTCTGTGTGTGAAGTTTGGCCCAATTCTATCGTTGGTGGGGTTCAGAATGCTCTTTGATTGTAGGTGAACTATAAATTCTAGTAACTATAACTCCCAAATGTCAAGGTCTATTCCCCCCAAACTCCATCTGTGTCCATATTCATGACAAGTTTGGTCTAGATCCTTCATTGTTTGAGTCCACAGTGCTCTCTGGATGCAGATGAACTACAATTCCAAAACTCATGGTCAATGCCCACCAAACCCTTCTAATGTTTTCTGTTGGTCATGGGAGTTTTGTGTGCCAAGTTGGGTTCAATTCCATCGTTGGTGGAGTTCAGAATATTCTTTGATTGTAGGGTAACTATAAACTACAACTACAACTCCCAAATGACAAAATCATTTTTTTAGTGATGGTCACTCCTTGGATTAGTAGGTGTGTTGTGGCCAAACTTGGCGGCAATTCGTCTAGCAGATTTTGAGTTATGATGTCACTCAAAACAAACAGAGCATTTTATATATATAGATTAGGGCAAAGAGGAAATGAATTCAGCTGGGAACCCTGAAAATTATTTTCAGGTTTGACTAGGAACCTTTTCATATATATTATGATAAATAGTGCATATACGATGCAATTAGCTATTGTTGCTATCATTATACCTCATTTCCCCCCAAAATTGGGACTCACAATTTAAAATAAAATAAAATAAAATAAAATTTTAATATTATTATTTATTTATTACCCATCTCTCTCCATGGCTCATGGCAGGTCACAGTACAGTAAAAAACAAACATACTATAAAAATTCTGCAAACACTCATATTAAAATACAGTTCCATAAAAGATACATATCAAAGCATTTCTGTAAAATAAACATTAATCACACATGACAGAGACCAAAGCACAGAATAATATTAATTTTACAATACGATTAAAAACACAATGATCAAAGAGCATTGGCATCAATGGCTATCTATCTGTACACATAATAAAAATAAAAAATGCATGTGTGTATGTGTCGGAGGTGTCCACTTACACTGAACAGCCTCCCACCTCCACAAACAGGCTATAGTTCCAAGTGCTACGAAGCCTCCAAAGGCACTCCCTCAATTGACATTGCAGGTTAGAGTGCATGCCATGAACATGTAGCCCAAACACTGTTAATGTCCTCCCCAAACACTACAGCCCACCACCCAAGGAAAGCTTTCATTCCCCAACAATTTCATCCTAGGTGTTTCCTCCACCACAGGAAGGCATCCCAGGGTTCCTTGTGTGAAATTTGCATGACCTCACCCACTGCCTCTCCCTTACCACTTTTCTACTCTTTCTATGGCGCACAGCAAACACAGAGGAATTCATCAGCAACTGAACAGACTGGAGGGGTTTGGGGGAAATGACCTTTGATTTTGTGAGTTGTAGTTCACCTGCATCCTGAAAGCACTCAACCCAGCTGACGATGGATCTGGACCACTTGGCACACAGATCCAGGACCTGATCCCAGATTATCTGCTTATCCCAGATTATATGGCAGTGGAAACTCATATAATCCAGTTCAAAGCGGATAACCAGGGATCAAATCCTGGGATATAACGACAGTGTAGAAGGGTCTTAGGCTTAGGAGGCAATTGTTTAAAACCCTGGAGGCAATCTGAGGTCCCTTACAGACTGCCTCTATATCCCAGGATCGGATCCCAGATTATCTGCTTATTACAGATTATCTGGCAGTGGAGATTAATATAATCCAGTTTGAAGAAAATAATTTGGGATCCTGGAAGTGTAGAAGGGGCCTAAGTGGACTGACTGGCCTATCTTGCTGTAATATCATGCACCTGAGTCATTAGTTCACAGACTGGGATGGAGTGCCCAATGCTGGATCAATGAAACTACAATTTCCCTATTTGGGACCTTTTGGGTTTAAGAGCAGTGTATAAATGATTCAGATGAACAAATGTATAGCAGACCAATCCGTGGGAAGTAGAGCTTGAATTACAAACCAGATGAGCTATAAACCTGGCATGCATTGTATATATACATTTATCAGCAGCTCTGTCCACAGACTATCAGGGTGGATAGTCTTATTAAAATGGTGTTATAAAATCAGTGCTAGTATTTAGTGCCGTGGGTGGTATAGACCCTAATTCATCCAAATATATACTGTAAGTTATATTTCACATCTCTGTGTGAATTTAGACACCACCAGAGGGAGCTGCAATATAATTAATCTGCAATTATAATCACAATTCCAACACAATAGTATTTTAGAGAAGATGGGCTTCTCCTTTGCTATATTACTCGTATTTCAAGATTTGAACATATGAATCTGCTTTACATAGGGGTCAGCTGGCTCAGTATTCTTTGAGAGGCAATCGTTCCCCAAGGATCTAACATGAGAATCTTTCTCAGACTTGCTACTTGAGATAATGTTGACATGAGATGCTAACGTTTGTAGTAATAACTTCTCACGTGCAAAACATATATTCAAGGCGCCTACATCCACTAAGGCAGTGGTTCTCAACCTGTGGGTCCCCAGATGTTTTGGCCTTGAACTCCCAGAAATCTTAACAGCTGGTAAACTGGCTGGGACTGCTGGGAGTTGTAGGCCAAAACACCTGGGGACCCAGAGGTTGAGAACCACTGCACTAAGGCAACAGTGGCCAACTGTGGAGTGCGAAGGAGAGTTCCCCATACTTCTGGCCACCCAACAATCGTCTCCATTAAAATCAGCTGACAACTAAAAACATAAGTGAAAATAACATTCGGTATCATATCCCTGAAACCCTTGATATCTAATACATTGTAACTCATGATTTCAACACACAGAGTAAAGTGGGAAAATATTGTGTAATAAACAGTTCCCTGGGCCCTTCTACACAAGCCCTAAAATGTGGAAGAAACCAGAATAAAAGGACAGGTAGCTAAACAACATCTCACACTGAACATGCACACTGATTTGGATTAAAAACTGAAAAATACGTGTTAAGTTGCGCTTAAACCCTGGTTTCGTCCGAAAATGCGCATATTCACATGACTGTATATTCTTGCACTCAAGAAAAACATGATTTCATTCGTATACCCTGGTGTGGACTGCTCCAGCACACAGTTGATCTAGGCTGTAAACAAATGGAGCCACAGACACACAGGTGGCTAAATGGAAGCATAAATGGAAACCAATTACAATGAGAACTCTTTGCATCCATTCCGTTGTTCAGATTTTTATGAAATTAAACAGAGCTTGAATTTACAGTAGGGTGAGGAGAAATAATAAGAAATCCGCTTGTGTATGCATTTAGATATCCGCATAAGCGCATATGAGGTCCAGCACACCTTAGAGAGTCATTTTTAAAAAAAGTAAATTTCCGCTGGATGTTCCCTGTCTATCTTGCTGATTTCTAAAACCCACTACAAACCAAGGTGTCAGGATGGTGGGGGACCATTTACTGGGACTGACAGGTCTATGTTTAGACTGTCAAGTCCTGCAGTTTTTTTGTCCCACTTATTTGACTTGCATTTTGACACTGCCTGGAAGCTCCCTCTGTTTCAGTATCAGAAAATAATGTTAAAATAGATCCTTCATTGGCAATTCATGGGCCAAACTCCACTCATCTGTCCAATCCTAATGTGAAAGATGGCTATACCCTTTGCCAAATAGGCAGCTCAGGCCCCAGCGACACTATTTGAAACTGAATTATATGGCGGTGTAGATGGGGCTTCCATGACTATTCAGACACCTACAACAGAGCAATTGCAACCCTTATTTTATTTTATCTTTATCTGCAGGCAAATGTATATAATGTATATAACATATAATTTGGGAGGAAATGGAACCAGGCAGATCTTGTGCCTATTGGATGAAGTTCTTATTATATATCTTCCCATAAACTCTTTGAGTGATGTGATATATATAATGATGATCAAATGGGGGAAAATTAACATTCTCTCCTTACCATCCATATTTACCTACAGAATGTTACCACATAATGTGATTGATGAAAGGCAGCTTATTGACCTGTATCATTTCTAGCTTTCCTTCCTTTCCACTGAGCCAAAGCCTCACACAACTAATTTATTCCACTTGTGAGAGTTGTTTCTATGACATCATAACATGCATCATTTATTATGACATTCTTTCTAACACTTTTTATTTGTTCTTCAGGCTTCTTGGTTGTGAACACAGATGCTTTCAGCATGACAATTCTTTCCTTATTTTTTACTTTTCTATAAAAAATAATTCGGATTTCTACCATAATGGGGAGAACATCATGATTATTTGTCCTAAGGAGAAAAACTTTTGCTAAACCTTATTCATAATAACTATCCGTCACGAGTTATTCATGTGTGTGTGTGTGACACTAACTAATGATCATCCATTTTTTACTTTTACTTTTTTAAAATAAAAGAAAGTATATATGCAGAATCCAAAATGAGATCATTCCACATATGTTGTCCCTCAGGTATGTCTAAAATGGAAAGTAAGCTTTGCTTGTAATTGTGAGCCTACACGAATGGGCTATTTAATTGTAGCTTGACAATCAACTTGGATGATGTTCTTGCCAAATCATTGCCGACAAAAATATTTTGCTGAAATCCCTAAAGCCAAAGCCCAGCTACACAAATAAATACTGTAGCACTGCCTGACAGAAAGACATCCAAACCAATCTCTTCCAGATGGCACTGATGGATGGCTTTCTGCTTCTATTTATTTGGTTTCCCCGGCAATAGTGTCTTGCATTCACTGTCCATCACTTGATTAGTTTTGATCTGGAGGCTGACCTTGCAGTCTTTACAACACTAGGTTGGCAATTTGGTGTGTTGGGCACTCAAGGCTGGTATTTCAACCTCTGATGTTCATCCCTTTTATTGTCAGCATAAAAGGATTCTCCTATGTTTGGGACATGAAGGATATTGAATGCATTGCCTTTTCATTTAGACCCCAGCCCCCTCATTTAGAGATCCAGTTTCACTGATCCAGCATTGGGCCCTCTCATTTAGACCCCAGTCCAGATCTTCCAATGCAAAGATCACTGCAATGAATGGGAATTATGAATATGCTAACTTTATTCAAATCATCCTCAAAGTTTTCTGGAGTAAAACTGAAGGTTTTATGGTATTTATAAAAGTGAACACTTTGTTTATAAGGATATGTCTAAGGCCTTCATCACATTGACTTTGAGAAGCATGCATTACCATCTGTATAGCAAAGGGAATTGTACCATTTGATCCCCGATTATCCCGTTTCAAGTTCTGTCTTTCCATCACACTTGTTTCCCCTTTTCAGTTTTTCCCCTGTTCTTTTTTTTTGGGGGGGGGGGGATATTTTTATTAATAAAGTTTCCAAAATTTGAGAGAGATATAGTGTGTTTTCAATGAAAATAGGAGAACATTTTGGCTATAGATAAGAGAATAGTAGGAAAATTAGAAGGTTCACGACAGAAGGGGAGAGTCCCCCTGGAAAAAGAGAGACAAAAAAGGGAAAAAAGAAAAAAGAAAGAAAGAGAAAAAAATTAAATATGTTGACTTCCATCTAGTCTTTGTTGGTCTTTAATGTCTTTTTTCTGTAATGTGAGGCTGTTTTATCTCCCCAGTGTTTCTTCTTCAGTTATGATTTATTCTTTTTATATAATGATCTCTATTTTCCATTATCTAAAATAGTCTTTTACTGGGTCCCAATTTGTACATTTCTTTGGTGTTCTTTGGTTTGATGTTAGCCAATATGTGACTTCATCCATGCTCATTATCTCCAAAATCTTGTTTTGCCATTTTTCTCTTTGGGGTATTTCTTTTATTCAACATTTCTTTTCAAATACCATTCTAGCTGCCGTAGTTAGATAGGTAAATAATATTTCCTTATTCTTCCCCCCTGAAAATCAAGCATTCCTAACAGAAAGTTTTCTGGCTCTTTTTTGATGTGTGTGTATAGAATCATTTGAATGTCTTTTTGAATGATATTCCAGAAGTTTTTCCCCTGTTCTTGTGCGCATTCAAACCACCACATGGAGAATCCTTTTCTGCCCTTTTTGCATTACTTTTAAAAAAATCAGGGAAAACTTCAGTATCAAAAGTCAAGATTACTATGGACCTCATCCCATTTGTGGGGAGAAAGTGGGGGGGGCGGATTTTAAACCCATTTGCCATGGTAAGTCCTTCCCATGCCTTCCTTCCCTCCACTATACCAGTGTAATTAAACACTATTTTATCATGATCCCCTCCTGATAGATTTTCCTTTCCTCCATTAGGCCAGTGTTATGTTAAAAAGCTAGCAAGAACACATGGTTACTATTGAAGAGAAAATGCAGTGAAAGCAAAGTAGTGAGGAACACCCATTCCTCCTTGTCCCTGAAACGATTCAACACGGGCAAATCTGTCAGATCCCATCATATGCGTTTTTCAATGTTCACAACTAATCTGGCACACACCAGGGGCTCAGAACACCATTATTTGGCTATGTTCTGAACTCCCCCCTTTCAGCACACTTCAGCTCCATTTCAAGGACGAAGGACAACAGATGATGATTTGGAAGTAGGCAAACGTGACGTGATGGGCTCCATGCCTCTTCGTCCTTGAAGTGTCAATGAAGTGTCCTACGATAGGGAAAATGCTCCATGTGATGAGGTCCTAAATAAAGCAAACATCCATACCAATATTACATTTTAAAAGGTATTTATTTTGGGAATGATGCACAGGAGCATTCAAATAGATAGATTGTATCAAATGCTGGTATAAATTGCCAGGAACAAGAAACAGAACTAAAAGAAAAGACAGCTGATAAATATGTTGTTGTTGTTGTTGTTGTTAACACCTTTTATTCTGCAACACTTGTCTGTCCTTCACAGAAGGCCTTTGTCCCAGAATCAGGTCACTTCCTATTTTTAAAAGACTCCAATGAACCAAGAAAACTTAAAAACAAAACTCACACTTATAATAAAGTTTAGTTTTCTTCTGTGGTTTTAATTTTTTCTTGTTTTTTCCCCTTCGTTTTGCTATGGTGCTCTATTATTTGTAATGTTCATAGTATTGTTTATTTTATTATTTTGTTTATCTTGGAAGGACAGAACAGAATATAATTTTAAACTAAAATGTGAAAATACTTGTTTTATAATAAATGATATATTAGGTAGTACACATTTCCTTCCATTCATTCCATGAGGTTTGCTGGCATTGAAATATTATGTGCTAGCCTTTTAAACTGCCACAACCTATCTGATTTTGCAAATAATCCAAATAGCCAGATATATACACATTATTCTGTTTTGTTTGTGAATAATTGGAATGTTTACAGCACATATTTCCTCCAAGCACCATTTGGACAACTTTTGAAAAATTATGTTTTGCTTATATTAATAATTTAGTTTGCATATATGTGTGCATATGAGTGTTTTATTCATCCTTCATCCAATATAACATTTTGTCCATTTGTTATTGGGGTTTGTTATTCGCATACTTGTTATTTGATGTTTTTTCGTGATTGTTCATATATTTTGGTCTTTAGTTCCCAACTCTACTTCCTTTTTCTGCAACTAATGTTTAGAAATGTTAAATTAAATTAAGCTTTTGTACCATAATGCATGAGTTTTGAGATTTATTTGCCGAAGCTGGAACCATTTGCAACCCTTTGTAAATTGATATGAGCCATCACTTGTGAGAACATATGAGCAGTGGGAAGAAGGAAAGAAAAAAGAATCATTTTTGTCTGTGTCCAGATTTGTGCTCAATGGAAAATGATGATATACACCTTTTGTATACATTTTAGTTAGAAGCTATGTGTTGCATCATAGGCATTATAATAATACTAGCCGTACCCTGCCATGTGTTGCTGTATGTGTGTGTGTGTGTGTGTGAGTGAGTGTATATATTTGTATATATGTGGTTTTGCGCATGCGTTGTGATGCATTTTTTCTTTTATTTTTTTGGCTTTAAGTCTCTTCTGCTGTGTTTTTCAGTGTTTTTATGAGAGATGGTCACTTGTTGGCCTGTTATGTGTATTGTGTCCAAATTTGGTGTCAGTTCGTCCAATGGTTTTTAAGTTATGTTAATTTCACAAACAAACATTACATTTTTAGTTCTATAAATTTAATATGTTCATAACTTTAAGCAAGGGTATAATGGTGTATAACATATAATTGTGAGTTATCATTTGAGTTTGCATCCCAGGATACTTTCAGAGAAAACAATTTGAATGGCAGCATATATTTGAACATGTGTTCAGCTGAAAAACCTTAATGTAAGTCTTTTTTATTGTTTTTTTTAATGATAATTTGGACTTTTCAAGTTATTGCATTGTAACATTTTGAGCAGAGGTTAGGCAATAAGCAGATTTGGCATCCAAAGCAATATAGAATGGAATCTGTACGAACTGTACAGAAGAAAACTAGTAAGCGCTTTTAAAGGATTCTCCACGGCAATTCATAACACCTGCTCCTAATCTATAGGTAATAGAATCCTGTTCTCTTGCTATGTACACCCAGCTACCCCTATTTCTTCAATTCTAAGATGCACTCCCCAACCCATATAAACATCTCTAAAAACAGGGTATGCCATAGAATCATGGGTGCTTTTTTAAACATATAAATAAAGCTTTCTTTCTGTTGGTAGTGAAATGAGTATGTCTTTTTTGTTGTCGTTTATTTGTTCAGTCATTTCCAAATCTTCGTGACCTCATGGACCAGCCCACGCAGGAGCTCCCTGTCAGCCGTAGCCACTCCCAACTCTTTCAAAGTCAAACCAGTCACTTCAAGGATGCCATCCATCCATCTTACCCTTGGTCGGCCCCTCTTCCTTTTTCCTTTCATTTTCCTTTCATTAAAGTTTATTTTTAGATTAACTCAGTTTATTATTCTTGAACCTTGTGGTCCCTGCTAACAATAAAAAAATCAAAGTGGTCCCTGGTCAAAAAAAAGGTTGGGAACTACTGATCTAATCCAACTCCCTGTAATGCTGGACCACAGAATCAAAGCATCCCCGGCAGATGGCCATCCAACCTCTGTTTAAAAATTTCCAGAGAAGGAGACTCCAACATGTTCTCAATTTTCTCATGAACTAAATATTCTGCTATTCTTGGTTAAGGCCCTTTCCATGAGTCAGATACTGATCCTTCTACTGAGTGAGTACTGAATTATGTATCTCAGGAGTTAGTAACTTTATATCACAATTATTAGTAGTATATTGTCTCAGTGGGTGTGGGGGATCACAAGGGTCACATTATACCAGTACTCTATAATTTACATTGGCCCCTATAAATAATATTTATTTGTAATGCCCTTTCCACCAGGCTGGAACATCAAACCTATATAATCAAAGATAATGAAACCTAATTTTATAAATATTGCACTCTTATTCCCATTTTAGGAGCTCTTTTGCTTTATTATTTTTACTACAACACTATAAAAACATGAACTAAATTTGGGTTGCTTGTACCTTCCCCAATGCTTTTAAAACAACAAATAGAAATAACCTCAAAAGCTGTGAGCTTGCATGAAAGAAGAGCCAGAAGGAAGGTCCACTTTTTTTTTGTTTTTATTTCCATCTGCATATCTGGGTATAATGTAGCAGTTGAGTCAATGTTCAGTACTAACCACAGATGCAATACCAATAAGGATCGATTCTGTAGCCAAACAGCATTATATGTGAAATCCAGAATTAAGGCAACCTCATGTTGGCCCAAAGTCTACAAAGAAAGTGTCACAACGTGTGCTTGCTTACAACTTTCCAATTTCCATATTCATACTACCATGCTTTGCTTTCACCTGTCAGGGACCAGCAAAGGTATGCTTCATTATGGTAGGGATACCAAGGTGTTTGCTTATAAAGCTATTGTCCTCCAAACCCTGCTATACGCCTGCGAGATGTGGACTATCTACAGACATCATATGCAACTCCTAGAATGATTCCATCAACGTTGCCTCTGAAAAATCCTGCAGATCTCTTGGGAAGACAAGCGGACAAATGTCAGCGTGCTGGAAGAAGCAAAGGCCACCAGCATTGAAGCAATGGTCCTCCGCCATCAACTCCACTAGACCAGCGATGTTGTCCGAATGCCCAACCACCGTCTCCCAAAGTAGTTGCTCTACTCCGAACTCTAGAATGGAAAACAGAATGTTGGAGACAGAAAAAGAGATTTAAAGATGGGCTCAAAGCCAGAGCGTGGCTGTAGGGAAAGCAGAGCCTCCCTTTTTTCATGGATGATTTCCCCAAAAGTTTAAAATTTTGAAAAATTAGGATTCTGAAATCTACAGAAGACTGTCCATAGAAAGAGGTGGATGTTTTCTACCCAGAAGAGACTATATAGAGGAAAATATGTGGGACAAGCAGAAGAAGATGTGAATGGAGAAGTATATGCAGACACAATGTGATCATCATCTTCAAAGGTTGAGTTTCAACTAAAGAACAGCTAAACAGGACTTGACACTCACAATCAATGAGTAAACCGTGTGAAGTATTTATTCATTTATCATGTCAGAAGCAAATTGAGAATACAGTTATAATGTATAGGAAAAACCACAAACTAAAGTAAAAAACTTGGCATTATACTAAATTTCCTTTGACCAGAAGCTGGTCAGTTGGAGTGCCTCTGGTGTTGCTGTGAGAAGGTCCTCCATTGTGCATGTGGCAGAGCTCAGGATGCATTGTAGTAAGTTGTCTGTGGTTTGCTCTTCTCCACACTCACATGTTGTGGACTCCACTTCGAAGCCCAATTTCTTAAGCTTGGCTATGCATCTCGTGGTGCCAGAGTATAGTCTGTTCAGTGCTTTCCAAGTTGCCTAGTCTTCTATGTGCCCAGGAAGAAGTTTCTCATTTGGTATCAGTCACTGATTGAGGTTCTGGGTTTTAGCCTGCCACTTTTGGACTCTCGCTTACTGAGGTGTTCCTGCGAGTATATCTGTAGATCTTAGGAAACTATTTCTTGATTTAAGGCACTGGCTTGCTGTGAAGTGTATCGAACATGAATTTCAGCATACAACTCTACCTCTCAGCCATTGCCTACAGTGGCATCAACCAGGGCAATGGACCGATGAGGGATCAGGAAGAGGAGATTCATCTCCTCCTCTTCCCCCCCCCCCCCGCCCACTTTCTCCAGTCATGCCAATTGATGTAACTGCAGGCAATGGCCAACTAATAAGACCCATTGTGACAAAGAAAATGGGAAGGGACTGTAAGTGCCATTCCAAGTCTCCAGGCCACCTGAGCCCAGGAAACATAGGATGGAAGTAAAAATAGTGGTGGCCAGTTCCAAGATGGAAGCTGTTCTAACTGTTTACATGGCTCAAAGTCAGGGATACTGATCCATGACCTTTCTGCATTAAGTAGTCAGTGTAGACATGCTTCAAGCCTTAGCTAAAAAATAACAGAACTCAAAATTTGATTGACAAGACATATGCTCTGTCAATATAAGAATAAATATACATATAGATTCTAGTGTGTGGATGTTTTTAAAAACAAAACACTTGCTTTAGTAAGTATACATTTAAAGGAAATGTAATAATTAGTTATGTCCAGAAACTGTCAAGGGAAGGATAATCATAAAATAGTCTACGCAACTTTTTTTCGTGTCAGGAGCGACTTGAGAAACTGCAAGGTGCTTCTGGTGTGAGAGAATTGGCTGTCTGCAAGGACGTTTCCCAGGGGACACCTGGATGATTTGATGTTTTACCATCCTTGTGGGAGGCTTCTCTCATGTTCCCACGTGGGAAGCTGGAACTGACAGAGGGAGCTCATCCGCACTCTCCCTGGATTTGAATATCTGACTTGGAGGCCTTCAGCCCTGCCAGCACAATAATATTTATTTATTTATTTATTTATTTATTTATTTATTTATTTATTTATATACTGCTCTATCTCCTCTGGAGGACTCAGGGCGGTTTCCAAATTGTAAAAACACAAAACCATACAGAGTAAGCAAAACAAAACAGAACAGAACAATACATAAGCATAAAATAGTCAAGGTTTTAACCCATTGCACCACTGGGGGCTCCATCTACGTAACTAGTAACGCTATACTCACTGTCAGCTATTCCTAAAGTGATGTTATTGCGTTGTTTGAAGAATAGAATAGAATCTGTACAGTTAATGTAGATAGGATTGTTATTAGTGGTCAGATTGTGTGCATACCAAGTTTGGAAACAATCAAAATGATGAACTCTCTAAAGAAAAAATATAGAATGTTGTTTTCTTTTAAAAAATAAACATATATTGAGGGTGGATAACTTATAAAATGATAAATGTATGCAAAGAGGGATTTTGGAAAGACATATCAAGATTTTAAAAAACCCCAAATGCCTGTTTCTAATTTATTTAAAATGCTTGGCTAGTTGGTATGCTATGCGCCTTCAAATAATTTTATAGGGAATACGTGTATAGAATGAAAAGAAGGACAGATTGCCAAGTAAGAGTACAGATGTCTAATCTTGCAGGAACAGTATCAGGAACCCAAGACACTGAAGAGTACATTACAAGATCCACAGGAAAAAAGGAGAGACCAGTCTCTAAGTGTTCTATAGGTGGTCTTTTTAAGGCCTTTGAATCATTTATGTAGGCTGCAATATGTTGTGCTTATTTCAAGGACAACTAAAGACCATCTATTCCATTCACTCCATTCACTTAGCTCAATCTTGGGGTCCTGAAAAAAGTGGCAACAGTAAAAGTTTTCTGAAGGCCACCTAGTGGCTCTTTTAGACATTTGCACAAATACGTTGTGCAGTGTTTTTACAGTGGACTCTGAAGAAGATGCTTCAGCTGTACTTCATACAAAAGACAATCAGTCTGTTTAACAAGCCTGGAAAATCCTGGTTTTTGATCAGGAAATATGTGGTTTTTATACCTATTTCATATGCCTATAAACCCAGGACCACACAAAAGTTTATCAGGCCAAAAGGGGTCCCAAGTGGGAAAATTTAAGAAACCCTGACCTTGGAGAACCAAAATAAAATATTCCAGATATATGAGTGTAATAGAAAACTGGTACAAGGTGTTTTTCCGCTGGCACCTTACGCCCCAGCAACTGGCTAGGTATTATAAGAATCAAAATAACAAATGCTTGAAATGCGGGGAAGAAGTGGGAACCTTCTTCCACTCCTGGTGGTCTTGTAAACCAGTTAAAAATATTGGAGAGAAATACATGAATATTCTCAAAAAGTATTAAGATTGAAGTTTGAACTCAGACCAGAATATTATCTGTTAAATATGACAAACTTTGAGATAGGGAGAAATAAGGATAAAATATTTTATTATCTGACCACACCAGCAAGAACTCTATTAGCCCAAAAATGGCGCACGAAAAAAATCCCGACAGTAGACACCTGGACTACCAAAATAATGGATTATATGGATATGGACTCCTTAACTTTTCTACTGCAAGACCGGAAAGATAAATGCCAAACCGACTGGACAGAATACAAAGAATTTCTCCAGGAAAAAAGACTAACTGTACAGATAGAATAGTTTAATCCCAGTATAAACTAGGAAAGCGTCAAGAAGAAAAAGAAAACTCTCTGTGGAATGGACCGGAAGACAATTGCCCCTATCCCACCACTCTCCTTCCCCCTTTCTCCCCTTGTGTCCCCCCCCCCCCAATTTTGTTTGTATTTTCATTTGGTTTCATTTTCATTTTTTTCCTTTCCCACTCCTGTCAAGATCCCTCCCCAACTACTTCATCCCCAACTTTTAATGTATTATTACCTAAAAAATTATGCAATAAAGATGATTAAAAAAAAGAAGTAGCCTTGACCTATAGAGCACTTGGAACTAGTCACCCCTTTTTCCCCTGACAAATAGTAGAAGGAAATTTAGTGTTCAGAATGAGGTGAGACTAGGCAAGGAAGGAACAACAAAAGAGGATTTTCGGATACATATGAAGCAAAAGAATGATAACAGAGGCAGGGGCGATCCTGTTCAATAAGGTAAAAAGCTGACAGATCTAAATTCAAAGGCAGAACTACTCAATACCCATTTTGCTTTGGTTTTTCATCAAAGAAGAACGATATACAGCCATGCAGCAAGAGAACTGGCCTGAGTAAACTAAAGGACAATCAGCTCTTCACATTCACTGGGTTTGGGGCAAAGGACTCCTGTAAAAATGAAAAAAATAAGAAACAGATAAAATAAGCATAAATACATTGCTGTGATTTTACGAAGTTCTAGTACTTCCAGTATGACTTCCACTGTAACTCCAAACTCATTGGAGGATCTAAAGATTCCTAGCAAGAGGTTTTCTGTAGTTTGGATCCATTGTTCCATATCCTGGTCTCTGGAGCAGAAGAAAAGCAGGTTGCTCCATCTTCAATACAACATCCTTTCCTAAATATTTCAACATGGGCCCTCTTAACCTTCTCTTCCTCAAGCTAAACATATACAGCTCCCTTAGCCACTCTTCATGCAAGCCTTTTACCATTCTCTGGTAAATTCTCAGCTTCTCAATATCCTTTTGGAAATGTGGCGCCCAGAACGAGACACATTATTCCAAGTGAGGTCTGATCAAAGCTGAACTGAATGGTTTTGTTATTTCACTTGAACTACTCAATATATTCCTACTGATGCAACCTGGAATCATGCTGTTGAATCATATACAGCAGGGGTCCTCAAACTAAGGCCCGGGGCCCGGATACGGCCCTCCAAAGTCATTTACCCGGCCCTCGCTGAGGGTCAACCTAAGTCTGAAATGACTTGAAAGCACACAGCAACAACAACCCTATCTCATCAGCCAAAATCAGGCCCACACTTCCCATTGAAATACTAATAAGATTATATCTGTTAAAATTGTTTTTCATTTTAATTATTGTATTGTTTTAAAGTGTTTTTTTTGCACTACAAGTAAGATATGTGCAGTGTGCATTCATTCATTTTTTTTTTCAAATTATAGGAATTCATTCATTTTTTTTTTCAAATTATAATCCGGCCCTCCAATAGTTTGAGGAACTGTGACCTGGCCCTCTGTATAAAAAGTTTGAGGACCCCTGATATACAGCTTGTAGACTAAGATTCCTAGATTCGATTTGCATGTGCTGTTTTCAAACCAAGTGTCTCCCATCCTATATCTGTGCATTTCTGTGATGGCATGCCTGAGTCTGGCTTTACTCGGGGGCTATCTGATACCTTCTGTTAAGATTAAGAACCTTAGCAGACAGAGGCATTTTGAGGCAAGGTAAAAAGATAACTAAATGAGTTTACTGAAACAAGATGAATAAAGGGTTAACTCCACCCAGGACTATCACAAGGTAACTTAAAACAACACATTACAAAATGAGATTTTACTGGTTGCAGTCATCTTTCTGGGATCTTTGAAAGTATTTTGCCTCTGGTATAAAGCGATTGATTATAAGATGTTGCTTATAAACTGTCTTAATCTTCTCTCCTGTGAAGCTTAGGCTAGCCAAAAGCTTCTGTTGTCCTTTGGACTGTTAGTATAATAATACTGCTAAATGCAGCAGCAGAAGAAGGTGCTAAGAATGCATGTTTGGATTTCTGAACAATATCCATGCCTCTAAGGCTCAACAGCAGAAAGAAGGAGGAGTCCAGCAAAGAGCTCTGGGGAAAAGGAATAGAACAACTGAGACTGGCCTCTGAGGGGTGTTTTAAGCTCCACCAAAAACCTAATACAAAAGGAAGGTCTCTGCACTATTGGGAAGGCCTATAAACAGGGGGGACTGAAGAAAAGAGGAGGAAGGTGGAACCAAAACTTCACAATTTCATTTGTATTTTTATCGGTTGAAATTCTTTTTGTCAATTTTGGTCCAGCTCTTCAATCTGTTATGGTCTTTTTGGATTTTGATCCTTTCCTCTGGTATATTATCAACAGATAATTTTTAATTTAGTGTAATCTGCAAATTTGAAAAGAATGGCCTCTATTCTGTCATTCAAACCATGTTCAATAAAAATGTTTTATAGCACTGGGCCCAGGACAAAAACCTATGCCATCCCACTTTGTTGCTTCTCTCCAGGATGAAGAGGAGCCATTGGTGAGCATCCCATGGGTTTAGCCAATCCGTTTAATGATCTGCTCTAGAATCTTTATTGGCATTAATGTCAAACTGACTGGGAGGTAATTGTTCGGGTATTATTTCTTTCTCTAACCAAAGATAAGGATTTGCCCTCCTCCAGTCTGCTGGAACTCCTGTTTTCCAGGAATTCTCAAAGATGATTGTAAATGTTTCTGAGTGGACTTCTGACAGTTCTTTAAATACCTTTGGATGGCCGAAATCTCCCATTATTACTATGTATTTTCTTTCTCAATGTGTGGTAATCTGTTCCAGAAAGGCAATGTTAGAAAACAGTACTGAAGAAAGGCAAACCTTGCCAAACTGAATGTATATCTTTTTTTAAAAAAATCATGTCACTATTTTACTAGAATGCTGTGGATGTTATGATTGATTGTATTGTTTTCTACAAAGCATTTGATAAACTCCCTAATCATTTTTGAGTAGCAAACTGACTGTATTATAAGTTTTGATCGACAAGAATATATAAGAGAAAAATATGGATAACACAAAATCATATGATCTGGGAGAAATGTGATGAAGCAGAATATACTCGTAGATGGTATATTAAATACATAGGATGTATTGCTAAGATTTGTTAAATAAGTAAGTGGAAATGCCTCCAGTGGAGACAGGCATTCAAATTCTGAAGTATAATTTTAAATAATGATTATGCATTTTTAACAGTGTTCTCAATGGCAAAGGTGTTATAAAATTCTATATCTTTTGAGCAACTCTGACGCACTCTTTTCTGAGATGGTTGCAAATTTTATTCTTGAGGTTAGTAACTTTTAAGTATGTTTTCCTTTTTATCTGTGACTTGTATATGCCTAGGCACACAGAGGACTGGGCGACCTGGAAGGCACTGAACAGACTGTGCTCTGGCACCACGAGATGCAGAGCCAACCTTCAGAAATGGGGCTACAAAGTGGAATCCTCGACATGCGAGTGTGGAGAAGAGCAAACCACTGACCACCTGCTGCAATGCACCCTGAGCCCTGCCACATGCACAAGGGAGGACCTTCTTGCAGCAACACCAGAAGCACTCCAAGTGGCCAGATACTGGTCAAAGGACATTTAATCAACTCTCATACTCACAAATTTTGTAATCTGCTTGTTTGCTTTGTTCTGTTAGAAATGTAATATAATTTGACTGGTTGTTCTGACACGACAAATAAATATGCCTAGGCTGTGATTTCGCTGTTGTATGCCAATAAAAGCTGTGTGTGCGCGTGAAATTATGATTATGCATCAAGTGAAGCGGGTTTAATGCTGGAACAGGCATATCCCATCTGGGGGGAGAAAGAGCCAGCTTCTGTCAAAACAAATAGACAAGGACATTCTTGTACAAATCACTATTCCACTACAGCCAAGTTATCATTCATAGCAAATATAAATTAGCTTGACCACTTTTGATATCATGCCTCTTTTCTTTTGCACAATTGCCAATCCATGTGTCCCACAGTTGTACTTCTGTACACCCTCATAACCTCACCTTTCCTCACTTCTGCTATTTGTTTTTCGAAAGCACAACTGTACAATTCAGGCATTTAAAAAAGAAAATTGAAATATAAAAGAAAAAGAAAACAGACAGCTTTGGAATAGTGAAGGGGAGGGAAAGAGGAGGAGAACCCTGCTCCTTGACATCACCATCACTCTGCTTTGCCAGCACCAAAGCCTAAGGGACGCCTTACACAGAGAACAGTGAGGAGAACATTGTGGAACAAAAATCTATTTACAGATTTTCACTGTTAATGGCTACAGATGGCAGAATTGCAGGAAGGAGACAGACTGGCAATGGGATGCACAGCATCTATTTAATTACTTACCTTTTTGGCCAGTTATTATAAGTTTGCATTGATGTGTTTGTTTACTGTCTTGATTTGTTTCATTTCTATTGTTTATTGAGGCATTTGCAACATTCACACTTGCCTCAGGCAAACAAGAGTTCATTCTTCCACCTTGGACATTCCACAGATATATAAACTTCACTTGCCTAGTTTCCAACAGACCTCACAACCTTTGAGGATGCCTGCCATAGATGCGGGGGAAACGGCAGGATGGAATGCTTCTGGAACATGGCCAGACAGCCTGGAATACTCACAGCAACCCATGGCATTGAATGTTTGCCATCTTTTGGTGGAAACTGCCCTGAGTCCCGTCCCTCCCCCGGGAAGATAGGACAGGTTATAAATTATTATTATTATTATTATTATTATTATTATTATTATTTGAAACACAATAAGATGAGTCCACAGCAAACAAGATCATTCTGCTGGCTGTTGTATTGGATCACATGTCAGATACTTCCCAAGAGTGTATGACCGTGTGATGTATCGGTGAATAATGCGTGCAGATCCCAGTAAGGTGGCCTTTTGCAGAGGACAGATGGTAATTTTGTCAGTGCCGATTGTGTTTAAGTGCAGGCCAAGGTCTTTAGTCACTGCACCCAGTGTGCTGATCATCACTGGGACCACCTTGACTGGCTTGTGCAAGAGTCTTTGCAGTTTGATCTTTAAATCCTCATATCGCGTCAGCTTTTCCAGTTGTTTCTCTTCAGTCCTGCTGTTGCCTAGGAATGCAACATCAACGATCCATACTTTGTTTTTTAACATGATCGTGAGGTCAGGAGTATTGTGTTCCAAAACTCTGTCTGTCTGAATTCGGAAGTCCCAGAGTAGTTTGATGTGTTCATTTTCTGTAACTTTTTCAGGCTTGTGATCCCACCAGTTCTTTGTCTCAGGCAGATATTTGTGGCACAAGTTCCAATGAATCATCTGAGCAACAGTGTTATGCCTCTGCTTGTAGTCTGTCTGTGCGATCTTCTTGCAGCAGCTGAGGATGTGATCTATTGTTTCATCTGCTTCCTTGTAGAGTCTACACTTGGGATCTGTTGTCGACTTTTCAATTCTGGCTTTGATGGCATTGGTTCAAATGGCTCTTTCTTGGGCTGCCAGAATCAGACCCTCTGTCTCCTTTTTCAGAGTTCCATTTGTGAGCCACAGCCATGTTTTTTCTTTGTCAATTCGGGATTATTATTATTATTATTATTATTATTATATCTGCCATGCCAATTTACCTTTGGCAATGAAGTCCTTAGGTACAGAAGATGGGGTTATTAAGTTTGCTTACCATTCTCACCATCGGTCAGTAGTCTGTTTGGGATTGGGCAAGGATGCTGTTCTTCCTTCTCCTTTGTTCAACTGACCCATTGTGGTTAGGCTTGTAGGGAGCCACAGAGTAGGTTTCAGGTTACTGCTACCAGGAATTGGTGCTCGAACTTGAATATGTGTCTTTTCACAGCTTAAACTGCATAGCCAGATGTAGATCAACAACATTTGTTCTTACATTTATAACACTGTGTGCTGTGTGTTGTGTAATTTCTCTGCTAGCCACAGCTCTATTCATGAATCAAAGTAACCTGTTATTTAAAAGAGCAGCATGGATTGAAGAGTGAGGGTTGCATAAAGGGACTTCCCTCTCTATACATAGTACTCCTGAAATGGGCCATTACAGAATTTCTGTAGGGCCTTGTGTGGTGAAAGTTTCTTTTCAAACATGAGCCTAGAAAAATACAGCCTAGCAACTCCTGCCTGCATATTTTTCAGATCCTAAATCTGAATTAAATTTCCTGCCACCTAGACCATGTGTGAAATTCAAAACAGAGCCCTGCGGGCTAAATCACTTAGCTCCCCAATGCTAGAAATTTGAGATGAAATTTAAAACAACAACAACAAAATAGTAGCAATAATGAAAAAGAATAGAGAAGGCTTCCAGACATGAGGCTATTATTCTTCCTGAATTCAGTGGAATCGATGATGTGCAGAGTAAGTGTTCAGAAGGTGTTCATTTAATGAGGTTACCAAATGCAAACAGATGCAGGGAGCAGAGCTAAGGTTACCTTTTCTTTGAACGGGATTTGGGATGGCCAAGGGTGTTCTCCACAATTTGCCACTTGTGTTTGCTTTTGATTTCTTTTCTTCATTCTCCTTTCTTTTTAAATGACACCAGCTCTTAGCAGGGCAAAAAATGTGCATAAATTAATCTAAACGAGTTACATTTACTCAAATGCTTAGCTGGTGATTTTAAGCTGACGTGAAATCAAATAATATTTCAACAAGTAATCTGTGGTCTAAAGATTATTTGATGTACCAAGTCCATAGTCAAGAGGTCACAATTTCATATGCAGAAATTGGGTAGAATTAACACAAATAGAATTAATGTGGTGCACTTAATGGTTTGAATAGCAACCTCAGTCTGGAAAGATCTTGGCTCAAAAAGTGACTAAGACCCCCTTCCACACAGCTGAAAAAAATCCCATATTTTCTGCTTGAACTGGAATATAAGGCAGTGCGGATTCAGATAACCCAGTTAAAAGCTGATATTGTGGGTTATTCTGCCTTGATATTCTGGGTTATATTGGTATGTGGAAGGGCCCTGAGCTCCCCAATCTATCCATGACCTTTCCTCCCTTATCTTTAATTCAAATTTTAACATAAAAACACAAACAGAGAAGAAAACAATACTTATACATACTGTATATACTCGTGTATAAGCCATTTTTTTCTGCAACTCAAGTCAAAGTTATTTATTATTGTAATCTGTTATTATTATTATTTTATTAAATTGATTATTTTACTCTATTTACCATTATTATTATTATTACCTTAACATTATTTTACTCTATTATTACATTTATTATTTTACTGTATTATTGTTATTATTACACTTATTATTTTACTCTATTTATTATTATATTAATTCTTTTTCTCTCTTTATTATTATTGTAAGGATACATAAGCACATTTTACACTGAGGAAGGTTAGAATAATGGTTTAATCCAGAGTTGGGCAGTCTTATCTTAAATTACAGTTTTCTGTAAATACTTACTTACTTACTTAGGCGATCCCTCGTTGTCTGAGTAGGATTGTCTTCCAAGATCGGTGTACTGGTGATGGGTACTTAGGTGACTGTGGAGCTCTATTCTTGACCTGCATGTTCTCTCGCAGTGAGGGTATTGGTTTCTAGATGGAAGGAGGTTCCATTTGGGGTTGGCTTGACATGCCTTCCTCTTGGCACATTTCTCTCTTTCACCCTCCATTCGCGCCTCTTCAAATTCTACAGCACTGCTGGTCACAGCTGACCTCCAGCTGGAGTACTCAAGGACCAGGGCTTCCCAGTTCTTGGTGTCTATGCCAGAATTTTTAAGGTTGGTTTCAAGCCCATCTTTAAATTCAAATATTCTGTAAATATTCAAAAACTTTTAACCTACTGATGCATCAATTAATTTATTTTATTGGTATCTATTTTTATTTTGAAATTGACTTGAGTCAATACATTTCCCTGTTTTTTGTGGCAAAATTAGGTGCCTCAGCTTATATTCGGGTTGGCTTATACTTGAGTATATATGGTATATACATACACTTAAACAGCAACTACATAAACAACACATTTTCCTACAACTGCACATCCCTACTTTAATTATACATAACTCTAAAATAAAAATACATACCTAAATCAGTTTTAAAAGAGGATTTCCTGCTTCCCTTTTGTCGGTTTCACTATAATTCAACATTTTTTCTTCCTCCTTATATCCAGCATTTTTTTTACTTCTGCTTGTTTTTACATTAAAAAATCTGCATCCTAATAGCTTATATCTGCAAGCCTGTACATAAAGTCCTTTTGTCTCCTTCAGATATATATTCATAAAAAGGTTTCCATTCTTTTAAGACTGTGTCCAATGAATGTTGTTAACTTGTCCATTTCTATTAGTTCCCATAGCTTCCCTGTCCAATCTTCATTAGTTAATTTTTCTGTCTTTTTCCACTGTTGAGTAAATAATTCTTACCGCCGTTAACATGTAGTGGAGTATTCTCTCGTGCTCCTTTTTTGTTTGTTCATCCAACAGTCCTAGTAATATGAGTTCTGGCATGAAGTTGATACATGTTTTAAGAATTCCTTGAATTTGTCTCCAGAATTTATTTATTTATTTGACTGTTTACAGGTTCACCACATAATGACTCTTCATGAATTTCCTGTGTCCAACATTTATTATTTAAACATCATTTTATAGAGATTTTCAAGATTATTCGATAATGTTAAAGTAGGTCCCTTCTGCCACATTTTCCCCATTTCTCTAATTCTATACTGTAGTCAACATTCTGTGCCCTTTTAACCACAGAATAATAATAACAGCAATAATAATAATAATAATAATAATAAATCGAACTGCAAAGGCTCTGGCATAAACCAGTACAGGTGGTCCCAGTGATCATTGGCACACTGGGTGCCGTGCCAAAAGATCTCAGCCGGCATTTGGAAACAAACATCGACAAAATCACAATCCGTCCACTGCAAAAGGCCACCTTATTTGGATCTGTGCATCATTCGAAAATACATGACACAGCCCTAGACGCTTGGGAAGTGTCAGACTTGTGATTTTGTGATACGAAATCCAGCATATATATCTCATTTGCTGTGACATACTTTTTGTGTCAGAATAATAATAATAATAATAATAATAATAATAATAATAATAAACAAACTTTATTTGTAGACCGCCCGGGTGGTTTTCAATACACAAGGCAAACATTCAATGCCTCCAACGAACATTTAAACAAACATTGCATCAAAACAAATGCACTAAACAATATACAAACAACCTAATTATAATCTTAATACCAAAAATTAACCAACAAATACAACTTAAATGACCCATTTATTTAAGTAGATGAGGGATGGGTTGTTGTGGGTTGAAAAACGTGGCTGTATGGCCATGTTCTAGAAGCATTCTCTCCTGGCATTTCGCCTGCATCTATGGCAGGCATCCTCAGAAGTTGTGAGGTCTGGTGAGGGATGAGTTGTGTTAGGGAAGTTGTGGAAACCTGTTGTTCTCAAAGGCCTCTTCTACCCTGCCATAGGAAATCCAAATTATCTGCCTTGAACTGGATTATCTGGCAGTGTCGACTCATATAATTCAGTTCAAATCAGATAATCTGGATTATCTGATTTGATAATCTGGGTTGTATAGAAGTGTAGAAGGAGCCAAAGAGGTATTCTTGCTAGTTTGTTGCCCCAGGAGGAAAAATGTGAAGAAGGCAACGAAGGCCAGGCTACCTCTATTTAGATACCATAACTGATTATCTTTGCAAACTTCATGGCTATTCAAATGCTAATTCAAGTTTTTTTTTCTCCCACCCTGGACATTCCACAAGTATATATACACTCCACTTGCTTCACTGCCAGCAGAATCTCTGAAGATGCCAGCCACAGATGCAGGCGAAACATCAGGAGAGAATGCTGCTGGAACATGGCCATACAGCCCGAAAAACTCACAGCAAACCAACCTACTGAATACTAAATACTGGTCATAACCAGCCAGGCATTTCCCCCTGACAATTTCGCTTTTTTGTTGGGGGTGACCCATATATCCATTCTTTCACATTAATTTTGTCCACAAGTCTGGTGTATACTCTGCTTTTTCCCATTGTGAAAATGGAAAATGAGTTTAACTAGAAGACATTGGTGATTATATGTTTTTAATGGATTTTATAAGGATTTTATTATGTCATGTTAAATGTTTTAATGGTATTTATGACTGTTGTGTCATCAAATTGCTGCCAAATTGTAAGCCGCCTTGAGTCGCCTTCGGGCTGAGAAAGGCAGTACAGAAATACAGCAAATTGATAGATAGATAGATAGATAGATAGATAGATAGATAGATAGATAGATAGATGTTTTCTGTTTGGCAGAGGTGCACTAATATTAACAGATTGGTATGGGAATATCTGCATACATGAACTTTTGTTTTCTATTTTTAAAAACAAAACAAATAAATTCAACCTCCCATCAATCAGTTCTTCCCATAACACAGCAAAGCAATATTACCTCTGGGACTGACCACATGCCTCAAAGTTTGTAAAATCTTGGGCTTTTTGAAACCGTTTAAATCCCAAAGAAACATATTGCAAAATAATTGTCACAAATGCGAGGAGTCAGGATCAAAGCACCTTGAGGGGAGTGTGATTTTTTTTCCAGTCCATGAACACAAGCCCAGTTCACATACATATGGTTGTCTAGTTCCTATGGGAAACCCTGTGTGGCAGTGCAATGTGTTAACCTTGGCAGATAAGTTACATTATTTGTGTTTCTCCACTTCATGCAGCTGTGAAGGTGGGTAGCATTCTTTGGTGGGAGCCGCAGAAGCCGGAGCAGTGGCTGCGCAGAAAGGATGTCAGAGGTGCCAGAACTTGGAGGCAAAGAAAGCCAAGAGAATGAAGTCACTGTAACGGGAACTGTTGTCTGCCTGTCCGTCTGTCTGTCAGCATGAGGTTCTGAGTCAATAAATACCAGTCAAAATGTGTGAGTCCTGCTGACCCACCATCCCGATCTCTGTCTTGGAGGAAAATAAACAAGGTCTTGGGAGTATTAAAGCTGTTGTGCCTTCTTCAGAGCTGCCATTGTATTTGGAGTCAAATAATACTCAATAGTGTTAGGTCCTCATGGGTACTATAGTTATTTTATAGGATAACCTCTTTGCAGTGAAATTGGATGATGTGTGTGTGTTTCTCCATTCAGCGAGGACGTCTTCTTTCATATTTCTACACTGTGACCAATACAATGTAGTACTAGTTACATTGCAGCCCTCTTGCTGCTTTCCCTTGAAATCTATTTACAAGATGGGCTACTAAAATGAGAGGAAGAAGTCACTTTGTCATTCTGATTAGTGATCAATAAAGTGGAGTTTTGGTACTTTTGGTATCATAATGGTTTATCATCCATTTCCTTTGGTAAAGGTAAAGGTTTTCCCCTGACATTAAGTCTGACTCTGGGGAGTGGTGCTCATCTCCATTTCTAAGCCAAAGAGCCGGTGTTGTCCGTAGACACCTCTAAGGAGCCCCTGGTGGCGCAGTGGGTTAAACCCCTGTGCCGGCAGGACTGAAGACCGACAGGTTGCAGGTTCGAATCCGGGGAGAGGCAGATGAGCTCCCTCTATCAGCTCCAGCTCCTCATGCGGGGACATGAGAGAAGCCTCCCACAAGGATGATAAAAACATCAAATCATCCAGGCATCCCTGGGCAACGTCCTTGCAGACGGCCAATTTTCTCACACCAGAAGCTACTTGCAATTTCTCAAGTCGCTCCTGACATAACAAAAAAAACCAAAACAAACCTCTAAGGTCATGTGGCCTGGCATGACTTCATAGAGCGCCATTTCCTTTACAGTATTATAATTTACTATCCAATGGTACGGCCACAATGAACACCAAAAGCCCACTGAAGGGCTGTGTTAAAATAGGTTATAATAGTGTATGACTGTTTTTTGTATTGGGATGGAAATGCAGATGTGCATATTTGAAAGACTTTTCAGTGCACATTTTCACTGCAGAATGAGGCCCCTTCTATACTGACATATAAAATCCAGATTATCTGCTTTGAACTAGATTATTTGGCAGTGTAGACGCATATAATCCAGTTCAAAGCAGGTAATGTGGATTATCTACTTTGATAATCTGGATTATATGGCAGTGTAGAAGGGGCCGTTGTAAAGAGAGGCATCTGAAACACATTTTCTCTTGCTTGCTCTTTCTCTTCACACACATCCATACAATCTTATTATGTAAGAAAACAGTAATAAATGAAAGAGGAAAGGCACATAAACTTTCTGAAACATGTGTTCAAAGAAATGACCAATGACAGTAAACTGATTACAAAGGACGACATTTACCATTTGTTCTCACGGCTACTCTGACCATCAGGCAAAGATTTTGGAACAGGCAGTCATCTGGATGACCAGGGAAGTAAGCAAGCTCTGGCTTGCTATCTGTCTAACCTTGTGTCAAGGAGAAATTTCGTCAAATTGCTGTGGAGATGCCAGCAAGTGGCCCCTGACAACTGATTTTATAAGGTGCATGATGTCCGGGGTGGGGGGTTAGGGATTAGTGGAGGAGTGAAAACTCAGCAGCCCTAGATCTGGGGCATTTTTGGCAAATGGTGTTTGCAGGATTTTGTTTCCTTCTAAAGGAGTATGCCTGCCAGTATTCCACTTTTATTGCTGATCTCTGGGAATCAGTGGGTTTTCCATCACCTTACTCATTGGGAACATGAATTAATGGGGATGAAATTCCCAAGGTAGAGGGGTCAACAGAGTTTGTGAAAGCAGAGGATTGTCTCCTATACCCAGATTATCAGATTTGGATTATATCAGTCTACACTGCCATATAATCAAGTTCAAAGCAGATAATTTGTATATTACATCACAGTGTAGAAGCGGCCTATGAAGGACTTCGTACTGCACAGAAGACAATGTGAAACCACTTCTGAATGCCTTTTGCCTTGAAAGTCCATTGGAGAGATTATCTAAAATGAAACAAGAAATAGTGTTTGAAGGTGGCACTCAACCACTTATTGAAAAGGAGCAAAGGACAAATATGAGTCAAACAAAGTTCAGGTGCTGACATGTTCAGAAGTGAAAAGAAGTCTGAAATTGTATAATGTGTATAGCACAACACAGAATGTGAGAAGGAAAGCTGGAAATTGTAAAACAAAAAATGGATATAGCAATACTTGGTATTATTGTGATTATGTGATTATTTTCAATCACATAATTACACAGTTTGTTACTTGGGAAATGACTCTCAAAGAGAAACTAAGTAGCAACAATAGCGATATAGCAAAGGCAGTCAAGGGATATGATGCAATGTTCAACTGAATAATATCAATAAATCTTAGGAAAGACATATAATCATAACTCAAATATATGGTCCTACCACAGAGGGGGATGAAGAAATATAATTATGTGCAGGCATCCTGGAGGAAATTGAGGACATGTTGATAATCATAGGTGATTGAATTGCAAAAATTGGGGACACAGCAGACCAACTATTGCAGAATTTGCTTAGATTCAAGAAATGGTGCAGAAAGCAACCAACTGGATTTCATTAGGCCAAAATATTGTTCATTGGAAACACATTGTTCAGACAACTAAAATGACAACTGTATATGTGGACATCACCTGATGGCCAATATAAAAATCAACCAGACTACATAATTTGAAGCAAAAGATGAAGAAGCTCTTTGCCAAAACAAGTCTAAGAGCAGGGTGTGGCACAGATAATTAACTTGTCATATCTAAAATTAGAATAAAGCTACAAAAATATCCCTGTAGAATATGTAAACCATGTGTAGAACAGATAGGTTTAATTGATCACAAGACAGAAGAACTCTGGGCTCCTCGCCAAGAAGAGATGAAGAAAATTGCTGCTCAAGTGACAGGCTTAAGTAAAACAGTGGGAGATGCATTAGAATTAAGCCTAAGGCATAAAGAAAAGCTAAATAATATACCAAAAGAGATTAAATACCTACAATATAACTTGGAACACCAATAAAAATAGAGACCAGTGTCTTAATATTTGCATTCACAACTTTGAGGAAGAGGAATACCATAACCTCCTAGAAACATGTTTGGCATGGGGAAGAAAAGTAAGTTCAGATTTCTCAACATCAGAAGATGACATTGAGAGAATTCACAAAATTGGGAAAATATTTAGATAACCAACTACTAAGAGCTCCATAGGAAATCTTATCATTAGATTTGCAAGATATCCCAAAAATAATACAAATTTATCAAGCTCTGACTAAGAATAAAAGTTTGGCCTACAAAGGGAAAACAGTTGAGAAATATCATGACCTGGCACCTGAGACAATAAGGAAGAAAATAGAACGGAAATCCACGACATGAGCACTTAGAGAAGCAGAGTTCAAGTACAGATGGAGTTTTCCCTTCACAATGTGTTATACAGGCAAAATAATAGTGGCTGCAATGAAAAAAGAAATCAATTGCAATTTATGCCAGGCTGGCAGAGGAAATTCCTGATCACAGAAGAATAAAAGATTAGACAGCTGCTGCAAACTGGAGGAGGAAACCGTAATTGACAAATGAGAGCAAGGAGTGCACAAAAACTGAAGAGTGGACAACCATCAGTCAGTTGGAAAATAAACATTTCTGCTGTTATATCCAATGTTACAATATTAAAGTTAAAGATAAAGGTTTTCCCCTGACATTAAGTCCAGTCGTGTCCGACTCTGGGGGTTGGTGCTCATCTCCATTTCTAAGCCGAAGAGCCAGCGTTGTCCATAGACACCTCCAAGGTCATGTGGCCAGCATGACTGCATGGAGCGCCATTCCCGCCGGAGCAGTACCTATTGATCTACTCACATTTGCATGTTTAGGTTAGCAGAAGCTGGGGCTGACAGTGGAAGCTCATGCCTCTCCCTGGATTTGAACCTGCAACCTTTCAGTCAACAAGATCAGCAGCTCAGTGGTTTAACCCACTGTGCCACTGGGGGCTCCAATATTACAATATTAAGATTTAGTAAATCCAATACAAACTATCTCATAGATGTAGCCTACATTAAAATTATGTATCAATTTCTTTAAATGTGAGTTGCCTAGACTCACCATCTAGAAGATGCAGGGTATGGAATTCTTTTAAGAACTTGAGACCTGATCATGGAAGAAAGGAATTAAAATATTGCTACAATCATACAATGAAAAATAATTTAGTTCAGGATGGAATGTCTATTTTTGATGTTAAGCCACCAATCCAGATGCTGGAAGCATACACCAGCTGGGAAGCTATCTTAGTGTTAAAAGACTTTAGCAGCTGAAGGTATGAATTGCCCCCCTTTAGTAGCGGAAAAACACAAAATGGCTGAACTGCTTACTTGACCTTTGAGGGTAATAGAAGCAATATGGGTACACCAGGACAGTCTGTGGTGAAAAAAAAGTCCCAGATATTAGAAACTTTTGACCTATTCTAGAATATGCCCATCAAGAGACCAATGGCATGGGGATTTGTTTTCGAATACCAGAACTTTAGATTTCACATAGTTGAGTTTTAGGTCATTCTGGGAACAGTAATTCAGGAATTTCCTTAATAAGTAATTTAGACCTGCCCTGGAGTGTGAGATGATGGCAGCATCATCTGCATAAAGCAGTAAAGGGATTCTTCTAGTTCCAAGTTTGAGCAAGTGTCCATTAGGGTCCAAAGGGGTATCTTCTATGTCATTTATGAATATGTTGAATAGGGTGGAGGCAAGGGTGCATCCTTGACCCTCTGGACATGGATATCTCACCAAAGAGTTGGCTCAGGTTGCCAGCTTTCCCCATAGTTTGTTTCTTGAGATGGAATTGAATGCTGATTTCAGCTCCATGAAGGCCACAAACAGTTTGTCTTGTAGTAATCTGACGAGTTTCTCAGCAAGATGGGAGAGCACTAAACAATGATCAGTAGTTGAATAGTTAGGTCAGTAGTTGAATAAGGGGTCTTTGGATCATAATAAAATGTTGTTGTTGAATGGAATTGATGGTCTAGGGGAGAAATAAAAGAACATTTTTGAGGCCATATGTTTATTAGCTATGTGTGTCAAAATAATACGAAATTCAAACCACCTTTACATAATTTGATTATATACCTAGCTGAAATATATCTATTATTAAGGAAACTAGATAATAGAGTAGAGAGAGTAATTTACTAGTTAGAAGACTGACAGGGAAGTAGTATGTAAATGTCTGTGACAGGCAGGTAAGGGAGGGTGGATGGGATAACAAAGAATTGTAAATAGTCATTTATAACAGTATTATATTGTATATAATGAACAATGACAATAAAAATAGAAATATTTAAGCAACAAAAAAGAAGAGTTTTATAGATGCTGTGAACTGAAAAAGTACAAGTCAAGTTTATTCAATGCTTAGACCATAGGTCTTTCACATATAAGGCAAATAGATAAACACATGAAAACCAGATTATTAAATACAATATAAATACATAATAATAATAATAATAATAATAATCATCATCATCATCATCATCTTTATTTATACCCCGCCACCATCTTCCCAGAGGGGACTTGGAGTGACTTACATAAAGCCAAGCCTGGTGATACATTACAGCAAAATAAATACAGAATGGCAAAAAATAACATCACAATAAAAATCCTATAAATCCCTAAAATGCTACGTATATTGATGACGAGATGCACCCTTAAAATATTACATACTGTATGGACTCGCACCTGCATAATTAAAAACCAATAAAACCAAACAGATATCGCATTATTAAAACTACCCAGCACAATCGACTGCAATATCAGAAACTAGTCTTGTCCGGATTTTCTGTGCAACCAGGGCAAAAAGAGACACCTTGTGAGTAACCATAGGGTTTGTGTCAGCTAAGAGATAGAAAATCTTTTCTGACACAGTGTTGATTTGAAGGAGATGAAGGATAGGCCCCAGGATTTTAGTTCTTTGCAAAAGTACAAATAACTGATGCTTACAGTAAAGCAGCCCTGAACTCACACAAGAAGCAAATATGACTGGCCTGGGCTGTTGCAGTTCGGATACATCATAGGACAACGTGATTTGTTTGAAAAGATGCTGCTGCTTCATAAAGTTAATGTCAGAATGAAGAGAGGGAAACTATACTACACACTGATTGATTAAATCAAGGAAGCCACTGTGTTGTTGAAGGCTTTCGTGGCTGGAATCAATGGGTTGCTGTGAGTTTTCTGGCCTGTTTGGCGATGTTCCAGAAGCATTATCTCCTGATATTTCACCCACATCTATGGCAGGTATCCTCAGAGGTAGATTACCTCAAAACCTCTGAGGATGCCTGCCATAGATGTGGGAGAAATGTCAGGAGAGAATGCTTCCGGAACATGGACATACAGCCCTGAAAACTCACATCAACCCACAGAAGCCACTATTGTGATTTTAAAAGACCTGAGTAGGGTTGTTGGTGATCAAGGTTCTTGAAGCTCTCTCATTCACAGGGTCACCATAAATCAAAATCAGCTTGATTGCAAATAACAGCAACAATAAAATGTACACAACATTGCATTCTGGAGTGTTAATAAGACCTGGATTATAAACACTATGAATAATTTTTACTCAGATGTGTTTGTCTAGATCGAGAATCAAGACAAAATTCTGTCTTTCTGTACACTTTACTTTGTGACAGATTAATGAAACAAATAGTGTGTATGTGTATATATGTGTATGTATGTGTATATATGTATATTTATGTATATGTGTGTGTGTATATATATGTGTGTGTGTATGTATATGTGTGTGTGTGTGTATATATATAATTAGTCTGTCTAAATAAGCTTTGTGACCTTGCTCACCATCCATATAGTATCATTGACCAGACAGCAAGGGACTGTAGTTACTAGCAGATAATTACTTTAACTGACTGGGGAGGGGGAAATCTGGCTCCAGATTTCTGTTTGTTTATTTTGCCTTCAAACAGCTTGATTTGCAAGAATATTTTTTTAATTGCTGTAAATCAGGCTTTGGTTAAAGATAGAGGGGCCAGCTGCTCAAAAGTCAAAAGTTACCCCAGATGTGAGCCACAGTAAAACTGTAAACTAAACAAAAGATCGAGAGGTGGCAGATTCAAAAAATGCTTCAGGACAAAGTACTGTGTACCTTTTTTCATGCTTTTGCTGCCACTGAGCAGGATCTGTAAAAACTTACAATGCACTCTGACGGATGGCGTTTCTCTGTGTGCAGTAATTGTGTGCTATTTTAGAAGGCCATACATGATTGGCTGAGCTCATTTTGCAAAATCAGACAGCAAATCTGAACACCTGCCCAGCACCTGAATTCCATCATGCCCACTGTTTATTTGTTCTGCATTTCACAAAATCAGTCCAGGTAGTCCCAGTGCTCGACCTTTCTTTTTTTTCAAGATGTGTTGAAAGTACATCAAGATGCTGCAGCTAAAATGGTCTTAAACAGCATTAATTGTTGACAGTTTCAGTAGCAAGCATATGCGTGTGCCAGGGAGTTAATCAGATATGTAGAAAGGGAATTAAATTGTTCTGCTTCTAGAAAATGACAGATTGCTTTAAAGCTCTTGGAGTGGCAATCCCTCTTTAGGATAAAGAAAATGAAGCCTCTGTTCATTTGCATTTAGTTCACTGCATTATATTTCTTTATTAATGACTTAGATGAAGGGTTAGAAGGCATCATCATCAAGTTTGCAGACGACACCAAATTGGAAGAGATAGCCAATACTCAGGAAGACAGGAGCAGAATTCAAAACAATCTGAACAGATTAGAGAGAGGATGGGCCAAAAGTAACAAAATGAATTTCAACAGTGACAAATGCAAGATACTCTGCTTAAACAGAAAAAATGAAATGCAAAGATACAGAATGGGAGACGTCTGGCTTGAGAGAAGTACACGTAAAAAAGATCTTGGAGTCCTCATGGACAAGTTAAACATGAGCCAAGAATGTCATGTGGCGGCTAAAAAAGCCAAAGGGATTTTGGAGTGCATAAATAGGAGTATAGCATCTAGATCCAGGGAAGTCATGCTACCCCTCTATTCTGCCTTGGTCAGACCACACCTGGAATCACAGTGTCCAGTTCTGGGCACCACAGTCGAAGGGAGATGTTGACAAGCTGGAATGTGTCCAGAGGAGGGTGACTAAAATGATCAAGTGTCAGGAGAACAAGCCCCATGAGGAGTGGCTTAAAGAGCTGGGCATGTTTAGCCTGAAGAAGAGAAGGTTGAGAGGAGACATGATAGCCATGTATAAATATGTGAGGGGAAATCATAGGGAGGAGGAAGCAAGCTTGTTTTCAGTTGCCCTGGAGACTAGGACGCAATGGCTTCAAACTCCAGGAAAGGAGGTTCCACCTGAACATTTGGAGAACTTCCTTACTATGAGAGCTGTTCAGCAGTGGAACTCTCTGCCCCAGACTGTAATCAAGGCTCTTTCTTTGGAGGCTTTTAAGCAGAGGCTAAATGGCCATCTGTTGGGGGTGCTTTGAATGTGATTTTCCTGCTTCTTGGCAGGGGGTTGGACTGGATGGCCCATGAGGTCTGATCCAACTCTATGATTCTACAATACTATTTCAGTATCGCGTAGTGTTCCATGTGCGTTATGTCACTAGTTCCTGCAAAACTTCTGTAGGGCAGGACAACAATCCTATCCACATACAGCAAATGGTGGTGGCCACTGAATGAGTGGACTTTCCTACATTTAGGAAATGTATAGGGAAGATAGTATTTGAAAACTGTTCTTCTGCTCTTATACATCTAATCCGCTTAATATTAGAGTGTTCAGCTGTGTAAAAATGATCCCTTCCAAGGATGTAAACCTGGAACGATTTTCAACTATTAAACTATCTTGGTGCATTACTTTTCTCTAAATTAGAAAGTGATCACTCTGATTCTTTTTTAAGGCTAAAGTGTTGATGGTTTTACCTGACAAGGAGTCTCCTCCTTTACACCAAGGTAGCTGTTCTATGAACTCCATAAGGATATGGTTAAATCAAGTATTAATAAGGTTGCACTTTGAGAGGAGGAAAATATGTCAATCACAGCCTGCCTTTGACAAAAGGAAATTCCTTGAAACTGAGAATGACGAGGGAGGGAGAACGTCTCCTCATGTTGGGTGGCCAGGAAACTAGAGGCCACCCTAGTGCGAGAAAGAGAGAAAGTAAGAGACATGAGGATTTTTTTTTTGTAGGGGGGAGAGTCTCACCAGATTAAATTCTACTCCAGTGCTGTGAGCATTCACACCAGGCCTTATGAGAATATTAACAAGGTTACAGGAGAAAGGCCTTTAGCCTCAGGAATTATTGGTGAATATGGAACTGTATTTGCACAAACACAACCAGATGAAAGCTGCTAAATGTCCTGCAGATGTGAACACAGCCGGAGTGTACTTGCAAATAGGCAGTAACTATGTGTCTTACTACATGTTTCTTCAGTTCCTTGCTTTATGTTGGTAATATCTCAGTAAAAACAACATACAATGAATGAGGAATAAGGTGACTGTCCTCCTGAAAAAAATGCACTTACAGATCTGTCATGGAGTCCTTCTTTTTTAGTGTCACTAATGTTACCCACTAAACTAGGTGCATTGCTTTCAGAATGTGACTAAAGTTCATTCTAGTATTTTAAACATGATACTCTTTTAAGAATTCATACACTGTTCTCAACACACAAATGGAAGAAAACTTGCATGGTATTTCTTAGGGCCCTTCCAAATAGGCTCAAAATGCGGGACCTATCTTGATTTTTTGTGAGGCATCCAAACGAGGCCTCAGGAAAAAGTGAATTAACACAGAGAATTAATCCTGGATGACATCTAACCATTGTCATGTATCATGTTCTGTGGTTGGTGGTGGCAGGCTTAGCAATTGGTGATGGAAGGGTTAATGTAAGTCTTAGTTCTAAAGGGCAGAGTAATCTGTAAGTAAGCGTTTATGAGTGAAAGCAATTAAGTGTGGAGGCCTGCAATTAATTGTTTTTATCGTATTTTATGTTTTGATGCTGACTGTACACCACCCTGAGTCGTCTGCGGGCTGAGAAGTGCGGTATATAAATGTAGTAAATGAATAAGTAAATAAATGCACGAGATGGGTTGCAGCAGGGTGTTACTGGATATAAGGAGCTAGCCTTGGCACTGATCTTCAGGAGAAAAGTATTTGTCTTATTTTGGTGGTAGATGCTGCTGGTTTTCCCCCAGGCTTGTGGATTTTCGGTATCCTGACCTGTCTTCTGAAGTCTTGGAACCCTGGAACCTTGAATCTCTGGACTGACTTTTGACTATGGTATAGATTTTATCGCTGGACTTTACTCATTGAACTCTTGGCATTTGACCACTGGACAGGACCCTTTGACTACGGTGTAGCATTTGCTATCAGTTTTTGTTTTATATTCTGTGGCTGAGTGCTATCTTTAAGTTTTATATTTTGGACTATTAAAACAGCCAGAAAATAAGTACTGCTTTAATTAAACTGTTTGATACAAACTGGGTGTTTGTTCGGTTCACCTCTGCCTGCGTACCAGCAGAGCCCTGGCATCGTGACAGCCATCCCTAAAGGAAAAGCCCAGGGTTTGGATTGGGGACAGAAACCCGAGAGGAAGCAGGTTATTTTAACCCTCTTCCTCCCAGGTTTCTGCCATGTTTTGAAGGGCCCTTAGAAAGTGCTCTATAAAATTACTCTTTTACATAAAAAGAAATTTATTATGTTGTTTTGTCAAAAGTAATCTCCAAAAGTAATCTCCAAAAAAGGAAGCAGGTTATTTTAACCCTCTTCCTCCCAGGTTTCTGCCATATCTTGAAGGGCCCTCATAAAGTGCTCTATAAAATTACTCCTTTACATAAAAACAAATTTATTATGTTCTTTTGTCAAAAGTAATCTCCAAAAGAAAAACCTAAACATCATATGGTTGTGCATCTCAAATCTATATTTACTTCATTATATTTAGAAAGTTATTATTTTTTGTTTAGTCTTTAAGCAGCTTTCACAGTCACATTAGATTTTGTTCCAATTCTGACACCTTTCGTTCCAGAAAATCAAGGCAACATCTTTCAAACACTATTGTGCTCAAAGGTGGACTGAAATTGCTCAGAAGATTTTTAGGTAATGCCTTGGAAAATGTTCTTTCTACTCCTTCTCCATACTGTTGCAGATTTTCAGAGCCTAATGAAGGTATTTCAGGTATAGGCATTGCTAAAAGAGTGAACAGGAAACCAACATATGTATTTTTATTTTAAACAAAAATTGTTAAGTCTGTCAATGGTTCGATGTCCCACAACGTCCATGAACAAGTGTTCGAAGTAGTGCTCACTTTTACCCCACCTTGTCATTTAAGGAGTCTGAGAACTTCTCTGGCTGAGAATGTTAAAAGCCCCTTCCTAAAAAATACAGCCACGGGATTTAAAGTGGATAGAAACTACATCTGCTCTAATGTGGTGAGATTATGGACATAAGTGTAGTGTAGTGTATCCGGGATGATTCATTTTGTTATTTTCAGCCTAGCTCTCCAACCTGGGATCATTTGGGATTCCGGCCCTGTCCTCTGGGTTATCAGCTCCCAATGTGATGTCACCTGCAAATTCGATACACATATCCTCTGTTCCATTGTACAATTCATTGTGTCCATTGGGCCCTGGACACAAACCTGTGGTACCTCATTAGACACTTCTCTCCATGGTGAAGGAGAGCCATTGGTTGGTACCCTTTGGGTTCATCCAGTTAAACAATTCCCAATCCACCTAACAGGAACATTGCCTTTTAAAACCGTGGGTACAAATGTTTTGTAGTGTTTACAGTAAACTCTGCAGAAGACCTCTCGGCTGTAATTCATTAAAAGAAAAATCAGCCTTTTTAACTAGTCTTACAAATGCTAATTCATTATTAAAAATGTTTGAATTTAATGGAAATTCTCTATAGCTATATACTTGGGATCACATTAAATTTATTGAGCCAAAAGAGATCCCGAGTGGAAAAGTTTAAGAATTCCTGATGAAGCATATATTTTACCACCTCCAGTCTTTTGAGAATATCATAGAGGGCTTGTTAAATGAAGTCAAGATATCCTACATCTGACTTACTGAAATCAAGATATGCTACATCCATAGCATTCCCTTCATCTACCAATTCCAGGAAGAGCCCTCCAATTCTAGGAAGGGGCACAGCTGGTTCATCAGCCAAAGCTGGTAGTAAACACTGAAATCAAGATATGCTGCATCCATAGCATTCCCTTAATCTACCAATTCCAGGAAGGGTCCCCCAATTCTAGGAAGTGGCACAGCTGGTACGTCAGCTGAAGCTGGTTGTAATTACTCCTGATCATCACTTTTTTCTGGGTTGACATTTAGAGACAGATCCAGGAGCACTCCCAAGCTGCATACTCAGTCTTTCAGGTGGAGTGTACCCCCTTCTAGAATTGGTTGACACATCAACATCCCCAGGTTGGGACCCATGATGGCAAGCACCTCTGTCTTATCTGGATTCAGTTTTAATTTGTTTTTCTTCATCCAGCCCATTACCTCTTCTCGGCATTCATTTGGAGGAGGCATGCTATTCTTAGCTAAGGCTGATTTTGAAGACATTAAGAAATATATTAAGGTGTCAGCAGCATACAGGTGTGTGGTTGTCTGTTCAAGGAAAATATCCTCCAAGTTGTCAATCTGGTTTGGAGGTGTTTAGCAGACCCCCCACAATGATGTCCCTGTAGTTTCTTTTCCCCTTAATTTTTACCAAGATACTCCTAACCTGGCTTCCAAGATTTAGGTCATGGATCCCCTCGCAAGTGTAAACAACCTTGTTTGGTTCATTTCTCAGAAATATATTATACCCCTCTATTACTACATTCCAATCGTGAGCCTTGTCCCACCAGATTTCAGTGAAGCCAATTATATCAATATTGCTTTGTTATATCAAGAGTTCAGGTTCATCTTGTTTATTTCCTATGCTTTATGCATTAATTTAAAGACACCAAAGACCATAGTCCATTCTACCCTAGCTGCTTATTTAAGGCTTTTTTCCTTCTTTCTGTTGAGTTTTTGTGCTCTCTGCCCAGTTGGAGTATTCTCTCCTGATAAACTCCTGCCTGCACGAATACAGTCTACGTCTCCCAGATAACACAGTTTAAAGCCCTTCTTAACAAGTTTGTGAGACTCTTTACAAAAAACGTTTCTGCCAAAAGCTGAGATGCCAAACAATTTCTAAGAACCCAGCTATGTTAAACCATAAAACTTTAAGGGTGGCTGTTCTTAAATATATGGACAGGGGCAAGAATGCATTTTGATTATGTGCAAGTCCATTATTTATATAGGCACAGGTAATCTATTTTAAGCAGGAGAAGGGAAGACCAGGATCATCAACACTTTCTTTTCTAAGGAGATGCCCTCAAATGAGCAAACCATTGCATTCAGGAAAACAAAAACTTGGTGCTGGTGTTATAGAACAACAAGGATGATGATGACAAATACAGATGTTTCTGGCAGAGTTTCTATTAGTTTTGTTACCACCACATTGCCTCAGACTGAAGGTGTGCATCTGGAGAAGGAAGAAATCCCCTTGATCTTCCAGGACATGGAAACACAAATCCTTGTTCAGTCACAGATGTTTGCAATAGAGAACTTTCACCCAGCAATGTTCTGTTTTCAATCTACATATGACAGGAAACACAGATTTGAAATGAATAAAAAGAGCAGGAAAAGCATAATGGATGATAAAACAACAGCATGTAGAAAAATGCCCTTCCTTACTCCTTCACCCCCTCAAAAATTGCAGATGGAAAATAGAGATATACAGTCACTCTCTTAGCATGGTAAGTATAGCAACAGCACACTGGCTTCATTGGAATTGCATGATTTCATTTCCCTTCCAGCAACAGCTAAGTTATGCATTTTTGTCATGTAATTTTAAGTGATAGTTCAACATTATATGTATTTAATTTCTCTGTAGCTCTGAAATCTAGCTGTGTAAAACACTGTTGAATAACCATGCAGGATAGAGGGGCACTCCACTCCCCTGCAACCCTCATGAGCCACATATGCATGTCTCAGCGTGCTAGTCATGATATGTCACTTATGATCCCATTTTGTCTGATGGTTAGCCTTTCTCTACCGGGGGAAGGAAGTAACCAACTAAATTTGTGTACGGTTTAGGTGGAATTGGCTCATTTCTGGGTTTAAAAAAAAAACCCTCGCCCTCAAATTGGTATAAAGGTAAGGAAATTTTTGTGTGCTTTGGCAATGATGTGACCTGCCTCAGGCCATGGGGAGAGGCGGATAAGAAATAAAATTATTATCGCTGTTGTTATTATTATTATTTTAAACACAAGAAGATGAGTCCACAGCAGACAAAATCACTCTGCTGGCTGTTGTATTGAATCACACGTTGGACATTTCCCAAGTGTCTAGAACTGTGTGATGCATCGGCAAATAATGCATGCAGATCCCAGTAAGTAGCCTTTTGCATCTGGCAGATGATAATTTTGTCAGCGCCAATTGTGTTTAAGTGCAGGCCAAGGTCTTTAGGCACTGCACCCAGTGTGCCGATCACCACTGGGACCACCTTGACGGGCTTGTTCCAGAGTCTTTGCAGTTCGATCTTTAAATCCTCATATCGTGTCAGCTTTTCCGGTTGTTTCTCTTCAATCCTGCTGTCACCTGGGATTGCAATATCGATGATCCATACTTTGTTTTTTAACACGATCATGAGGTCAGGAGTATTATGCTCCAAAACTCTTGTCAGTCTGAATTTGGAAGTCCCAGAGTAGTTTGACATGTTCATTTTCTGTAACTTTTTCAAGCTTGTGATCCCACCAGTTCTTTGTCACAGGCATCGGAGCAACGGTGTTATGCCTCTGCTTGTAGTCTGTCTGCAGAATCTTCTTGCAGCAGCTGAGGATGTGATGTATTGTTTCATCTTCTTCCTTGCAGAGTCTATTATTATTATTATTATTATTATTATTTTACTGACACAAAAACACAGTATGTCACAGCAAATGAGATCTTTATGCTGGATTTTGTATCACAAAATCACAAGTCGAACACTTCCCAAGCATCTATGACTATGTGAGAGGATTCTAGGTGATTAGAATTGTAATATTATTGGTCAGTCTTCTTCACAGTTGGATGTGTCGTTCATATTTTTATCCCTTCTTCCTTGGCAGATTTAGTAGCGGTAGATTGCAGTCCCCATCAGCCTATTCCCAATCCATGAAATATGACCATTGACTGACCAGTTCAACCAATGGTAGCCAAGGGCCATTATGAATAGACAAGTCCATGGGAATCAATGGAAGTGACCCTTCAGTCAGAGTAACATAGGGGCCTTTCCGACTGCCAGACCCTTTTCGTGGACATTGACCTCAGCCAAATAATCCCCATTCCCTACATTATAGGTAATATATTCAAAAACAGCACTCACAATAAATAAAAGAAAGGACTTACACTGGCTTTGAAGAATGATTGCCATGTTGTGAAAATAAACTATTAGTAAAGCAATATTAAATCAACTAGAATTGATATAATTTACTTTTGTGAATCTGTTTCCAATGCTATCCAAAAGTATTATTATACCCAAGCCATGGGAAGCAACACCTATCTCATGTCAGTATTGCGGCCTATCTGTAATCAAGTTATACAGCCAACTGCTTTAAATTAATGTCTCATTACTTTAAGATCGTATCTAGTAAGAAAGAATGTCTAACAATCCTCGAAGTCTAAGCACCTACAAATAGCAATGGACAGCAATGGGGCCTTCTACACTGCCATATGAAATCAAGGGTACTGTTTCATTACCCGGGCGGAGGCCACTAAGGGGCACTAGCAAGAGAAGGATAGTCCATTTTATTTGGTGGGGGGGGGGGGTTTAAAGGAGGAAAACCATTTTCCCTTGTTTTGCTGGTTATTCCCACTCCACTCATCCCATATCATAAATGAGGATTGTTTTCACAACAGGGACATGGGTAGGGAATTAACAGGAAAATGGGGAAATTGTTTTCCTACTTCAACCCAGCCTCTATCCTCCTAAAATGGGCAACTCTTCTCTCTCTACCGCCCCCTTGTGGCCCCTGTCGGGATAATAGAACAGAACCAAATCCAGATTATCTTCTTTGAACTGGGTTATATGGCAGTGTATTTATTTATTTATTATTTACATTCTTTCTATCCCGCCCATATCAGCCCGAAGGCGACTCAGGTTGGCATACACAGTCGGCACAATTCGATGCCATAAAAATACATACACTGATAAGCAAAAAAGAAACATTATAGTGCATTTAAACATAAAGACAGTGCATAATAACAATTTAAGAAAAAAAACTATGCCCTCTCGTTCAAATCCTCATACGTTTCATCGTCTTGGGCCATTCCTGGGTCATTTTCCGATTCAAGTTTGTCTATTTATTCCGAGGTTCCAAATGCTTACTCGAACAGCCAAGTTTTTACTCTTTTCCGAAAGGTCAGGAGGGAGGGGGCTAATCTAATATCCCTAGGCAGGGAGTTCCACAGCCGAGGGGCCACCACAGAGAAGGCCCTGTCTCTCATTCCCACCAGACATGCTTGCGAAGCAGGCAGGATCGAGAGCAGGACCTCCTCGGATGATCTCAAGTTCCTGGAGAGTTCATAGGAAGAGATGCGTTCGGATAGATAAACTGGGCCGGAACCGTTTAGGGCTTTATAGGCTAAAGCCAGCACTTTGAATTGAGCCCGGTAGCAAACTGGCAGCCAGTGGAGCTGATGCAGCAGAGGAGTTGTGTGCTCCCTGAGCGCCACTCCTGTTAACAACCTGTAGACTCATATAATCCAATTCAAAGCAGATAGTGTGAATTATCTGCTTTGATAATTTGGATTATATGGAAGTATAGAAGGGGCCTATATTTTTGTCATGTTTGGAGGTTCCCTCAATGACTCCAATGTTACATGAGTAGCAGAGAAGCTAGTAAAATAAACGTAAAGATTCATAAATCTTTGAGCTAAACAAAAAAAGGGGCAAGACTTGAAGGTGAAATGACCTGTGTTGTGTTACAAATTTGTTTTATCTTAGGGCCCTTCTACACTGCCAAGTAATCCAGAATATCAAAGCAGATAATCCATATTATCTGCTTTGAACTGGATTATCTAAAGCCCCTTCCACACAGCTGAATAAAATCCCCCATTTTCTGCTTTGAACTGGAAGATATGGCAGTGTGAACTCAGATAACCCAGTTCAAAGCAGATAATGTGGGATTTTCTGCCTTGATATTCTGGGTTATATGGCTGTGTGGAAGGGCCCTCAAATTCTATCATATTCTGGGTTATATGGCTGTGTGGAAGGGCCCTCAGATAATGCAGGGCCTTTCTACACTGCCATATAACTCAGAATATGATAGAATCATAAAGTTGGAAGAGACCTCATGGGCCATCCAGTCCAACCCCCTGCCAAAAAGCAGGGAAATTGCATTCAAAGCAACCCCAACAGATGGCCATCCAGTCTCTGTTTAAAAGCTCCCAAAGGAGGAGCCTCCACCACACTCCAGGGTAGAGAGTTCCACTGCTGAACGGCTCTCACAATCAGGAAGTCCTTCCTAATGTTCAGATGGAATCTCCTTTCTTGAAGTTTGAAGCCATTGCTCCATTGTGTCCTAGTCTCCAGGGCAGCAGAAAACAAGCTTGCTCCCTCCTCCCTATGACTTCCCCTCACATATTTATACATGGTTATCATGTCTCCTCAGCCTTCTCTTCTTCAGGCTTCTTTAAGCCGCTCCTCATAGGGCTTGTTCTTCAGACCCCTATCAAGAAAATCCCACAATAGCTGCTTTGAACTGAGTTATCTAAGTCCACACAGGCATATAACCCAATTCAATGTGGACTTTATACAGCTGCGTGGAGGGGGCCTTAGAGAATGGCGCATGTAACTCCCAGTTGCAGGCTCCACCGCCCAAACCCTCTGCTGCTCACGCCTACACGTCCTAGCAGAGAACAAACCTTGCAGAGCTTGAGTGCGCAGGCGCAGAGTCACATGATCGCTTTCCCCTCCTTCCAACATGGCGGCGCCCAGAACATCCATGCGGAGCCTTCACTTCCTGCAGGTAGCCCGGTTTCTGTCGCTTTTGGGGTGGGAACGAGAGAGGAGAGCCCTTATTTTACCTCCATGCGAAGCCTGAGGGCTCTTCTCTCCGTCTTCAAGCGAAGTGGCCTGTGAATATATTTCACTGTTTTCCCCGGAGCGTGTTGGATATAGAGCTGGCGAAGCTACGTGCGAGTGTGTTGCGGTGGTGAGATTCAAGTGTGTCAAGCTGTAAACTCGGAAAGACCCGAAACTTCCTGCTTCTCCCTGAAAGTTACCGGCTAACCTTGGGGAAAGGAGAAGCAAGCAAACTATGCGCCCTTCCAGGCAGCCCTAAATCCCAGAATATCAAAGCAGAAAATCCCACATTATCTGAGTCAGATATCCCAATTCAAAGCAGATTTTGTGAGATTTTCTGCCTTGGTATTCTGGGTTAATGGGTTGTGTGGAAGAGCCCTCAGAATCAGAGAAGATACCCCAGAGGCCATCCAGTCCAACCCTCTACCATGCAGGAACATCTAATGAACATATTTGGCCCCTTCCACAAAGCTGAACAAAATCCCACATTATCTGCTTTGAACTGAGATATATGGCAGATATATTATCTGCTTTAACCCAGTTTAAAGCAGATAATATGGGATTTTCTGCCTTGATATTCTGGGTTATATGACTGTGTGGAAAGACTCACAGTTAACAACCTCAAACAAGGAGGCTTCTTTGTTTGTTTGTTTGTTTGTTTGTTTTAACAAAGCTCAAGTACGGTTGGCGGGGACAAGAGAAAGGGCCTTCTCGATGGTGGCCCCCCTCCTCTGGAATGCCCTTCCAAGGGAAATAAGACAGGCCCCATCCCTCCCCTCCTTTCGTAAGAGCTTGGAAACCGGTGGTTTCAACAAGCCTTTGAGAATGGCCAGTTCTAGCTCGGCCCCAAACATTGTTGAACATGGCCTTGCACTTCTTACCTATTACCCCGGTCATTCCTCTAATAGGCCCTGGAAATGAGCAGCCATAGACCCGTACCTGCTATTGTCGTTAGCTTGTTATAGCACTGTACTTAATTCCCAGCCCCCTCATATTTTGAGTTTGCACTCGCCTCGGCCCAGCCTTTTAATTGCCCTGAACAGGCAGGATTATTTTTAATATATATATGTGTGTGTTGTTGTGATAATTTTATGCTTATTTTGTTTTGTTAACTTTATGTTATGCTGATTACTCTGTATGTTTTGGTGATGTCACTTGGAAATCGTCCTGAGTCCCCCTCGGGGAGATAGAGTGGTATATAAATAAAGTTTTATTATTAAAAGTTTTATTATTTTTACCCTTGCCCTTTTTATCCTAGCAGGAAGTTTGGTTTGTTTGCTTAGTTCTTTTATACAAGGATGAATGTTGGGGAATGGTGAAGGTGGGTTGCGGAAACATAGGCTGGAGCTACACGATCCTATATTCCAGGATCTGATCCCAGAATATTTTCTCATCCCAGATAGACTGGCAGTGTAGACTCATATAATCCAGTGCAAAGCAGGTGATCTGGGATCACATCCTGGGATATAGGGCATTGTAGATCCAGCCATAGGCTTTTGGTGTTGTACTAGTTTGTCTATAGCAGGGGTGGCACTCATTGTCATTGAAGGCCACATCTGTTTTATGATTACCTTCAAAAGACAATTGGATCCATGTACAGAGAATCCGTGGATACAGAGGGTCATATATATATACATACATACATACATACATACATATACATATATACACACACACACACACATAATGGTTTGTGCGCTTTAGTTTTTACCTTACATGTAAAAACCAGCTTAGCTGTCCAAATGAATATCCCTCTGTGAACCATCTCAGAGGCTAAGATGGTCCAGGGAGGCCCCACTCTCGGTCCTGCCTCCTTCGCAGGAGCGACTCGTGGGGAGGAGAGACAGGGCTTTCTCAGTGGTGGGCCTTCCTCTATGGAACACCCTCCCAACAAAATTAGATCAGCACCCTCCCTCTTAGCCTTTAGGGGAAAAAGCAAAAACATGGCTGTGGAACTAAGCATTTGGGCAGCAAGCAGGGCAAGAAATGACCACGGATTATGTGCAATTGTTATTTGATACTGGAACAGCCTGGACCATGCTTGTGGATCATGTGATTTTAATGTTTATATTAACATGTTTTTAATCCCTTGTTTTAATGTTTAATTGTAGTTACATTTTATGATATAATTGATAGTTTATGTTACTGTTGTTATATGATAGGTTTTCATGCTTTGTTAGACATTAAATTTTGCCATGAATATGTTGGAAACCACTTTGAGTCCCCCCAGGGGTGAGAAAAGCTGAAGTAAATAAATAAATAAATTTTATTGACAACAACTCCCACTGCTCTTGATTATCTGCCATATGGACTGGGTATAATGGGAATTGCTTTCAGTTCAAGATGTTTTGTTTACTTACAGTGAGGAAAAAAAGTATTTAGTCAGATACCAATTGTCCCACTTAAAAGGATGAGAGAGTCCTGTAATTGACATCATAGGTTGACCTCAACAATGAGAGACAACATGAGAAAACACATTCAGAAAATCACATTCTTTGATTTTTAACTAATTTATTTGCAAATTATGGTGGAAAATGAGTATTTGGTCTCCTATGAACAAGCAAGATTTCCGGGTCTCACAGACAGGCTCTTCTGTCCTCCACTCATTACCTGTAGTAATGGCACCTATTTGAACTTGTTATCAGTATAAAAGACACCTGTCCACAAACTCAACCAGTCACACACCAAACTCCACTGTGATGAAGGTCAAAGAGCTGTCGAAGGACACCAGAAACAAAATTGTCACCCTGCACCAGACTGGGAAGACTGAATCTGTAATAGGCAAGCAGCTTGGTATGAAGCAATCAACTGTGGGAGCAATAATTAGAAAATGGAAGATATACAAGATCCCTGATAATCTCCCTCGATCTGGGGTTCCACGCAAGAGTAAAAATGATCACAAGAATGGTAAGAAAAAATCCCAGAACCACAGGGGGGGGGACCTAGTGAATGACCTGCAGAGAGCTGGGATCAGCATGACAAAGACTACCATCAGTAAAACATGATGCCACCAGGGACTCTGATCCTGCAGTGCCAGACGTGTCCCCCTGCTTAAGCCAGTACATGCCTGGGGCCGGCTGAAGTTTGCTAGAAAGCATTTGGATGATCCTGAAGAGTCTTGGGAGAATGTCATATGGTCAGATGAAACCAGGTACCAAAGAAGTCTGGGAAATACATTAACTCTGCTTTCACTATGAATATTAGTTGTTTTTCTGAGATAGTGCATTGTTTATCTCTTACCATATCCAGCTGCAGATGTGATAACAGCAACAGGCCAGTGATAACCTTTTATGAACCTTGGATTTACATCAGTAGCCAGAGCTGGATGAAAAGAAAATATAAATAGGTCATGTGTAGGAAGAACAGAAAAACATTGAGAGAAGGCAATGAAATGGACAGGAGTTACAAGGAGACTCACAGAATGGGGAAGATGGAAGTATTTTATGAACTGTGATATTCTGATATGCATGAACTGCAGTATTTAATAACCTTATGACTTGCTGGAAAACATGAGTATTTTAGACTAACTTGGCCTATAATGACTTAATGTATTGTCGAAGGCTTTCATGGCCGGAATCACTGGATTGTTGTAGGTTTTTCGGCTGTATGGCCATGTTCTAGAAGCATTCTCTCCTGGCGTTATGCCTGCATCTGTGGCAAGCATCCTCAGAGGTTGTGAGGTTTGTTGGAAACTAGGACAACTGGGTATAATGACTCAGTTTTTGTTATTTTCAATGCAGTAAGAATTCACGCTTCACTTTTTAAAATCAGCAAAAACAATCATAAATGTTGTCTTGCTATTTCTAAGATTATCTTTCTAACAAATCCATTCTTGCAACCATCCTCATACATGCACTCATGCAAGGTTCAATTGCAGCAGATATCAATTGCTGTGGTTGTAGACACTTGCTGAAATTTCTAAAGTTGATGCAAGATCAGTCTGGTTTCATGTATGGCGTGCCCTTGGTATCCCCTGGGGCTGGTTCCAGGACCCCCATTTATAGTAAAAAATAGTGTAGCAAAATAGTGTCCCTTGTATAAAATGACAAAATCAAGGTTTCTCGTTGGGAAATTTACCAATACTTTCAAGCCATGGGTGGTTGAATCTATGGATGTTGACTCCTTAGATATGGGGGACTGCATTTCTCAATTATAAAATGAATTTGTATCAGGACATATTTCCTGAGCAGCTGAATGATCAGAAACCTGTAGTGTATTTGGGGGGGGGGGGGGGGTGAGAGAACAAAATATTGTATTCAATACAGAAAAGATATCAAATAATCCTATTCACCTTAAAGGTTTAGCAAAAGTATGTGTCATTTAGGTGCTACATGATGCCTTCCTGTTTCTGACTATCCCTTCAGTAAGTGCTGTAAGAAATTTTTTTCATGCCTACCAAAGGTAGTAGTGTGAAACAGATGGCTTTAGTAGCATCTGACCCACATACTTGCTGGATACAGATACATTGTGTGTATTTGCTTGTGGCTACACTTTCTAACAAAAGATTTTGTATGCATTGTGGCATATTATTTTTGCGTTAGGTACCTTATGCTCTAGTGTAGTGGTTCTCAACCTTCCGAATGCCTCAACACCTTAATACAGTTCATGTTGTGGTGACCCACAACCATAAAATTATTTTTGTTGCGACTTCATAACTGTAATTTTGCTACTATTATGAATCGTAATGTAAATATCTGATATGCAGGATGTATTTTCATTCACTAGACCAAATTTGGCACAAATTCCTGATGTGCCCAAATTTGAATACTCTTGGGGTTGGGGGGGGGGGGTTGATTTTGTCATTTGGGAGTTGGAGTTGCTGGGATTTATAGTTCATCTACAATCAAAGAGCATTCCGAACTACACCAACGATGGAATTGAACCCAACTTGGCACACAGAACTCCCATGACCAACAGAAAATACTGGAAGGGTTTGGTGGGCATTGACCTTGAGTTTTGGAGTTGTAATTCACCTACATCCAGAGAGCACTGTAGACTCAAACAATGATAGATCTGGATGAAACTAGGCATGAATACTCAATATGCCCAAGTGTGAACACTAGTGGAGTTTGGGGAAAATAGACCTTTGCATTTGGGAGTTGTAGTTGCTGAGATTTATAGTTCACCTACAATCAAAGAGCACCCTGAACCCAGCCCACAATGGATCTGCACCAAACTTGGCCCATTACCTACATGTCTAACATTGAATACTGGTGGGATTGGGGGGGGAGGTGTTTTGGAATTCTGGAAGTTGTTGTTCACCAACACTAAAAAGGGGAGAGAAGAACAGGCAGAGAGATCTCAGCCTTCTCTGCTAAAAGGGTTCCTAACACCATCAGAAATACGTGTTTTCTAATGATCTTTGGCAACCCCTCTGAAACCTCCCTCATGACCGCACCAGAGGCCCATACCCCCAGGTTGAGAAACGCTGCTCTGGGTGTATGGTCTTTTTGAGAGTTGGTCTTTGACTGGTGTTTTGAAACCCACAAATTTTGATATGTTACTTCCCAAGAAGATCTTTTTTTGTAATACGGTTACTTTTCTTTAATTTGTTTCTTTAGAGTGTTTTATAGAACTTCTGGAGGAGGAGGAAAAATAAGAGCAATTAGTAGAAAAAGGAAGGAAAAGGAATGAGAACGAAAAGAAACATGAGCATGGAGCAAAACCTTTGTGGTTTAGGTTAGGACTAAGGATGAGCTCCAAATCCTGATAGTGTTTGTGGTGAGTGCTGTAATGTCTAAATATTTACAGTCACTTTTCAAAAGTATGTAGTAGAGTTTTATAAAATAAGTCTTTAAAATATTTCAGGTTTATAGTTCTAATGCATTGTTTGATATAGTTTAGCTGCATATTTATTTTGATTTATAAACATCCTAAACTGTACATATTTATTTGAGAACATGTCTCAGAGAGTTCAGTGGGGCTTATTCTCAGGTAGATAATTATAAACCTACAGCATTAACTTTCTTTTCTATTGAACTGAATTTGAATTAAAACTTTATTGTGCAGCGGAGTACTCAATACCTATGCAATTGCAACCTGCACGTGACTTGCTATCAGTCTTTAAAATGATAGTGATATTTTCAATCCACTAACGTTTAATGTGGAGAGGTTTTCCTCTTCCCATTGTAGTAGTCCAATTGTCTATATATAGTATAGTATTTTATTTATTTGTTTGTTTGTTTACAGTATTTATATTCCACCCTTCTCACTCCGAAGGGGACTCAGGGTGAATCACAGAACACAAATATGGCAAACATTCAATGCCGTTTATACAATAACAATAACATGACAGACAACAGATAGAGATGTGTATATATAGGCTTTTCCCATCTTTCGGCATCTTTGGAGGCTATGCTTGGTTCCTGCCACAGGTGATGCTGTCCTTACCAAAGAGCTTTCTTTGTTTGTAAACTTCCTCTTTTTTCTGATCAAAATGCCCTACCTTAAATACCTCCCAGCTTTAATGCCATTCCTATTTATCTACTCAGATTTGTTTTTGAACCGCTAGGTAGGCAGAAGCTAGGCCAAAGGTTAGGCACTCACCCTGACCTGAGCTTCGAACTGTCAGCCTTCCAGTTGGCAAGAATTATTGCAGCTTGGTGATTAATCTGCTGTGCTAATATAATATTAATAATATAATATTATTATATTAATTTTATTTATACCCCACTTTTCCTCCATGGGGGCACAAGGCAGCTAACAATCCCAATCAAATTAAAAAGCACAACACAAAAGTTAAAAAAACAATTAAATAGTAACATAGTGGTAAAACAGATTAAAACATAATAAAATATATAATATAATCTTTTTCTTGGTATGGATGCATCATATGATACTGTAATATTCTGACTGAAAAGAGATTTTTAAAAGGGTGGCATGTCTGCATACCAAATAGTTTGACTTAATGCTAAGCAGCGTTGGCAGTACTTTTAGTGAAGGGTGAGAAATAGACTTTAAGTTCCTAATATGGTCTTGTGTGTGGTTTGTTTCCACTATTTTTCTCAATGGATTAAAAATGTGCATTCTTCAATTCACAATAAAGCCCTCCTGTGAAAGAGCTCCTTTTCTTCCTCTTGCCTCCTCGTCGTCTTGTGTGTTTTAGCTGTGTCTCTTTTTGGGACCGGTTTAAGAATTCATACCTAGCAAACAATGAAAACCATGTGGAATTTTGTAGATCAAATTATAATTAAGTAAAAGTATGGAGTAAGGCTAAGCATGATCTTTCTCCGTTTCCTGAGTTGCTGCTGCCTCATTAATCAGTGTTCAGCCGGTTCCAGTGAAGCAGCCTGCTTTGTCCTTGGCACAGCAGCTTCTTCGTCCCTTTCCCCACCCCCTGTGTGCCTTCACAGTAGGGAAAACTAGAGAGGGAAACCATCAATCTTCCTTGTCACATATGTCAGCAGCGATTCCCTCTTCTCTTCCTGTGTTCCTTCATTCTTTCTCTCATTCCCCCCACCCCAACCCAAAGAAACCACACACACACCACCTGTATTTAGAATTAGCTTTGCTGCTTTAGATCAGTTCAGTGGCATGCTCAAAGTTTGATTAGTCTGTCTCTTCCAAAGTAAGGCTGCAAAGCCGGGAATTTTTCACTTCATCTTGACAGTTGGCATCTGAAGCCCCAAAACGGCATCTTAAATGTGAATATCAAAGTAGGGCAAAACCATTTGCTTAATTTGCATCTTAATTTTTCTGTATATTTTTGATATATTTTGACATTTTGTTTTGTTTCAGCAGGACATAGAAGGACAGAAATAAATTGAAACGTGCAAACATGAAAAACCTAGAAAATTCATGGAGTCACCATAAGTCAGAAGGTGACAAAGGCATTTATTTATTTATCGTGTCAGAAGTGAATTGAGAATGCAATTATAGTGCATGGAAAAACCACAAACAAAGATAAAACCTTGGCATTATGCTAAATTTCCTTTGACCAGAAGCTGGCCACTTCAAGTGCCTCTGGTGTTGCTATAAGAAGGTCATCCTTTGTGCACGTGGCAGGGCTCAGGCTGCATTGTAATAGGTGGTCTGTGGTTTGCTCTTCTCCACACTCTCATGTCGTGGACTCCCCTTTGTAGCCCAATTTCTTCAAGTTAGCTCTGCACCTTGTGGTGCCAAAGTGCAGTCTGTTCAGCACCCTCCAAGTCGCTCAGCCTTCTGTGTGCCCAGGAAGGAGTTACTCATCATAACAGCCACTGATTGAGGTTTCAGGTTTTAACCTGCCACTTTTGAACTCTTGCTTGCTGAGGTGTTCCTGCAAGTATGTCTGTAGATCTTAGGTTGATTTAAGGCAGTGGTTCTCAACCTGGAGTCCCCAGATGTTTTTGGCCTACAACTCCCAGAAATCCCAGCCAGTATACTAGCTGTTAGGATTTCTGGGAGTTGAAGGCCAAAACCATCTGGGGACCCCAGGTTGAGAAGCACTGGTTTAAGGTGTTGGCATGAAGAAGAAGAACTTTATTTTTCTACCACACCTCCATCTCCCCGAAGGGACTCAGGGCAGCTTACATGGGGTCCAAGGCCAAGGCAGAATACAATTAAAACAAAGCAATAACAAGACAGCATAAAACAGCGTAAAACAACATAACAATAATAGCTAGCAACAACAATAACAGCAGACTAATTTTGGAGTGGGGGGAAGAAAGCCACTACGTGAGCTAGTTAAAGGATAAGGTGGTTTAGTAAGGTGGATAATAATGTATAATGGCATAGGAAATATCAGCATGCTGGCTGATATTCTAACAGGCTGGGCTGGAGATGTCATGCGAAAGCATGACTTGAATTGCCATCTCTTTCTTTGTATTATTATTCCTCCTTGTGTGCTTTATCTGCAGTCTGGTCAGAAACTGCAAAACCTTCTTGGCTTGCAGTGAGATGAGAAGAACACTATCACCTGCCACATTTCTATATTTCACCAATTAGGTCTGAAGCTTTACCCAAAGTTATTCAGTGAAATCAACAGAAAAATAATCGTAATACAGTGGAATGAAAATTAAAATATATACCTAGTCCTGGTGTCTATTTGATCTCTTCTGTAAGAATACTAGACTGGTCTGGCTTTTAAAAAATATTTCACACAACATAATTAGTTTATTGGATTTGTTGCAAATGTCCTAGCAAAGACACAGCTTGTAATATTATTTACAGGAAAGATGGAGTAACTAGTCCTAAAAGCACAGTGTAGAACTCTAAATGGGTAAGACATTTTCACTGGATCGCTTTAGTTCCAAGTCGTCTTCCTGTGGTCCCATATATTTCTTCCCATCACGAGCTCTTTTTTCCTCTCTCTTTTAAAATCCTTTACCAACTCCACATCTTTGAAGCATACAGCCCTGTCATACTGACTTCAGCATTTCACCGAGGCACATTCCTGCTCCATGATTTCATAACACCAGGCTGAACTCCCTGCTATGCTGCCTTCTGACTCTTACAGGGTGAATAAACAGTGAGATACCTTTGTAGAAGGCCACTCTTCCATTTGGGGTTTTAGTGCTACAATGTCAGATGTCTCCATTTTAGAGGAGATTTTAGTCAGTTAAATACATGAGTGGTCGAGTGTTGCTTGACTGTGTATTAAAAAGCATGGTATCAAAAACAAAAGAATAATTTATGGCTATTTTAAAAAGTTAAGAATAATCTTCATGGGAATGAACAATATTTGGTCATACAACCAGTTTATGAAAACTTAATAATTACTCCCACAACCTCACCCTTTTATACCGTTTTATCAGCTCAAGTGTTACATCTCATTATTCCTTTCTTGGTACTTGAAGTACAGTATTTATTTATCGCCCATGTCTACTGTACACATCAATCTTCCCCATGGTCTAACATATATTTTCTGTTTTAACTCTGTAATTTAAAATTCAAATACACTGTTGTGTTAGTCTGGATAATCAGTATGCAATACAATTTTGTAACAACTTTGAAACTGAGAAGACAAAGCACGACCTGTCTTTCAAATGGTAACTGTTTGACAGTTGAATACTCTGTGGCAGAACATCTTCCTTTGGAGTTTTAAAGCAGGGACTGGAGTGCCATCTGTCACGATGGCTTTGATTGTATATTTCCGCATTGCAAGGGTGAGGAATGGATGCCTCTTAGGGTATCTACCAATACTTCTATGGCTCTATAAAGTTTTGTAGTCTAAGTCTCCATCTACACTGACGATTTAGTTCAGTTTCAAACTGGTATTGAAAGTGGTTTTGCTATGCAGATCATTACACAAGAAATCCTGGAACCCATTGGCAGCCTGCACAAACTACAGACCACAGGTGCACATTAAAGACGTCCTTTTGCGAGCTTTTGTGGAGGTTTGTTGTCTGAGTGTCAGTTTGTTAAGCTAGCATTGAACTGCATTAAATCATCAGTATAGATGGGGCCACTGTCTCTCATCAGATGCAGAATATTTTAAACTATCTACACATGCAACTCCTGGAATGTTTCCCTCAGCGTTGCCTCCAAAAAAATCCTGCAAATCTCTTGAGAGGACAGGTGGACAAATGTCAGCGTGCTGGAAGAAGCAAAGACCACCAGCATTGAAGCGATGGTCCTCCTCCATCAACTCCGCTGGATCAGCCACGTTGTCTGAATGCCGATCACTGTCTCCCAAAGCAGTTGCTCTACTCCGAACTCAAGAACGGAAAATGGAATGTTTGAGGACTGGAAAAGAGATTTAAAGATGAGCTCAAAGCCAACCTTAAAAACTGTGGCATAGACACTGAGAACTGGGAAGCCCTGGCCCTTGAGCGCTCTAGCTGGAGGTCAGCTGTGACCAGCAGTGCTGTTGAATTTGAAGAGGCATGAATGGAAAGTGAAAGAGAGAAACGTGCCAAGAGGAAGGTGCATCAAGCCAACCCCGACTGGGACTGCTTTCCACTGGAAACTGATGCCCTCACTGCGGGAGGACATTCAGATCAAGAATAGGGATCCACAGTCACCTATGTACCCACTTCCAGGACACCGAACTTGGAGAACAATCTTACTCGGACAACAAAGGATCGCCTAAGTAAGTAAGTAAGTAATTTTAAACTGTCATCATTTTTTAAATGCTGACAGTTTTTACACTGTTGACTGTCAATAAGACTGTCAATAACCGCCTTGAGTCGCCAATTGGCTGAGAAAGGCGGTATACAAATACAGTAAATAAATAAGTGTCAAAACTGTTTTCCTTTGTTTTATTGTTTGGTAGCCTGTTCATTGTGAGTTAGTTCAGTACCGTTTTGAAATGCCTATTCTTTTTTAAAATAATATTCCAAATTCCAACCTGTTAGTCTATACTTTTTACATACTTCTGTAATCTCTAATCCTATGCAACCTCCAAGTAAACCTATTTGGTTCAACTGTGGCATCCTACTGGGTAGATGTATAACTACAATGTTAATCAATGAGTATAATTCCTATTTTCTCCTGTTCGCTTGATGAGCACTTACCAAAAATGCTATTTGTAGAAACATCATTCAAATTATCTATCGATATACTGCTTTGTTAATCATTCGTACTTAAACAAAATGAACATTCGTTCATTTTAATAGTGGGCAGGAAGTCTTGTTTGCTGTGTCTGCTGTGTTGAAACATGTGTGGTTTCTTTCCCCAGCGTCCAGTTGAACTCAGTATTACAATAAATGATATTGTGGGAGGGCACATCACAGTGGGATGAGACATCTTTGCTACAGATGTACTGGAAACAGAGCTTCACCTTATGGCAGAACAAATTGTGTTCATGAGGGTTTTTTGCTCCAGCTTTTAGTAAGTTGGCGGACGGGTGGATGAAGTGTTTCTTGGATGCAGAAGTCCAAACGGACTCATGTACAGATTGTAAATTGTGGAAGATTATGCAGCAAAAAGGATTCTAATTGGAAGCTTTACTAATAACTTCACCACTGGAAGATTTTTTGGAAACATTTGAAGTGTAATAGATCAAACCTTGACATTCCTGGTTGCTTAGACACTGAATTTGAGATGCTATGGCTGAAAAACAGGTTTGGAAGAAATATACAAATACACATAAATCTTTTAATCATCTTTACAAACTCTGCATATTTCTCTGCATAATAGTCGCACCCCCTTTTTTGAAGGAGAAAAGGAATTTGGATTGGTAGACACTGGTTTCTTATTGATTTTTATAATTGTATAGTTTTTATGGATTTTATATGTATTTATGTGTTTTAATTGTTTTTATTGATAGATATATCAATATATATCTATCAATAAGATATATTTCTATATAGCATCTAATTGTTGCCAATGTGTACGCAGCCCTGAGTCGCCTTCGGGCTGAAATGGGCGGGATAAAACTGTAGCAAATAAAAAAAGAAAGAAAGAAAAAGGACATGTGACTATTATGCAGTGAAATACGGTAGATGTTCTTGAGCAGTTATTTGTATCACTTCTTTCTGAACTCTCTCCAGACCATCAACATATATTTTATTGTTGAAGTATCTATAATGAGGCACATTTTGATTGTGGACATCATATTATATCATACCTAGACTTTTTAAAATTAAAAGTTTTATGTCACCTTGTACCTCTAATTAAAATAATAATAATATAACAATAATAATATATTTATATTCCACCCTATCTCCTTGGGGAGACTCAGGGCGGATTCCAACATACAAAAAGGCAAACATTCAATGCCTCAATAAAACAAGTACCAGCATAATAATCCCGAAATAACCCCATATATGAAAACAACATTAGAACCTAACATCGATAAATTAAATAAAATATAATCAAACTGAAATTATAGAATGACATGAAATCTGAACATAAAACACACACACTTTGATTTACAGAAGCCAATTAAAGTTCACAAAGTTATGTGGGTTGATTGTGTGGCCAGTGGTGGTAGCTGGGCTAACATGGTCTGACAGAGCCCAAATACAGTAATAGTTCTCAACCAGAGGCCTGATAGTGGTTTCTCATTGTAGAATTCTCTTCTCCATAAGCTAGTGAGCAAAAATGAGTTTTTTTGAAGGAGGGAGGGGGTAGCTTTATTTCTTTAGGAAGGGAGTTCCAGAGGTGGTTGGGCAACCATGGAGAAGGCCCCCTCTCTTGTTCCCACCAGCCATACTTGAGAAGAAGGTGGGATCGAGAGCAGGGCCTCCTCCGCTGACTGCAGTGCCTGATCTGGTTTGTAAGAGAAGATGCAATCAGTCAAATAAACTGGGTTTTTGTAGGTTTTTCAGGCTATATGGCCATGTTCTAGAAGCATCTCTCCTGACGTTTTGCCTGCATCTATGGCAATATTTTGTGTGTTATTGCTTATATGTTCAACTGTATTGTTTTATTTGCTTGCTTGTTTGTTGATGTATTGTTGTATTTGTATTTGACGGGCTTGGCCTCATGTAAGCCGCCCTGAGTCCCTTTGGGGAGATGGTGGTGAGGTATAAAGTATTATTATTATTATTATTATTATTATTATTATTATTAGCATCCTCAGAGGTTGTGAGGTCAAATAAACTCCTGCAATATAATCAATCCATTCAGTGGATTTTCCCCCTTCTCTTTTTAATACCTGGCTTTCTGTTGAAATGTTTGCCACAACATTTTTCTGATTGGAAAACTAGAGAGAATGTGTTACATGAAGTTGCCATATATTGAGCTGCTTAAGGTTGGCTTATCAGACTAATTGTGATTGTTTTACGTGTTAATTCTTATTGAGATATGTCTAGCATTTAATTTTCTGGATGCAGTCCATGTGCTATATACTGGCAACTTGCAACTATGCCACATGGCAATCTGCTTTTGAAAAGGAGTTGCAATTCAAAGGCATTTGATATATGATATGGTATTTTGTTTCTTTTTTTTCTTTTAGAAGAAAAAAATAGAAACCAATTCTACTGGATCTGTGAAATTCCAGATTATTGTAAAAAATGACACACCTGAGTTGAATTCTCCACGTTCTGTAACATATTAAAAGTTCGCTCCTGTCCTGGAGGTCATTCTGTGTGTTGTGCCACCTCCTTGCCTACAGTCCCAGCCTTTAAGGGCATTCAAAGGAGATACGGGGAGACCAGAGTGGGACCTCACTGTGAAGCAGCAGCCTATTATTTCCTGGAAATTGGTACATTCTTAAGTATCTAGTAATCACAGTGGTAAATGGAGGTTTCCAGATACTGTGGCTGAACAAAATCTACAAAAATTTAGCAAACGAAGCATGTGTTTTGAATGGGAGTTTTGGTTTACACTTTAATGTAGAGAATAAAGAGACCACCTGAGACTATACTTTCCCCCTTAAGAAATGAAACTGTTAGTTATGATTGATGATTTATGTGGGGGAGGGGGTTAAAGCCACATGCCAGGTTGTATGTGAAATTGTTTAAAACCTTATAGAATTCTCTTTGTTGTTTAGACATTTATACTTTAGGTTTCCTTCTTGTATCAAGAAGAGTACTTCTCTCTTGGAGAATCAAAGTGGTAATCTATATCTGAAAAATGTTCCAGAAATATATATTTTTAAATGGGGAAAAATGGAATTAAAAGAGGTGGGGAAAGTATTTTCCATATGTTGAAGAGTTTACATAATTATCTCTTAAACTTTAACGCAAGTATCTCTGACAGTTTCGACTAATTAACCTGATATCTTTCACACTCCAAATCCTAATACATTCAGGACTTTTACATTAATAATCACTGTTAAACTTGCAATCTGGAAGGAGTGACATATATAAGTCGAGTATAAGCCAATGCAACTAATTTTACTACAAAAAACTGGGAAAACATATTGACTCGAGTGTAAGCCAAGGGTAGGAAATGCAGCAGCTACTGGTAAATTTCAAAATAAAAATAGATAGCAATATAATTACATTAATTGAGGCATCAGTAAGTTAGATGTTTTTGAATATTTACATAAAACTGTAGTTTAAGATAAGACTAACCAACTCTGATTAAACCATTATTCTAACCTTCATTGTAAATGTGCTTACGTATCCTTCCAATAATAATAATAATAATAATAATAATAATAATATAATCATATAACAGTAATAATAGAGTAAAATAATAAATGTAATAATAATAATAATAATAATAATAAATATAACATAATAATAATAGCAGAGTAAATAAATAATCTTGACTCAAGTTTAAGGGGGGCTTTTTCAGCCTAAAGCAGAGACTGAAAAACTAATCTTATGCTCAAGTATATACAGTATTTTATCTGTTACTATTATTTCATCTATTATTTTATTAGTCAGTACGTTTTCCCAGTTTTTGTGATAAAATTAGGTGCCTCGGCTTATATTCGGTTCTGCTTGTACTCGTGTCGGCTTATACTCGAGTATATAATTCTCTCTTAACCTTTAACTCAAGTATCTCTAACAGTTTTGGCTAATTAACCTGATATTTTTCACACTCAAAATCCTAATGCATTCAGAATTTTTATACAAATAATCACTATTAAACTTGCAATCTGGAAGGGGTGATATATATTTGGTATTTTGTTGACAAATATGGTTGGCCAAGCCATCTGGCAAGAAATGTAGATAGCCAAAACCCTACCTGTCCATTTTTTATTCGAGTGCAATGTTGGTTTTGTCATAAAGTGGAAATCGATACACGCTAAGTTGAATAGGAAGTTCCTTTGTAGCCTGAGATTCTAAAATGTAGCTCTGCATATTTGCAGGTTCCAAACTAGTTAATTTTCAGATCTATAGGCAAATGAAATAAAAATTGGCCAATGTAACTGCCCTTACTCTCGCTTTATCAAAGATAAAAGGCATGAAGGATAATGAATTTCTTTGTTGTATTCACATGATTTAAGGCAGTCATGGTTTAGAGCTGAGATGTGGAGACAGAAGACTGTTTTTGGAGGAAGCGCCAGGCAGTTACCTTTTGAGGGATTATTAACATTGGCTCTACATTGCGTCCAGCAGGCATGATTTATACAAGCATATTGCTCTTTCTTAATGCCATACCTTTAGTGTATGAAGTCATGCTACCCCTCTATTCTGCCTTGGTTAGACCACATCTGGAATACTGTGTCCAGTTCTGGGCACCACAGTTGAAGGGAGATGTTGACAAGCTGGAATGTGTCCAGAGGAGGGTGACTAAAATGACCAAGGGTCTGGAGAACAAGCCCTATGAGGAGCGACTTAAAGAGTTGGGCATGTTTAGCCTGCAGAAGAGAAGATTGAGTGGATATATGACAGCCATATATAAATACGTGAGAGGAAGTCATAGGGAGGAGGGAGCAAGCTTGATTTCTGCTGCCCTGGAGACTAGGACGCAGAACAATGGCTTCAAACTACACGAAAGGAGATTCCATCTGAACATTAGGAAGAACTTCCTGACTTTGAGAGCGGTTGAACAATGGAACTCTGCTCCGGAGTGTGGTGGAGGCTCCTTCTTTGGAAGCTTTTAAGCAGAGGCTGGATGGCCACCTGTTGGGGGCACTTTGAATGCAATTTCCCTGCTTCTTGGCAGGGGGTGGACTGGATGGCTCAGGAGATCTCTTCCAACTCTATGATTCTATTCTATAATTGTAATTAATTTGTCCATTTCAGTAAAATTAACCAATTTCAATACCCAGTTCTCATGCATTGGGATTTCATTATTTTTTTATTTCTGTGTGCTTTTCCATTTCCCTTCTCCATTTGATCCTCTATTACAGTGGTTCTCAACCTGTGGGTCCCCAGGTGTTTTGGCCTACAACTCCCAGAAATTTACCAGATGTTAGGATTTCTGGAAATTGAAGGCCAAAACATCTGGGGATCCACAGGTTGAGAACCACTGCTCTATCAGTTGCAATAATAGCATATCATGTATCAATTGAATATTAGCCTTCAAAATCTTCTATATCAAGCAGTACATTTGATTCCAGTATTTCAGAGCCTTTGGACAAGTCTATGATAAAATGTTCCAATCTGTTGCTTGTATTTCCAACATACATTAGAGCCTCCTTTATGTATTTTGGCCCATTTTTCTGGAATTGAATAACAGCGACATCACCGTTATCCCTGTAGCATATCTTGATTTCAGTAAGGCTTTTTACAAGGTCCTGTGGGATATCAGAATCTAAAATGACCTTAACAGATTAGAGAGCTGGGGGAAAAAAACCACAAAATGAATTTCAAAAGGAAAAAAGTGCAATGTATTATACACAGGCAATAAAAATGAAGTTAACAGATATAGGGTGGGCGATACCTAGCTTGAAAACTGTACATGTGAAAGGGATTTAGGAGTCTTACTAGACCACATGTTAAACATGTGTGATGTGGTTGCTAAAAAGCCAATGTGATTTTAGGCTTCTAGATAGAGGGAAGTCATGGTCTGCTTTGGTCAGACCTCATCTGGAGTACTTGTCCAGTTCTATGTACCACAATTCAAGAATGATATTGACAAGCTGGAATGTGTCCAGAAAAGGATGACCAAAATGATGGAAGCCAAGCATTATGAGGAGTAACTCAGGATGCTGGGTATGTTTAGCTTGGAGTAAAGGCTGAGCGGTGCATGATAGCCATGTTTAATATTTGAAATGATGTCACAGAAAGGAAGGGGTAGGCTTGTCTTCTGCTGCTCTGAAGACTAGGATATAGAGCAATGGATTCAAATTGCAGGAAAAGAAATTCCAGCTAAAAATTAGGAAAAACGTCCTGACGGTCATAGCTGTTTGCCAGTGGAATATGCTGCCTTGGAGTCTGGTGGAGTTTCCTTCTCTTGAAGTTTTTAAGCGGAGACTGCATGACTGTTTGTTGGGAGTACTTTTATTGGTTTTATTGCATGGCAGGAGTTTGGACTGTATGGCCCTTGTCACCTCTTCCAACTCTATATGATTCTAAGGGTCCTTCCACACAGACATATAATCCAGAATATAATCCAGAATAGGCAGATGATCCACAATATTTGCTTTTAACTGGGGTCCATACTCATATAATCCAGTTCCCTCTGGGGAGAGAGGGCGGGGTATAAATAAAGTATTATTATTAATATTATTATCATTGCATTTCGAAAACATGCAAATGTGAGTAGATCAATAGGTTCCGTTTCTGCAGAAAGGTAACTACACTCCAGGCAGTCATGCTGGCCACATGACCTTGGAGATGTCTACAGACAACGCTGGCTCTTCAGCTTAGAAATTGAGATGAGCACCACTCCCCAAAGTCAGACACAACTAGACTTAATGTCAGGGGAAATCTTTACCTTTTACCTATTATTACTATTGTTGTTATTATTATTATTATTCAACCTGGATTTTATACAGCTGTGTGGAAGGGGCCTAAGATTCTAAGATCATAACACACTTTTTTCACAAATTCACTTTTTTTGACCACTAGTAAGATTTGACAAAGGAAAATAAAATGGCAGTACTTCCTTCTCAGTCTGTGGATGAAGCTCACTCTTAGGCACATCTACAGTGCAAACTAGCCCATGGTCTCTAAGTAGCAAGGTATTCAATTACTGCCTGGAGAAGATGATGAAATGCTAATGGGACAGAGAGAAGGCTGACCTGCTTAGTCTTTGTCTTAGTCTTCTCCCAAAAGGAAAACAGTGCTGTCATTAAAGAAGATAGTAGATATTCTGGAGTGATCCAGAAAACAGTGGCTGACCTTCCTCTGATGCTCTTTGGTATGCTCCATTACTCAACAATAGGTTTGCAATTTTGTCCTTAGTGTCTCTTTCTTTACTAAACCCAGCTTCCATGTACGGTAAAGGTCTTTGTAAAATAGTCAGCATAATTTTGTTTCCATGTGACATTTTTGCAATAGTCCAGTAGTTTCCACTTTCTTGGACCTTGGAATGTATAATCAACATTTCCAATCTGTGGGCCATATTGTTTTCCATATTTGTTGGCAGATGTTTGTTAGAAAGTGAAGGGATCCTATCTCTGTAATCTGAAAACTCTGTTAGAATGCCTTCTAGCAAAAGTATGATAGCTGGGACCCTACACTAGTAGCTGGGAGTCTATGCTGGTTGTGCAACACAGGGCAGAATTAATAAAGGGAAGACGTGCACAATGCGGGTCAGGAAAGGGAGAGGGACAAAAAACAGCTAAGCATACTGCTTAAGTTGAATGAAGTAATGTTAGAGTTATATACTGTTAAATGATAAACAATGGCTTACGAAGATGGTAAACGGGGTAGAAATGTTTCCTCTCCCCTTTTCTGGCAAGCAGTGTTCCCAGGACTCTGATGCAGCTGCGTCTCTCACTTGCTCTGCTGTCTCGCGCATCTCTTCCCTTCCTTAATTCAGAGCCACATTATGCAACTAGTGTAGTGTTGGGTCCCAGCTATCATATTTTTGCCTGCCATCTATTCTGGGGATTTCTCTTTCCCAAGTGCTCCACATTCTCAAATTATGAGTTCGCAAATGATATGGAATCATTGTTTTCTTGCAGAATAAAGGCCTGAAAAGGATTTTCTCAGGTATTCAACCAACTGGGATCCCCCACCTTGGAAACTACCTTGGCGCTATCACAAACTGGGTGAAGTTGCAGGATGAATGCAGCTCTGTGTTATACAGCATTGTGGATCTCCATTCTCTCACCACACCAAGGGAGCCCACTGTTCTACGCACAAGCATCCAAGACATTGCAGCTGTTCTCCTTGCTTGTGGCCTAAACCCACAGAAATGCATCCTTTTCCAGCAATCTCAGGTCAGTATTTCTCTCCCTCCTTCCTTCCTTCCCCTTTTTTTTTATGGAAGGAAGCTGTTCCACCAAATATTAGGATCAGTAGTTGACCTCCTTACTGTCTGTCTATCCCTTCTGTATATTTCATATCACAGGTTCTGTGTCAGGACTTACAAAATGTGTGTCTTAGGGCCCTTCCACACAGCTATATAATCCAGAGTATCAAGGCAGGAAATCCGCAATATCTTATTTGAACTCAGTTATCCAAGTCCACACTGCTGCTGTGAGATTAACAGCATGAAAAGACAGACCACATTTGAGCAAATGGCTATGGAGATACAAACTGAATTAATGAGAAATGTTGTGTTTGATGAAGGCATAAATCTCCTGGCCACAACATTACAAAGGAAAAATTCAACATAGCCATTGTAGATTTTTCAGATTTGTCAAAGCCCAAGCTCAGTCAAGAGAGAGTTAAAAATACAGCAGAGAGAAGCAGACATTATTTCAGTGACATAAGAATTCCAGATGGCAACTGCATGTGATGAAGAGAGAAGCTCCAGAAGGTTTCTTGAAATAGAAAGTATTATATTGTAAACATCGGAGTGCTGTTTTCATGCCTCAATGTTAGCAAAAACAGGGGAATTGTTGCAGACTGCATGCTGATTTGAGGGGGAAAATTGTGAAATGTAAATAATGGGATGCAAATAACACAAATAATGTCAAATAGGAGTACTTTGATTGTATGTTCCTGCATAGCAGAATGATGTTATGGTCTCTTCTAACTACGTGATACTTTGATTCTGTGGTTCATAAGATATATAGCATACCGATATATAAAATTTAATGCATAAAAGGTCTATGTAATTGACAACATTTGCATGTTACCAAGAATTTAGAGGAAGCTGAATACCAGGCAGAACACCAGCATAAACCTAAACAAAGATATGAGAAAGAAGATTTGACCAATATAAACTCATAGCAGGTGTTGCATACCGAGCAACAACTGATGTGATCAACTGCTTCTTTTAATCTGGTGGAAGTTCAGTGGATCTGGCATGTTAATGTTGCCTCTAAGAATCTGATTAGAGAAAGAGCAATGATGGAGAGGAGACTGTTTCTATAAATGATAGGTTACAAGGTCTTTAGTCTTTTCCAAATAGTGCTGGTGCAACACCAAACTACTACTATTATTCCATAGCATTGAGCAATACGGTGTCAAACTGCATTAATTCTGCAATGTTGATGCTCTCATAGACAACTTATTGAGTATTTCATATCCACATGATAAGGATTCTGGTCATCCAGAAATATTGATGTGCTACCGTAACTGATGGTCAAGTTTTTAGGAGGCTACAATAACATGTGGGGAAAAAATATTTAGAAAAACTAAAACTACAATTCTACATGTCTAAAAGTGAGTACCCATGGATACACATGGATAGATTCAATCATGGCCCTGAGAATTAGTGTTTTGGAAGTCTCAGTGATGTATAAATGAGCTTCATGGTGGTGTAATAATAATAATAATAATAATAATAATAATAATAATAATAATAATAATAGTGTGGTTTTCTGGCATTGTATATTTCTGCTGTTTCTGTGATGGTTCATTTGTATTTTGATTCTGTAGCCCACTTGCCAATGGATGTCCAGAATCAGCAGCATCCATCGCAGTCCTTTTTATCCTGGGCATCAACCAAGCCAGTATAAACTTCGTTTTGGTTTGCTTCTCCATAGTGTTAATGGGTTAGGTGCTCTTGGTTCCACTCCTCAGTTGAGACCTCTCTGGCTTGGTTGGACCTGCTGGTAGTTACACTACCGCCAGCACAGATCTCAGCATCCTTGGAGCAGTTAAGCCCCCCCACCACGACAAGGTGGCACCTATCGGGGGGGGGGGGATATGGAACACTTTACGAATTTGCTTCTCAAAGCACAGCAGACAAAGAGTCAGTACAAAAAAACTGCACTCCAAACCAGAGCTGACAGCTGACACAACAAAGCCTTACATGGGCAGTTCCTTGAGAAAATTGAAGGAAAAGTTGACAAGGAGAAGACCTGGTTGTGGCTCATGACTGGAACCCCGAAGAAGGAGACAAAAGGCCTGATTCTTGCAGCCCAGGAGCAAACCATCAGAACCAATGCAATTAAGGCCAGGATCGAAAAATCAGCGGATGACCCAAAATGCAGACTGTGCAAGGAAGCTGATGAAACCATGGATCATCTCCTCAGCTGTTGCAAGAAAATCGCACAGACAGACTACAAACAAAGACACAACTCTGTGGCCCAGATGATTCACTGGAACTTATGTCACAAGTACCACCTGCTAGCAGTAAAGAATTGGTGGGAACATAAACCTGCAAAGGTCGTGGAAAATGAACATGCAAAAATACTGTGGGACTTTCGAATCCAGACTAAGTTTTGGAACACAATACATCAGACATCACAATTATGGAAAAGAAAAAAGTCTGGATTATTGATGTCGCCATACCGGGTGACAGTTGCATTGAGGAAGAACAACAGGGAAAACTCAACGGCTATCAAGACCTCAAAATCGAACTGCAAAGGCTCTGGCATAAACCAGTACAGGTGGTCCCAGTGGTCAATGGCGCATTGGGTCCTGTGCCAAAAGATCTCAGCTGGCATTTGGAAACAATAAACATAGACAAAATCATAATCTGTCAACTGCAAAAGGCCACCTTACTTGGATCTGTGCGCATCACACAGTCCTAGACCCTTGGGAAGTGTTCAACTTGTGATTTTGTGATATGAAATCCAGCATATAGATCTCGTTTGCTGTGACATACTGTGCTTTTGTGTCAATAATAATAATAATAATAATAATAATCTTTATTTATACCCTGCCACCTTCTCCCCAAATGGGACTTGGGCAGCTAACAAGGGGCCAAACCTGAAAATACAATGCAACAAAATAAAATACAAGGCAGCGAAAAATCACATCCCAATAAAATAAAATACATAAAGTAATAAAATAAAATAAACAGTTGCAAAATAATATGAGAAAAAAATAGAACACAATTGGCGGACCAGATGCACAAGATAAAAATGATAAAACCCTGGATGAGATAGTAGTGAAAAAGTGTATTTGTGAGGGAGGAGCTCATAAGGGATGAGCAATAGGGTTAACAAAAATAACGGCACTTACAACTATAATCATTCCTGTTTTGAGAATTTTAGTCACCATCATGTTATTGATCAATTTTTCAGACTAAAGCCACTTAGCAACTGTAAAATGATGTTCTTTTTAATTGTCACCTCCCTACAAGTTGGTTGTGTAAGTGTAGTAGAATGTTGCATTTTAATCCCTGCAATGAATTACACTGTTTCATTTGGATCAGAAGTTGTGTGGATGATCAATAGTAAAGCCTATGCAACCAACATACGGAATTTAATTGGAATTATATTTTGTCAGTTTTTTAAATTGTATCTCTTGTGTTTCTGAAGCAACAGAAAACAAGCTTGCTCCAATTTCTACATGATATCCTTTCTGATATTTTTAAAAAATACAATTTCGCCTCTCTATCTTCTTCAGGCAAAACACACCCAGCACTCTTAGCCATTTCTGAAAAGCTTGGTTTCTAGACACTAGATCATCTTGGCTGCCTTTCTCTTGACATGTTCCAGCTTACCAGTGTCCTCTTAAAATTACTGTGCCAAGAATTAAAGACAATAATTAGAAGAGTTCTTACTAAAGAAGAATGAAATATCACTGTTATCCCCCTTGAAGTAGGTTTTAAACTGCATTACACTGGGTTGCTATGAATTTTATGGGCTCTATGGCTATGTTCCAGAAGCATTTTCTTCTGACGTTTCGCCCACATCTATGGCAGGCATCCTCAGAGGTTGTGAAGTCTGTTCAAAACTAGACATTGTCTGCATTACACTGTTGACTCATGTTCAGCTTGTGATATAATAAGACCCCTAGATCCTTTTCACGTGTACTTTTTTTTCAAGCCAGATGTCATCTGTCCTGTATTTGTGCATTTCATTTTCCTTGCCTAGAATAGAGTTTTGCATTTAGAATTATAGAGGGGTTCCTTGACCCATCGGATCCAACCCTCCGCTCAGTGAAAGAGCTCCACCTCTAGCATTTCCGATAAGGGGCTGTCCAGCTTTTTTTGAGATGTCCAGAGATTGGAGCTGTCAGAGTGAGAGCCACTACTGAGCTGCTAAACTTGCTGACTGAAAGGTTGGCAATTCAAATCTAGGGAGTGGGGTGAGCTCCTGCTGTTAGCCCCAGCTTCTGCCAACCTAGCAGTTCGAAAACATGCAAATGTGAAATCAGTAGGTACCACTACTGCAGGAAGGTAACGGTGTTCCATGCAGTCATGCTGGCTACATGACCTTCTGGACAACACCAGCTCCATGACCTTGTGGACAACACCAGCTCTTCGGCTTAGAAATGGAGATGAGCACCACCCTCCAGAGTCAGACTCGACTAGACTTATTGTTGAGGAGAAACCTTTACCAGAGATGGAGACACCACCACTTCTCCAAGCAATTGGTTCCATTTCCTAACCACTCTTGCTGTTAAGAGATTCCTTCCATTGGATTTGGATCATAGAATCCTAGAGTTGGAAGGGACCGCATCCAGTCCAACCTCATTCTGCCAAGAAGCAGGAAAATCTCATTCAGAGCACCCCCGACAGATGGCCATCCAACCTCTGCTTAAAAGCCTCTAAAGAAGGCACCTCCACCACCACACTCTAGGGCAGAGAGTCACATTCCTGAACAGCTCTCACAGTTAGGAAGTTCTTTAATGTTCAGGTAGAATCTCCTTTCCTGTAGTTTGAAACCATTGCTCTGCGTCCTAGTCTCCAGGACAGCAGGGAAAAAGCTACCTCCCTCCTCCCTGTGACTTCCCCTCACATATTTATACATATTTATTCCAATGTTCAATTCGAATCTATTCCCCTATAACTGGGGAATAGATCCTTCTGGGGAAGCAGGGAACAAGTTTCAGTCCTTGCAGTATTTGAAAAGTACATTCATGTCACCCCTTTGTCTTTTCTTTATCAGGTCAACTCCTTCCACTTTTCCATATATGTTTTGTTCTGTATACCTGATACCATCCTTGTTGCCCTTTTATAAACACCATTTCTCTATATCCTTCTTAAAATGATGGTCCCATAACTCCAGAGGAGACCTGACAAGTCCTGACTATTACTTATCTTGATTTGGAAGCTATACTTCAATTAATGCCAGCCAAAAATGTTATTCAGCGTCTTTGCTGCAGCATTTCATTGATTGGTTAAGTTCATCTTCTGATCAACAGTAATACTTTTTTCATATATATAACCACAAGTCAGATTTTTCCCTGTGCATTTGCTGTTTATGTGCTAAATGTCAAGTTCTGCATTTTGTGTTGAATTTCATTTTATTGATTTCCACCCATCTTTGTAGTTTGTAAGCTCCAATGTGTTAGCTACCCCTCCATTTTGTATCATCCACAGACTTGATAAGGATTCCCTCCAGGCCTTGTCTAAGTCATCAATAAAAAACATTGAAGAGTAATAGCTTTTTTATCCCTGTTGGAAATTTATTTGGTCGGTTTTCTCATCTCTGTCAAAATCATTTTAAAATTCTGGTCCTGTCTTCTGCAGTATTTGGTATATAGGGAAAAATATATAAAAACAAAAAGCCCAAAATCTATAAAACAAACATTGCTATTAAAGCTTTGGATCCAAAATTAAAAGGAATATATTAACCAAGCTTAATATTTTTCCAGTTTCAAATTGAGAATAATTGGGACAGAGAAGGAAAGTGGATATGGGAAAAAGATGGCCTTGAATCTGGGAAACAGAATCCTGAAACAACAGATAATTGAACTGGTGCCCAGTAAGAACTCTGTAGAGATATGTAACATATTGGACGATCACATCTTTGGGGAAATCAGCTAATGGGGGAGCTATAACACTCATGTTTTTCCAAGTATTTTTAGCAATGCTCCAGGAAACATTTTCAGAGGAAGATAATATCTGTACTGGAAACAGATTCTTCCATCAGGAGATATGAAAGGTTTTGAACTGCAGCATATTAGATCACTGCCACTTCACTGGTCTCAGTTTCTGGTGAAGGGTTAGCTGTTAGCAACTTCCTTTGCAAATGTAATCCTATGCGGTGTACTTGGAGATAAGTCGCACACTAAGTTGGAAGTTGTTCCCAGGTAAGAGTATCTAGCATTGCACACTTTGGCTGCAGGTGCACTCTACTTGCCTGTGAGTTGGGCTCATTTAACACAGTGTGACTTACATCTGAGTTGACATGCATAAAGTTGCACTGTTATGGATAAAATTATGGATAAAATGCAAGCACTGGAAGGTATAAAGTTGGTTATGCAATAGAAAACACTCTGTCATTACATTGTAACCTAGATAACAGTATTCTCTGTCTTACAACTGGATAATTTTGCATTCGATTCCTAAATGTGTTTGAATTATCATCTTTGTGGCTATTATAAAATATCTGGCTGTTGTTGAATAGGACTGAGCAAATATATGAATTTGCAACTCTGTTGGAAAATATAGAAAAGATGAACTGAGGAAAAAATATGAAACAATGTATTACAGAAAGAGAATATGGAAACTTCTTGAGCTTTTTGCAATGTAGGATGAGTACGGTAGTTGCCAAACTGTAAATAAAGAACTAATTTTTGAAAAGCCCATTAAGTTTTAATCTCTAGAGGTGTGAATGAATGTACTCTAATTGTTTGTTCTGTCAGGCTGAAAAATAAAAGGCCATTCCCACAAAAGACACTTTGGTAAAGTTTTGTGCTATTAGTTAATAGGTGAGTAGAAAGGGTCGTGCACACCATGGATCTGTTTTCTCCCTCCTTCCCCTCCCCCCCCCCCCCTTTTATGTGCATCTGTTCCTTTCCCATTGTTGCCCGCTTTTTGTTGGGAGATCTGACCAAAAAACAATGTACGAGGGTTGAATGAAAAGTAATGCCTCCACCTTCATAACTCCTCAACAGATGGCAGTACTGGTATGCGGCAGGTACTGGCTTGTTCAGTAGATGCTCCTCTTCAGTTCCATTTTGGTGGGAAGCCTTAGCATTGAACGGTTGTGTTGTTAAAGTGCAAAGTATGAAACCCTGCGCAGACTATCGGTCAAAGCGACTTAAGCAGCATGCAGTCAATGAATTCTTGACAGCAAAAGGTGTCACCCCAAAGGAGTTTATCAGAGAATACAAGCTGTTTATGGTGATTGTATTGATGTGAGCACTGTGCATTGTTGGGCGAGTAATTTTAAAGATGTTGAGGTGGGAACATCTGACGTGTGTGACAAACAAAGAGTGTGACAAGAACCATCGAGTTTCACAAGCAAAAGGTTGACAGATTGATTCAGGATGATCATCATATCACTCGGAGAGAAATTTCAAGCATAATCGGCATTTCACAAGAATTTTGGGGTCACATTATTGCTTTGCTTGGCTATCGGAAGATCTGTGCACGATGGCTACCCAGGATGCTGACTCCTGAAACTCGCACAGTACTCACATCAACACAATCACCATAAATAGCTTGCATTCTCTGATGAATCTCCTTTGGAGTGACACCTTCTGCTGTCAAGAATTCAATGACTGCACATTGCTTAAGCCGCATTGACCGACTGTCTGCACAGGGTTCCATACTTAGCATTTTAACAACACAACCATTCAATGCTAAGTCTTCCCACCAAAATGGAACTGTAGAGGAGAGTCTACTGAACAAGCCAGTACCTGCTGCATACCAGTACTGCCATCTGTTGAGGATGAGTACTGCCATCATGCTGGTCCAGAAGACAGCTTCATACATTCATACATTTTGTTTTTCTTGGGATGTAGGTCTTTCTTCTACTATTGTGTTTGCATTAAAATAAGATGCTCATAATTTCACATTCTGATTTATTTCAGGTGCCAGAACATACCCAACTTGCCTGGATTCTGGGGTGTTTCACAAGTGTACCCCGTCTGCAACATTTTCCTCACTGGAAGGTTTGTTAAGAAATTTTTCTGCAGAGGAAAACTTGCAGGCTAAATGGGGAATGCTAGGCCTAACAATTACCCATGTCTGGTTTAAGATAATATTTGATTTTTTTTTCTTTTGGTTGTTTCATAAATTACAAAAGCCACATTTCTTATCTTCAGTTTATAAAAGATCAGTTTAGTCAGAAGAATAATTATTTTGTTTTGTGTTAAAGATTAAAAGATTGACCCTATATTCATCATGCAAATTGTTATTTATTTATTCCTGGAACTAGATAAAGAATGCCACCCAGATGAATGAAGGGACCGCTGGCCTCTTCACTTACCCTGTCCTTCAGGCTGCTGATATTCTTCTCTACAAGTAAGAATAAACAAAATGGATATGACGGTTGCTATAAAGCAATGGAAGGGAAATATTTTATTGAATTCGAACTAAATACAAGCAGGCCCCAACTTTCAAACAATATAAGTTCTTGAGGTTTGTTCTTAAGTTGAATATGTTTTTAAGTCGGAACAGGTATATTTTTAAGCGTAACTCCAGCCATATATGTGTGGGTGCGCGCGCTCTATGGGTCACCTAGTGAGGGATAAACATCCCGGTGGTGCTTATTTTGCTGCCTATGTAATTTCCAGATGGATGGATGGATGGATGGATGGATGGATGGATAGATAGATGATAGATAGATAGATATTATAGCTTTTGATAGCAAAGGGAAGGATTAGCATCCCTGTGGTGTTTGTTTTGCTGTCTGTGCCTCAATTCAGAAGATTTCCCCTTGCTTTCTGTCCCTGTGAAAATTGGATTTTGAAAAATTTGTCTTGTTATGGAAACAAGGGTTGGTTATAAAGCTTCAGTGGGGACTCCTTTTCCCCATAATAACTCTTTCAAGAGTGAACTTCCCTTTCAACAGAGAGATTTCTCTCACTTCCTGCTGTCTCACCCCCATTTGTAACTATGAGTCATTTGACAGTAGGATGTTTGTAACTCGGGGACTGTCTGAATTAGGGTTTTTTTAAACTTTACTTTTAATATATGTCTATGGATGTGAGAGCTGGACCATAAGGAAGGCTGAGTGAAG